>NC_069499.1:831568886-831910136 GCF_027579735.1 Bombina bombina
TTCCAGATATTTCTCTACTTCCCATATAGAAATGCGGAGAACCCCCCTTGGAGAAGTATAGCAAAATATGCCATTAAAGACTTTCACTAGGCATCTCGCAGTGCTGGAAGATAATTTTTTAGATCATCTCACCTGAGTGAAGAGCTTTCAATCATCAGGCCCAGAGAAAGAGAGATATAGAGACACACTTTTTTTTAATATTATCCCCTATAAAATGCTTGTCAAACTTGGTTCCCCAAGGGGAAAACAAAACACTATCTATACTATAATTGCGTTTGTAACGCATCAGTCGCCAGTTGCGCACACATCCTCAAAAGGAATGTTGGCTGCGCAAGGCTGCCAAAAGAATCCACCTGGACAAAAACACTAACACGCAACCGCCCGCATGAAATAACGAAAAAACACGTAACCGCCAGCAAGAAATTAAAAAACACACACACACAAAAAAAACGAACCGCCCGCACAAAGTATTAAGAAAGAAAAAAAACTACCCGCCCAATGTATTAAAAAAATAAACCTAACCGCCCACACAAAGTATTAAGAAGAAAAAAAAAAAAAAAAAAAAAAAAAAAAAATTATATATATATATATATATATATATATATATATATATATATATATATATATATATATATATATATATATATATATATATATATATATATATATATATATATATATATATCCGCCCGCACGAATAAAGAAAAAATAAACCTAACTGCCCGCACAAAGTATTACCAAAAAAACGAACTAACCCTCAAACCGCCAAAACCCCAAATAAATTTTAATATTAACCCTTAAGCTGACAAACCCTAAAATACTGACTAATTATACTATTTACCCCTAAACCCCCACATCGCAATAAACCCAATTAACCTATTAACCACTAAACCGCCAACCCCCCCACAACGCAAATAACTAATTACTAAGCCCCTAACCCAACACCCCCCCTAAATTAACCCCAATTACTACTAAATTACAATTAAAATAAAAAATCCTAACATTAAATTACAAAAAATAAATCTAACATTACAGAAAAAAACAAAATTATCAAAAATTAAAAAATGAAACCTAATTCCTATGAAAATAAAAAAGCCCCCCCAAATAAAAACAGGCCCTAATCTAAACTAAACTACCAATAGCCCTTAAAAGGGCCTTTTGTAGGGCATTGCCCTAAGTTAAACAGCTCTTATGTTTAAAAAATACTAAGTCCCCCCTAACAGTAAAAAAAACCCCACCCACCAAACCCGCCCAAAATAAAAAAAAAACTAACACTAAAAAAACTAAACTACCCATTGCCCCTAAATCGGCATTGCCCCTAAAAGGGCATTCAGCTCTTTTACAAGCCGATTAAATCCCTAATCTTAAAAATAAAAAAGACCGATCCGCATGTCTGATCCGCCTTCGAATGAAGATAGAAGATGATGGAGCCGTCTGGAAGAAGACCGCCGGACTTCAGGAACTGTGAGTACCTATTTGGGGCTTAGTTGAAGTAATTTTTTTTTTTTAAGATTAGGGATTTAATGGGCTGTAAAAGAGCGGCAAATGCCCATACAAATGCCCCTTTAGGGGCAATGGGTAGCTTAGGTTTTTTTAGTGTTAGGTTTTTTTTATTTGGGGGGGTTTACTGTTAGGGGTAATTGGTAAAAAAAAATTAAGTAAAAGAGCTGTTTAACTTAAGGCAATGCCATACAAAATGCCCTTTTAAGAGCTATTGGTAGTTTAGTATTAGAATAGGGGTGTTTTTATTTTAGGGAGGAATTTTTATACGGGTATTACATATAGGTTTACATTTTTTATTTTGGATAGCTTTCTTTATTTTTTCTTGAATTTTACTTTTTTTGTAACATTAGCTTGGGGGTTTGTATTTTTTAAACATAGACTGCCCTCTAAGCAGGCTTATCGTCTAGTTTAAAATAATTACCTTTGTTTCTTTTAACAAAAAAACAAAAACAAAAAACACTGGTCTGTTTTATTTAAAAAGAGACTTAGGTAAGCAGCTGTGTTTTCATGGTTTTCAAAGCTGCTGCAGAAACATTATTTCATGACTAAGGGAAGAACAGACCCATGTATCCCCTAATACAATGTAAAACGTGATTACAGCAAAAAGGCAAAATGCAGGCAAAGGTTGATATGTTCATCACTGTGCTTTATTAAATTCCAAATAATTGTCTGAATCCTTAACATTTCCCTAAAATAAAATCTCTCTCTCAATTGACAAAATAAGGTTAAAAACACTAGCAGTGATGCTGATCATAGGGCATATGTTAAAGGGGTTAAAATATAACTGTTAAATGGAAAACTAAAAAGAAGAACTGGTCATGCAAACATACTATAGAGAAAAAGTTAAAAATAAAATATAGATGCGAAAGCACTGGTGAATGCTTATAACAGAACTCAATTTAAAAGGCTTAAATACAAACACTAATTATTAAAAACAGCATTCTATCTCCTAAAACAAGCCATACCTGAGCTGCCACAGGTTAGTATTGGTTTGTTAGTTGATTTGAGGCACCCGGGTGAGTTAAGTGTATTGTTACAGAAGCTGTGGTCAGTGCAGGAGTTATGGGCACTTGGTGAAGCCAGTGGACTGCAATACAAGGTTTTCCATCTACTTGCTACAAAAAAAAAAAATAAAAAAAAAATTGTGGGAATTAACAGGTCAGATAAATATTAGAAAAGCATTTATAAGTAGTTAATCATTTCCTTGGAAATAAGTAAGGGAAGAGAAACACTAATTTACCTTGTACTGCATGAAACAACTGAAATTAATAGAGACAGGTTAATAGCCAAAACTGAACCATAATTGCTATATTATAGGTCACATTAGTTAAAAAACAAAACAAAAAACAAACAAACAAACCCCACAAGAATGCACACTTCCTAAGTAGCCACACCAACCAAATTCGCCCTTTCCACATTAGTATGAGGGAGAAATATAACAAACCACATAATCCATGTCAAAGTGTCCATAAATGTAAATAAAAAAATTTTTTTAAAAAAAATGTAGGTACAAATTAATCTGTACCACTAGGCTGTAAGGCAGAGAGACAAATAAATAAAATTGCACAAAAGTCACGGAACACCCAGATGTTTAAAAGGGGATGGAAAGTCTGGTTTCTTTCATGTAATTGGCAAGAGTTTATGAGCTAGTGACGTATTGGATATACAATCCTACCAGGAGAGGCAAAGTTTCCCAAACCTCAAAATGCCTATAAATACACCCCTCACCACACCCACAATTCAGTTTTTTTAACCTTTGCCTCCCTATGGAGGTGGAGAAGTAAGTTTGTGCTTGATTTTCTTCTGTGATATGCGCTTTTCAGCATTTTGAAGCCCGATTCCTCTCAGAGTACAGTAAATGTCAGAGGGATGTGAAGAGAGTATCACATATTGATTTTATGGTTTTCTTCACGGGAAATCTTTTCAAAGGTTCTCTGTTATCGGTCGTAGAGATTCATCTCCTACATCCCTTATTCAGATAGACAATATACTCTCATATTCCATTACCTCTACTGATACTGTTTCAGTACTGGTTTGGCTATCTGCTATATTTGGATGGGTGTCTTTTGATAAGTATGTTTTTTATTACTTAAAGGGCCATAATACCCAAATGTTTAAACACTTGAAAGTGATGCAGTATAGCTGTAAAAAGCTGACTAGAAAATATCACCTGAGCATCTCTATGCAAAAAAGTAAGATATTTTACCTCAAAAGTTCCTCAGTAGCCACATCCCATTGTAAAGGATTTCTAAGCAGCATGTTAGTGTGTCTGTCCTGGGACAGCTGAAAGGATGAGCCTCGTGAACTCTCATATTATTTTACCAATCAGGTAAAGGAAGCTTACTATGAAATCTCATGAGAGTTAAGTCAAATCTCATGAGATCACAGTAAGAGTTCATGACCTCAGCACTGCTGATGCTGATTGGCTGCTGTTCATTTCTTCATTTTTTTTTTTTTTTTTTAACCTGCAGATGGGAGCAGCTGAGTATAACTTTTTACACAGAACTTACTCTGCTGAGCTGAGGAGATTGTGAGGTAAAATATCTTCCTTTTTTACATAGAGATGCTCAGGGGATATTTTCCCGTCAGCTTTTTACAGTTATACTGCATCAGTTTCAAGTGATTTAGCATATGAGTATTATGTCCCTTTAAGACACTCTCAGCTATGGTTTGGCACTTTATGTATTTATATAAAGTTCTAAATATATGTATTGTACTTATATTTGCAAGGGTAAGGTTTATGTCCATTTTCTTTTGCAGACTATCAGTTTCAAAATTGGGAAAACATATTTAGGAAGTTATTTTTTCTTACCTGGGATATAGTCTTTTTCAAATTGACTTTTTTCATTAATTTTCGCGGGCAAAATTAGGCTTGCGATGTCGCAAAATGCTGATCTTTATTTTGCCGCGAGAATTTTTTGGGCGCAAAGTTTGGTGTCGCAAATTCTTCATTTCCGGCGTCTTAATTGACGCCAGGTTTCCTTGCACAAGAGCGTTTGTGTTTTTAAATAAAGTCTTTTATACATTATATAGACTTTTTCCACAAGCTTTTATATCATTTACCTTTGGAATATTTTTATATGCTGCAGACCTTATATTAGTCTGGATAGTACTACAGCCTTATGTGACCAGAAGCTGCATTCACCCTATGAAGGGAATTTATCTGGGTGATATTTGAGAACTCAGGAGGCCTGTGTACTACGACAATAGTGCTGTATATATTGGAGTGTAAATTTCTTACAGCAGTACGTCTGGGACAGCATCACCTGGCATTTGACACACTTCAAGTGTCTCACATCTTGTAAGTATTGCAATACTTGCACCAAATGCGTATATGAACCACTAATTGTGCACTATGATGGCGTCCTTCTTCTTTTCTCTTCTAACTTCCTTGCACAAGGTTGCGTCTGC
This sequence comes from Bombina bombina, assembly GCF_027579735.1. NCBI lineage: Eukaryota > Metazoa > Chordata > Amphibia > Anura > Bombinatoridae > Bombina > Bombina bombina. The sequence continues at coordinate 831,573,801 of NC_069499.1, forward strand.
CATGACGCGAGTTGCGTCATTTCCGGATGTTGTTAGCGCCAAAAATGTAATTTTGCATTGTGCATCATACTTGGTGCCAAATAATTTAATTACTTAAAACCCACTTCCTATATGCCTCTTGCCTTTTTCTATGCTCAGAGGGCTATGCTGTTTGCATTTTTTTCCCCATTCCTGAAACTGCCATATAAGGAAAATTGATAATTTTACTTTATATGTTGTTTTTTTCTCTTACGTTTGCAAGATGTCTAAATCTGATTCTGTCTCAGAAACCACCATCAATTTTCCTTATATGGCAGTTTCAGGAATGGGGAAAAAATGCAAACAGCATAGCAATGCCTGTTGTTCCTTCAACATCTAATGTACATATCATCCCTGTGAATATAAAAGATTTTATTGCTGATGCAATTCAGAAGGTTTTGCCTGCTATCCCTCCTTCTAATAAACGTAAAAGGTCTTTTAAAAATTTTCATAATGTTGATGAAATTTCAAATGAACGACAATATACTGAATTATCCTCCTCTGATGAGGATCTATCTGATTCAGAAGTTCCTACCTCAGATATTGACACTGACAAATCTAGTTATCTCTTTAAGATGGAGTATATTCATTCCTTGTTAAAAGGTGTTGATTACTTTGGATATTGAGGAAACTAGTCCTCTTGATACTAAAACTAGTAAATGTTTAAATTCTGTTTTTTAAACCTCCTGTGGTTACTCCAAAGGTTTTTCCAGTTCCTGGTGCTATTTCGGATATGATTTCAAAGGAATGCAATAGGCCTGGTACTTCTTTTATTCCATCTTCTAGGTTTAAAAAGTTGTATCCTTTGCCAGCAGTCAGATTGGAGTTTTGGGAAAAAATCCCCAAAGTTGATGGGGCTATTTCTACTCTTGCCAAACGTACTACTATCCCTACGGAAGATAGTACTTCCTTTAAGGACCCTTTAGATCTGAAACTTGAATCTAAGGAAAGCTTATTTATATTCTGGATATCTTCTCAGGCCTGCTATTTATATGGCTGATGTTGCAGCTGCATCAACTTTTTGGTTGGAAAGCTTAGCGCAACAGGAAACGGACCCTGATTTGTCTAGCATTGTTCGCTTGCTTCAACATGCTAATTATTTTATCTGTGATGCCATTTTTGATAGCATCAAAATTGATATTATATCTATGTCTTTAGCTAGAAGAGCTTTGTGGCTCAAATATTGGAATGCTGACATGGTATCCAAGTCTAGATAACTCTCTCTTTCTTTCCAAGGTAACAATTTATTTGGTTCTTAGATGGATTCGATTATTTCAACACTGGGGGGAAAGGGAGTTTTTTGTTACCTCAGGATAAAAGATCTAAGGGTAAATCTAAAGCTTCTAATAGTTTTCGTTCTTTTCGACAGAATAAGGAAAAGAAAGCCAATCCTTCCCCCAAAGAATCTGGTTCCAATTGGAAACCTTCTTCAAGTTGGAATAAATTCAAGCCGTTTAAGAAACCAAAGCCAGTCCCCAAGTCTGCATGAAGGTGCGGCCCTCATTCCAGCTCAGCTGGTGGGGGGCAGATTACATTTTTTCAAAAACATTTGGGCAGATTCTGTCCAAAAATCAATGGATTCAGAGTATTGTCTCTCAAGGGTATCGAATAGGATTCAGAGTAAGACTTCCTGTGAAGATTTTTTCTCTCACGCGTCCCAGCAAATCCAGTGAACGCTCAGGCTTTTCTGAAGTGTGTTTTAGATCTAGAGCTTTCAGAGGTCATTATACCAATTTCGTTGGGGTTTTATTCAAATCTATTAATTGTCCCAAAGAAAGAAAACTCATTCAGGCCAGTTCTGGATCTGAAAATTTTGAATCGTTTTGTAAGAGTGACAACTTTCAAAATGGTGACTATAAAGGACTATTCTGCCTTTTGTTCAGCAAGGTCATTATATGTCCACGATAAACTTACAGGATGCATATCTTCATATTCCGATTCATCCAGACCACTATGGGTTTCTGAGATTCTCTTTTCTAGACAAGCATTACCAATTTGTCGCTCTTCAATTTGGCCTAGCGACAGCTCCAATCATTTTTTCAAAGGTTCTCGGTGCCCTACTCTCTAATCAGAGAACAGGGTATTGCAGAGTTTCCTTATTTGGACAATATCTTGGTACTAGTTCAGTCTTTACATTTTGTCGAATCTCACACGAATCAACTAGTGTTGTTTCTTCAAAGACATGGTTGGAGGATCAATTTACCGAAAAGTTCCTTGATTCCTCAGACAAGGGTCACCTTTTTAGGTATCCAGATGGAGACAGAGTCACGGACACTGAATCTAACAGACAAGAGACAAATAAAATTGGTTTCAGCTTGTTGGAACCTTCAGTCTCCATCATGCCCTTCAGTAGCTATGTGCATGGAAGTTTCAGGTCTCATGACTGCAGCATCGGACGCGATCCCCTTTGCTTGTTTTCATATGAGACCTCTCCAGCTTTGTATGCTGAATCATTGGTGCAGGGATTATACAAAACATATAACAATTAATATCCTTAAATCCCAGTGTTTGACTCTCTCTGACTTGGTGGTTAGATCACCATCATATAGTTCAAGGGGCCACTTTTGTTCGTCCAATCTGGACTGTTATCACAAAAGATGCAAGTCTTTCAGGTTGGGGTGCTGTCTGGGGGATCTCTGACAGAACAAGGGGTTTGGAAATCTCAAGAGGCGAGGTTACCAATCAATACTTTAGAACTCTGTGCTATTTTCAGGGCTTTTCAGGTTTGGCCTCTGTTGGAGAGAACCATTCATTTGTTTTCAGACAGACAATATCACAACTGTGGCATGTCAATCATCAGGGTGGGACTCGCAGTCCCCTAGCTATGAAAGAAGTATCTCGGATACTTTCTTGGGCGGAATCCAGCTCTTGTCTAATTTCTGCGGTACATATCCCAGGTGTAGACAATTGGGAAGCGGATTATCTCAGCTGTCAGACTTTACATCCGGGGGAGTGGTCGCTCCATCCAGATGTGTTTTTTCAGATTGTACAGATGTGGGGTCTTCTAGAAATAGATCTGATGGCTTCCCATCTAAACAAGAAACTACCCAGGTACCTGTCCAGGTCCAGGGATCCTCAGGTGGAGTTGGTGGATGCGTTAGCAGTTCCTTGGTTTTACCAACCTGCTTATATCTTCCCACCTCTAGTTCTTCTTCCAAGAGTGATCTCCAAGATCATCATGGAACATTTGTTTGCGTTTCTGATAGCACCAGCATGGCCTCACAGGTTCTGGTATGCGGATCTTGTCCGGATGTCCAGTTGCCAAACTTGGCCAATTCCTTTAAGGCCAGACCTTCTGTCTCAAGGGCAGTTTTTCCATCAGGATCTCAAATCGTTAAATTTGAAGGTATAGAGGTTTCTCTGACTCAGTAATTGATACTATGTTACAGGCTCGTAAATCTGTTTCTAGGAAGATTTATTATTATCGAGTTTGGAAGACTTATATTTCATGGTGTTCTTCATAAATTCTCCTGTTTCTTCAGGATGGTTTGGATAAAGGATTGTCTGCAAGTTCCTTGAAGGGACAAATCTCTGCTCTGTTTTATTTCACAGAAAGATTGCTAAACTTCCTGATATTCACGGTTTTGTTCAGGCTTTAGTCCGTATCAAGCCTGTCATTAAATCAATCTCTCCTCTTTGGAATCTTAATTTGATTTTGAAGGCCTTACAGGCTCCTTTTGAGCCTATGCATTCTTTGGATATTAAACTACTTTCTTGGAAAGTGTTGTTCTTTTTGGCCATCTCTTCTGCTAGAAGAGTTACCGAATTATCTGCTCTTTCTTGGGAGTCTCCTTTTCTGATTTTCCATCAGGATAAGGCAGTTTTGCGGACTTCATTTAAATTTATACTTAACATTAATAGGGAAATTGTTGTTCCGTTTTTGTGTCCTAATCCTAAGAATTCTTTGGAGAGATCCTTACATTCTCTGGATGTTGTAAGAGCTTTGAAATATGTTGAAGCTACTAAAGATTTCAGGAAGACTTCTAATCTATTTGTTGTCTTTTCTGGTTCCAGGAAAGGTCAGACAGCTTCTGCCATTTCCTTGGCATCTTGGTTAAAGCTTTTGATTCATCAGGCTTATTTGGAGTCGGGTCAGGCCCCGTCACAGAGAATCACAGTTCATTCTACTAGATCAGTCTCCACTTTGTGGGCTTTAAGAATGAAGCTTCAGTTGATCAGATTTGCAAAGCAGCAACTTGGTCTTCTTTGCATACATTTACTAAATTCTACAGTTTTGATGTATTTGCCTCTTTGGAAGCAGTTTTTGGTAGAAAAGTTCTTCAGGCTGCTGTTTCAGTTTGATTCCTCTGCTTATGTTTTAAGTTTTTTCTTTTCAGTTATGAGAAAAAGAAATTTGGGATGTGGCTTTAATTTTTCAGCGGAAAATGGATGTTTTTATTTTTTATCCCTCCCTCTCTAGCGACTCTTCTGTGGAGTTCCACATCTTGGGTATTACTATCCCATACCTCACTAGCTCATGGACTCTTGCCAATTACATGAAAGAAAACATAATTTACGTAAGAACTTACCTGATAAATTCATTTCTTTCATATTCTTTTTTTATGCTTTTTACTCCTTTTTCTATCACCCCACTACTTGGCAATTTGTTAAACTGAATTGTGGGTGTGGTGAGGGGTGTATTTATAGGCATTTTGAGGTTTAAACTTTGCCCCTCCTGGTAGGATTGTATATCCCATGTCACTAGCTCATGGACTCTTGCCAATATGAAAGAAATTAATTTATCAGGTAAGTTCTTAAATAAATTATGTTTTTTGTCTGTCTCTTATTGTTGTAGAATAGGTGAATTTGGTTGGGGTCGCTACTTTGAAAGTGGATGTTCCAGTCCTGTTTTTACATTTTTTTATTTTATTATCCATAGAATGGTCACTAGGACAAGGGTCTGTGATATTGGTCTCTCTTCCTCCTAGCCTAGTTGACTAGACTACTTGGTAAAGGGTGCATTCCCGGCATTTTTTGTGCCAAATATTTTATTCTCCAAATGGAAACTTAAATGTGGAATCTGTGGCGAGTCTGTAGCTCATTGTCACTAATCACTCATACTGCCCACTAAAGACTCACAATATTATGTACAAACACACACTTTTTTACATTACAACAAAAAAACAAAACATAATTTATGTAAGAATTTACCTGATAAATTAATTTCTTTCATATTGGCAAGAGTCCATGAGCTAGTGACGTATGGGATATACAATCCTACCAGGAGGAGCAAAGTTTCCCAAACCTCAAAATGCCTATAAATACACCCCTACCACACCCACAATTCAGTTTTACGAATAGCCAAGAAGTGGGGTGATAAGAAAGGAGCAAAAAGCATCAACAACGAATTGGAATAATTGTGCTTTATAAAAAAAATCATAACCACCATAAAAAGGGTGGGTCTAATGGACTCTTGCCAATATGAAAGAAATTTATCAGGTAAATTCTTACATAAATTATGTTTTCTTTCATGTAATTGGCAAGAGTCCATGAGCTAGTGACGTATGGGATAGCAAATACCCAAGATGTGGAACTCCACGCAAGAGTCACTAGAGAGGGAGGGATAAAAATAAAGACAGCCAATTTCGCTGAAAAATTAATCCACAACCCAAATCAAAAGTTTTAATCTTTATAATGAAAAAAACTGAAATTATAAGCAGAAGAATCAAACTGAAACAGCTGCCTGAAGTATTTTTCTACCAAAAACTGCTTCTGAAGAAGAGAAAACAAAAAAATGGTAGAATTTAGTAAAAGTATGCAAAGAAGACCAAGTTGCTGCTTTGCAAATCTGATCAACAGAAGCTTCATTCTTAAAAGCCCAGGAAGTGGAAACTGACCTAGTAGAATGAGCCGACTCCAAATTTACCCGACTCCAAATAAGCATGATGAATCAAAAGCTTTAACCAAGATGCCAAAGAAATGGCAGAAGCCTTCTGACCTTTCCTAGAACCAGAAAATATAACAAATAGACTAGAAGCCTTCCTGAAATCTTTAGTAGCTTCAACATAATATTTCAAAGCTCTTACCACATCCAAAGAATGTGAAGATCTCTCCAGAGAATTCTTAGGATTAGGATACAAAGAAGGGACAACACTTTCTCTACTAATGTTGTTGGAATTCACAACTTTAGGTAAAAATTTAAATGGAGTTCGCAAAACCGCCTTATCCTGATGAAAAATCAGAAAATGAGACTCACAAGAAAGAGCAGATAATTCAGAAACTCTTCTAGCAGAAGAGATGGCCAAAAGGAACAATACTTTCCAAGAAAGTAATTTAATGTCCAGAAAAAGCATAGGCTCAAACGGAGGAGCCTGTAGAGCCTTCAAAACCAAATTAAGACTCCAAGGAGGAGAAATTGATTTAATGACAGGCCTGATACGAACCAAAGACTGAAGAAAACAATGAATATCAGGAAGATTAGCAATTTTTCTGTGGAACAGAACAGAAAGAGCAGAGATTTGTCCTTTCAAGGAACTTGCAGACAAACCCTTATCTAAACCATCCTGAAGAAACTGTAAAATCCTAGGAATTCTAAAAGAATGCCAAGAGAATTTATGAGAAGAGCACCATGAAATGTAAGTCTTCCAAACTCGATAATAAATCTTTCTAGACACAGATTTACGAGCCTGCAACATAGTATTAATCACTGAGTCAGAGAAACCTCTATGACTAAGCACTAAGCGTTCAAACTCCATACCTTCAAATTTAATGATTTGAGATCCGGATGGAAAAACGGCCTTGAGATAGAAGGTCTGGCCTTAACGGAAGTGGCCAAGGTGGGCAACTGGTCATCCGAATAAGATCCGCATACCAAAACCTGTGTGGCCATGCTGGCATACCAAAACCTGTGTGGCCATGCTGGAGCCACCAGCAGTACAAACGAACGTTCCATTATGATTTTGGAAATCACTCTTGGAAGAAGAACTAGAGGCGGAAAAATATAAGCAGGTTGATAATTCTGATAATTCCAAGGAAGTGTCAACGCATCCACTGCTTCCGCCTGAGGATCCCTGGACAGATACCTGGGAAGTTTCCTGTTTAGATGAGAAGCCATCAGATCTATTTCTGGAAGCCCCCACATCTGAAAAAACACATCTGGGTGAAGAGACCATTCTCCCGGATGTAAAGTCTGACGACTGAGATAATCCACTTCCCAATTGTCTATACCTGGGATATGGACCACAGAAATTAGACAGGAGCTGGATTCCGCCCAAGTAAGTATCCAAAATACCTATTTCATAGCTTGAGGACTGAGAGTCCCACCCTGATTATTGACATATGCCACGGTTGTGACATTGTCTGTCTGAAAACAAACGGTTCTCTCTTCAGTAGAGGCCAAAACTGAAGAGCTCTGAGAATCGCACGGAGTTCTTGAGATTTCCAAACCCCCTGCGCTGTCCGAGATCCCCAGACAGCTCCCCAACCTGAAAGACTCGCATCTGTTGTGATCACAGTCCAGGTTTGACAAAGAAAAAAGGCCCCTTGAACTAAACGATGGTGATCTAACCACCAAGTCAGAGATAGTCAAACATTCGGATTTAAGGATATTAATTGTGATATCCTTGTATAATCCCTGCACCATTGGTTGAGCATACAAAGCTGAAGAGGTCTCATGTGAAAACGAGCAAAGGGGATCGCGGCCGATGCTGCAGTCATGAGATCTAAAACCTCCATGCACATAGCTACTGAAGGGAATGATTGAAACTGAAGGTTCCGACAAGCTGCAACCAATTTCAGACGTCTCTTGTCTGTTAGAAACAAAGTCATAGATACTGAATCTATTTGGAAACCTAAAAAGGTTACCCTTGTCTGAGGAATCAAAGAACTTTTTGGTAAATTGATCCTCCAACCATGTCTTTGAAGAAACAACACTAGTTGATTCGTGTGAGATTCTGCAGAATGTAAAGACTGAGCAAGTACCAAGATATTGTCCAAATAAGGAAACAAAGCAATACCCGCTCTCTAATTACAGAGAGTAGGGCACCGCGAACCTTTAAAAAGATCGTTGGAGCTGTCGCTAGGCCAAAAGGAAGAGCAAAAAATTGGTAATGCTGGTCTAGAAAAGAGAATCTCAGGAACTGATAGTGATCTGGATGAATTGGAATATGAAGATATGCATCCTGTAAGTCTATTGTGGACATATAATGCCCTTGCTGAACAAAAGGCAGAATAGTCCTTATAGTCACCATATTGAATGTTGGTATTCTTACATAACGATTCAAAATTTTTAGATCCAGAACTGGTCTGAAAGAATTCTCCTTCTTTGGGACAATGAACAGATTTGAATAAAACCCCAGACCCCGTTCCTGAAAAGGAACTGGCACAATTACCCCAGATAACTTCAGGTCTGAAACACTTCAGGAAAGCCTGAGCTTTCTCTGGGTTCACTGGAATGTGTGAGAGAAAAAAAAACTTCTCACAGGCAGTCTTACTTTGAAACCTATTCTGTACCCCTGAGAGACAATGTTCTGAATCCAATGATTTTGAACTGAATTGATCCAAACATCCTTGAAAAATCTTAGTCTGCCCCCTACCAGCTGAGCTGGAATGAGGGCCGCACCTTCATGCGGACTTGGGGGCTGATTTAGATCTTTTAAATGGCTTGGATTTATTCCAGACTGAAGAAGGCTTCCAATTGGAAACCGTTCCCTTAGGGGAAGGATCAGGTTTCTGTTCCTTATTTTGTCGAAAGGAACGAAAACGTTAACAGCCTTAAATTTACCCTTACAGATTTTTTATCCCGAGGCAAAAAAGCTCCCTTCCCCCCAGTGACAGTTGAAATAATCGAATCCAACTGAGAACCAAATAATTTATTACCTTGGAAAGAGAGAGATAGCAATGACGATTTAGAAGTCATATCAGCATTCCAAGATTTAAGCCATAAAGCTCTTCTAGCTAAAGACATATATCTAACATCAATTCTAATGATATCAAACACGGCATCACAAATTAAATTATTAGCATGTTGAATTAACTTAACAATGCCATACACATTATGATCTGGTACTTGTTGCGCTAAGGTTTCCAACCAAAAAGTTGAAAAAGCTGCAACATCAGCCAAAGAAATAGCATGCCTAAGAAAATGACCTGAACATAAATAAGCCTTCCTTAGATAAGATTCAAGTTTCCTATCAAAAGGATCTTTAAAAGAAGTACTATCTGCCGTAGGAATAGTATTTCCTTTTGCAAGAGTAGAGATAGCCCCATCAACTTTGGGGATCTTTTCCCAAAACTCCAATCTATCAGTCGGCAAAGGATACAGTCTTAAACCTTGAAGAAGGAGTAAAAGAAGTAAGTAGCGAGAAAAGAAGAGGCAGATCCATCCAACAGCTTAAAAACATAAAGTGACTTTATTGTAGTGTTCCAAACAGTGGTAAAAGAAACAATCTTGCGCATACTCGGAAACTTCAGAAACACACATTTGTAACAAAAGGAGCTGTTTAGAGGTTCGGTTTCGGTCTTACGCGTTTCGGCGGATCCTGACCCCCTTAATCATAGACCATACCGGAACCTCTCTACCTGTAACCTTTTTACCTGTTTACACTGTTTGCTCTTTGGCTTGAAGTTTAAAGGGATAGTTTTGCCCATACTACTTCACTGCACTAATATGTCTGAATAACGAGATGAACAAGGACATTGCATTTGGCAAACTAGTTTTTGCTATCTTTGATTGAATAGTAAAAAAAGTACCCAGTCTATTCCATTCCCTAGAAATCACATCTGAAATAGCATCAGGAACTGGAAAAACCTCAGGAATAACTACATAAGGTTTAAAAAACGAATTTAAACATTTATTAGTTTTAATATCAAGAGGATTAGTCTCCTCCATATCTAATGCAATTAACACCTCTTTTAATAAGGAACGAATATAGTCCATTTTAAACAAATATGAAGATTTGTCAGTGTCAATATCTGAGGCAGAATCTTCAGAACCAGATAGATCCTCATCAGAGATAGATAAATCAGAATGTTGTTGGTCATTTAAAAATTCATCAATTTTATGAGAAGTTTTAAAAGACCTTTTACGTTTATTAGAAGGCGATATGACAGACAAAGCCTTCTGAATGGAATTAGAAACAAATTCTCTCACATTAACAGGAATATCCTGAACATTAGATGTTGAAAGACCAGCAACAGGTAATGGACTACTACTAATGGAAATATTGTCTGCATGTAAAAGTTTGTCATGACAACTATCACAAACTACAGCCAGAGGAACAGTTACCACAAGTTTACAACAAATGCACTTAGCTTTGGTAGAACCGACATCAGGCAGCAGAATTCCAGTAGATTCTGAGACAGGGTCAGTTTGAGACATCTTGCAATATGTAAGAGAAAAAATAACATAAAAGGAAAATGATCAATTTCCTTATATGACAGTTTCAGGAATGTGAAAGCAATGCAAAACAAAATAAGCCTGTGCAAACCAGAAGCAAAAAGAAATTAAGTCTTAAATAATGTCAAAAGTTTGGCGCCAAGTATGACGCCCACAACTGACAAAAAAATGTTTGGCGCCAAGAACGTCTGCAACAAACACGAGCGTCATAAATGATGCAACTACGTGAAAAAACTCGGTGCCAACTAAGACGCTGGAAATGCCGAAACGTAATTCTCGCACCAAGAAAGTCTTGCGCCAAGAATGACGCAATGAATTATAGCATTTTGCGCTCCTGCGAGCCTAACAGCCCGCAATTTAGAAAAGAGTCAATTTGAAAACTTCAGGTAAGAATTTATTTTTTTTATATATATATATATGCATTTCCCAAATATGAAACTGACAGTCTGCAAAAAGGAAATATACCAATAAACCTGAATCATGGCAAATATAAGTACAAACATATATTTAGAACTTTAAATATAAAGTGCCAAACCATAGCTGAGAGTGTCTTAAATAAAAGGAAAACATACTTACCAAAAGACACTCATCTACATAAAGTAGATAGCCAAACCAGTACTGTAACGAGAATCAGCAGAGGTAATGGTATATAAGAGTATATCGTCGATCTGGAGAGGTAGGAGATGAATCTCTGACCGATAACAGAGAACCTATGAAATAGATCCCCGATAGGATGACCATTGTATTCAATAGGTAATACTCCCTTCACATCCCTCTGTCATTCACTGCACTCTGAGAGGAACCAGGCTTCAAAAAAGCTGAGAAGCGCATATCAACGTATAAATCTAGCACAAACATACTTCACCACCTCCATTGGAGGCAAAGTTTGTAAAAACTGATTTGTGGGTGTGGTGAGGGGTGTATTTATAGGCATTTTGAGGTTTGTGAAACTCTGCCCCTCCTGGTAGGATTGTATATCCCATACTTCACTAGTTCATGGACTCTTGCCAATTACATGAAAGAAAAAAGAATTTGCAAAATATTTTTGTTAACAGAGTTTAAATTTCCCAATCAAAAAGAAATTAATGGAAATTAAACTCCTCAACCCCACAAAATGTAACATAACATAATAATACAATATATAATTTGATTGGGTAGTTTAATTTTGGAATAATTTTCATTCTTTCTTCATTAATATATTTTTTTAAATAAAATTTTATTTTTTTTAAATAAGTTTTCCCCCACCCTACCCTCTGGCACATCTTCGGTTTGCTTTTTTGTATTCTAACTTGCAAATGCTAATTATTTAAAACAACTTTTACCTTTCTAGTTACAGTACTGCACTACTACTATCTTTCTGATGGTACTGTGTATACAAAATAATTTAAAAAAAAAATAAAAAAATTATATATATATCTATATCTAAATCTATATACACACACACACACACATACATAAAATGTGTAAGCTGTATTTTGACATGTAAATATTGCCTAAAGAACATAAGATGCTTACACTTGGTCCCATCCACTGTTACATTTCACAGATGCAAATGTACAACTATTACAAAATAGTTTTAAAATATTGCCAAAAAATAGATGACTACTGTACAGAACAAGGTTAATCTTTGCTGAATAACAACAAAACTGTCGGCTAGATTACGAGTCTTGCGTTATGAGAGGTGTGGTGCTAACGTGCAGTTTTTTCTCACCGCTCACTTACCTGCAGCGCTGGTATTACGGGTTTTTACAAACCCGGCGTTAAAAGGCAAGAAGTGAGCGTAGAGCAAAATTGAGCTCCATACCGCACTACAATACCAAGTCAGCAGTGAGCTGGTTGTACGTGTTTGTGCACGATTTCCCCATAGTTATCAATGGGGAAAGCCGGCTAAGAAAAAGTCTAACACCTGCCAAAAAGCAGTGTAAATCTCAGTAACGCAGCCCCATTGATTCCTATGGGGAAACACATTTTAAGTTTACACCTAACATCCTAACATGAACCTCGAGTTTAAACACTCCTAATCTTTCACTTATTAACCCCTAATCTGCCGCTCTGGACATCGCTGCCACCTACATTATATTTATTAACCCCTAATCTGCTGCCCCCAACATCGCCGACACCTAAATTATATTTATTAACCCCTAATCTGCCGCCCCCAACATTACCGCCACTATTCTTAATTTATTAACCCCTAAACTTAAGTCTAACTCTAACAACCCCTAACTTAAATATAATTTAAATAAATCTAAATAAAATTAATATCATTAACTAAATTATTCCTATTTAAAACTAAATACTTACCTATAAAATAAACCCTAAGCTAGCTACAATATAACTAATAGTTACATCGTAGCTAACTTAGGGTTTATTTTTATTCTACAGGCAAGTTTGTATTTATTTTAACTAGGTAGTTACTAAAAATAGTTATTAACTATTTACTAACTACCTAGCTAAAATAAATACAAAAGTACCTGTAAAATAAAACCTAAGTTACACTAACACCTAACACTACACTACAATTAAATAACTTACCTAAATTAAATACAATTAAATAAATTAAATACAATTAGCTAAATTACAAAAAAAACCCCCACTAAATTACAGATAAAAAACAAATTACAAGATATTTAAACTAATTACATCTAAGAGCCCTATAAAAATAAAAAGCCCCCCCCCCCCCAATAATAAAACCCCCTAGCCTAAACTAAACTATTAATAGCCCTTAAAAGGGCCTTTTGCGGGGTATTGCCCCCCCAAAAAATCAGCTCTTTTACCTGTAAATAAAAAATACAAATACCCCCCCCAACAGTAAAACCCACCACCCACACAACCAACCCCCCAAATAAAAGCCTAACTAAAAAAACCTAGGCTCCCAATTGCCCTGAAAAGGGCATTTGGATGTGCATTGACCTTAAAAGGGCATTTAGCTCTATTGCTGCCCAAAACCCTAACCTAAAAATAAAACCCACCCAATACACCCTTAAAAAATCCTAACACTAACCCCCGAAGATTCACTTACCGGGAGAAGTCTTCATCCAAGCGGCAAGATGTCCTCAACGAAGCCGGCAGAAGTGGTCCTCCAGATGGGCAAAAGTCTTCATCCAGACGGCATCTTCTATCTTCATCCATCCGGCGCGGCTCCATCTTCAAGACATCAGCCTATAGAATTTTATCAGCCAATCGGAATTAAGGTAGGAAAAATCCTATTGGCTGATCTAATCAGCCAATAGGATTGAGCTTGCATTCTATTGGCTGATCAGCCAATAGGATTTTTCCTACCTTAATTCCGATTGGCTGATAAAATTCTATCAGTAAATCGGAAATTGAAGGGGCGCCATCTTGGTTGACGTCATTTAAAGGAACCTTTATTCTACAGTAAACGTCGAAAGAAGAGGATGCTTGAAGATGGACCTGCTCCGCTCCGGATGGATGAAGTTAGAAGATGCCGTCTGGATGAAGACTTCTGCCCGTCTGGAGGACGTCTTCTTCCCGGCTTGGATGAAGACTTCTGCCCGTCTGGAGGACCACTTCGCCCGGCTTCGTTGAGGACTTCGGCCCGGTTGGGTGAAGACTTCTCAAGGTAGGGTGATCTTCAAGGGGTTAGCGTTAGGTTTTATTAAGGAGGGATTGGGTGGGTTTTAGAGTAGGGTTGGGTGTGTGAGTCGTGGGTTTTAATGTTGGGGGGGGTATTGTACTTTTTTTTTTTTTTTTTTTTACAGGTAAAAGAGCTGATTACTTTGGGGCAATGCCCAGCAAAAGGCCATTTAAAGGGCTATTTGTAATTTAGTATAGGGTAGGACTTTTTATTATTTTGGGGGGATTTTTATTTTATTAGGGGGGATTAGATTAGGTGTAATTAGTTTAAAAAACTTGTAATTATTTTATTATTTTCTGTAAATTTAGTGTGTGTGTGTGGGGGGGGGGGGGGGTTCCGCACTTTAGATAATTTTATTTAATTGTATTTAATTGTAGTTAATTTAGGGAATTAATTTAATTATAGTGTAGTGTTAGGTTTTATTTTACAGGTCAATTTGTCTTTATTTTAACTAGGTAGCTAATAAATAGTTAATAACTATTGTACCTAGTTAAAATAAATACAAATTTGCCTGTTTACACCCTAAGATAGCTATAATGTAACTATTATATTGTAGCTAGCTTAGGGTTTATTTTATAGGTAAGTATTTAGTTTTAAATAGAAATTTAGTTAACTGCAGTAATTTTATTTAGATTTATTTAAATTATATTTAGGTTAGGGGGGTGTTAAGGTTAGAATTAGATTTAGGGGGCGGCAGATTAGGGGTTAATAAATGTAGGTAGGTGTCAGCGATGTTAGGGACGGCAGATTAGGGATTAAATATTTTATTTTAGCGTTTGCGATGTGGGGAGGCCTCGGTTTAGGGGTTAATAGGTAGTTTATGGGTGTTAGTGTACTTTTTAGCACTTTGGTTAAGAGTTTTATGCTACGGCGTTAGCCCATAAAAAGGAAATTTATGCTTACCTGAAATGTATTTCTTTTACAATATGACTAATCCATGGATTTCATCCTTACTTATGGGATATCGCCTCCTGGTCAGCAGGAGGAGGCAAAGAGCACCACAGCAGAGCTGTATATATAGCTCCTCCCTTTCCTCCCACTCCAGTCATTCGACCGAAGTTAGGAAGAGAAAGGAAAAGCCAAGGTGCAAAGGTGACTGAAGTTTAACAAAAACAAAGACCTGTCTTAAAAATTGACAGGGTGGGCCATGGACTCGTCATATATCGTAAAAGAAAGAAATTGATCAGGTAAGCATAAATTTCCTTTTCTTTTACAAGATATGACGAGTCCACGGATTTCATCCTTACTTATGGGATACAATACCAAAGCTATAGGACACGGATGAAAGGGAGGGACAAGAAAGGAACCTAAATGGAAGGCACCACTACTTGAAGAACCTTCCTCCCAAAAACAGCCTCAGCTGAGGCAAAAGTATCAAATTTGGAAAATTTGGAAAAAGTGTGAAGAGACGACCAAGTTGCAGCCTTGCAAATCTGTTCAACAGAAGCATCATTTTTAAATGCCCACGAGGAAGCCACAGCCCTAGTAGAATGAGTCGTAATTCTTTCAGGAGGCTGCTGTCCAGCAGTCTCATATGCAAAACGGATGATACTCTTCAGCCAAAAAGAAAGGGAGATAGTCGTAGCTTTCTGGCACCTAGGTTTTCCGGAAAAAACAACAAATAATGAAGATGATTGATGAAATTCTTTAGTCGCCTGCAAGTAAAACTTCAGGGCACGGACCACATCCAAGTTATGCAACAGACGCTCCTTCTTAGAAGAAGGATTGGGACACAATGAAGGAACAATAATTTCCTGATTAATATTTTTGTTGGAAACAACCTTAGGAAGAAAACCAGGTTTGGTACGTAACACTACCTTATCGGAATGAAAAATAAGGTAAGGAGAATCACATTGTAGAGCGGAAAGCTCAGAAACTCTGCGAGCAGAAGAAATAGCAACTAAAAATAAAACTTTCCAAAATAACAACTGAATATCTATGGAATGCATAGGTTCAAACGGAACCCCTTGAAGAACCTTAAGAACTAAATTCAAACTCCAAGGAGGAGCAATAGGTCTAAACACAGGCCTGATTCTAGTCAGAGCCTGACAAAAGGATTGAACATCCGGAATATCTGCCAGACGTTTGTGTAACAAAATAGATAAAGTAGAAATCTGTCCCTTTAAGGAACTTGCTGATAATCCCTTCTCCAATCCTTCTTGGAGAAAAGGCAAAATCCTAGGAATCCTAATCTTACTCTATGAGTAACCCTTGGATTCGCACCAATAAAGTTATTTACGCCATATCTTATGGTAAATCTTTCTAGTAACAGGCTTACGTGCCTGAATCAAGGTATCAGTGATCGAATCAGAGAACCCTCGCTTAGATAAAATCAAACGTTCAATCTCCAAGCAGTCAGCTGTAGAGATTAGAAAAACAGAATTTATGTTTACCTGATAAATTTCTTTCTCCAACGGTGTGTCCGGTCCACGGGTTCATCCTTACTTGTGGGGTATTCTCTTCCCCTACAGGAAATGGCAAAGAGAGCACCCAGCAAGAGCTGTCCATATAGCTCCCCCTCTGGCTCCGCCCCCCAGTCATTCGACCGACGGTTAGGAGAAAAAGGAGAAACCATAGGGTGCCGTGGTGACTGTAGTGTATAAAGAAAGAAATTTTTCAAACCTGATTAAAAACCAGGGCGGGCCGTGGACCAGACACACCGTTGGAGAAAGTAATTTATCAGGTAAACATAAATTCTGTTTTCTCCAACATTGGTGTGTCCGGTCCACGGCTTCATCCTTACTTGTGGGAACCAATACCAAAGCTTTAGGACACGGATGAAGGGAGGGAGCAAACCAGGTTACCTAAACGGAAGGCACCACGGCTTGCAAAACCTTTCTCCCAAAAATAGCCTCCGAAGAAGCATAAGTATCGAATTTGTAAAATTTGGCAAAAGTATGCAGAGAAGACCAAGTCGCTGCCTTACAGATCTGATCAACAGAAGCCTCGTTCTTGAAGGCCCATGTGGAAGCCACAGCTCTAGTAGAGTGAGCTGTAATTCGTTCAGGAGGCTGCCGTCCGGCAGTCTCATAAGCCAATCGGATGATGCTTTTCAGCCAAAAAGAAAGAGAGGTAGCAGTAGCTTTCTGCCCTCTCCTCTTACCAGAATACACAACAAACAAGGATGATGTCTGTCTGAAATCCTTTGTTGCTTCTGAATAGAACTTTAAAGCACGGACCACATCTAGATTGTGCAACGAGCGTTCCTTCCTTGAAACTGGATTCTGACACAGAGAAGGAACAACAATTTCCTGGTTAATATTCCTGTTGGAAACGACCTTTGGAAGAAAACCAGGCTTGGTACGTAAAACTACCTTATCTGTATGGAATACCAGATAGGGAGAAGTACACTGCAAAGCAGATAATTCAGAAACTCTTCTAGCAGAAGAAATAGCAACCAAAAACAGAACTTTCCAAGATAGTAACTTAATATCTATGGAATGCATGGGTTCAAACGGAACCCCCTTAAGAACTGAAAGAACTAAATTTAGACTCCAAGGAGGAGTCATGGGTCTGTAAACAGGCTTGATTCTAACTAACGCCTGTACATCTGGCACTGCTGCCAGACGCTTGTGTAACAAAACAGACAGAGCAGATATCTGTCCTTTTAAGGAACTAGCTGACAAACCTTTATCCAGACCTTCTTGGAGAAAGGAAAGTATCCTAGGAAGTTTAATTTTACTCCAAGGGAATCCCTTGGATTCACACCAACGGATATATTTTTGCCATATCTTATGGTAAATCTTCCTAGTTACAGGTTTTCTGGCTTGAACCAGAGTATCTATGACTGTATCTGAAAACCCACGCTTAGAGAGAATCAAGCGTTCAATTTCCAAGCAGTCAGTTGGAGAGAGACTAGATTTGGATGTTCGAACAGACCTTGTACTAGAAGATCCTGCCTCAAAGGTAGATTCCATGGTGGAGCCGATAACATATTCACCAGGTTTGCATACCAAGTCCTGCGTGGCCACGCAGGGGCTATTAGAATCACTGAGGCCTGCTCCTGTTTGATCATGGCTACAAGCCTGGGAAGGAGAGAGAGAACGGTGGAAATACATAAGCTAGGTTGAACGACCAAGGCGCCACTAATGCATCCACCAGTGTCGCCTTGGGATCCCTGGATCTGGACCTGTATCGAAGAACCTTTGCGTTCTGGCGAGACGCCATCAGATCCATATCTGGAATGCCCCATAGTTGAGTTAACTGGGCAAAAACCTAAAGGTGGAGTTCCCACTCCCCCGGATGAAAAGTCTGACGACTCAAATAATCCACCTCCCAGTTGTCCACTCCTGGGATGTGAATTGCAGATAGGTGGCAGGAGTGATCCTCTGCCCATTTGATGATCTTGGATACCTCTCTCATCGCTAAGGAACTCTTTGTTCCCCCCTGATGATTGATGTACGCTACAGTCGTCATGTTGTCCGACTGGAACCTTATGAATTTGGCCTTTGCTAGGTGAGGCCACGCCAGGAGCGCATTGAATATCGCTCTCAGTTCTAAAATGTTTATCGGAAGAAGAGACTCTTCTCGAGACCATAGACCTTGAGCTTTCAGAGAGTCCCAGACCGCACCCCAGCCTAAGAGACTGGCGTCGGTCGTGACAATGACCCATTCTGGTCTGCGGAAACTCATTCCCTGAGACAGGTGATCGTGAGACAACCACCAGCGGAGAGAATCCCTGGTTACCTGGTCTACTTGAATCTGGGGAGACAAGTCTGCATAGTCCCCATTCCACTGATTGAGCATGCACAGTTGTAATGGTCTTAGATGAATTCAAGCAAAAGGAACTATGTCCATTGCTGCAACCATCAATCCTACTACTTCCATGCACTGAGCTATGGAAGGCTGAAGAATAGAGTGAAGAACTTGACAAGCGTTTAGAAGCTTTGACTTTCTGACCTCTGTCAGGAAGATCTTCATTTCTAAAGAATCTATTATTGTTCCCAAAAAGGGAACTCTTGTGGACGGAGACAGGGAACTCTTTTCTACGTTCACCTTCCACCCGTGAGATCTGAGAAAGGCTAGAACAATGTCTGTATGAGCCTTTGCTTTGGAAAGAGACGACGCTTGGATTAGAATGTCGTCTAAGTAAGGTGCTACAGCAATGCCCCTCGGTCGTAGAACCGCTAGAAGGGACCCTAGCACCTTTGTGAAGATTCTGGGAGCAGTGGCTAAACCGAAAGGAAGAGCCACGAACTGGTAATGTTTGTCCATGAAGGCGAACCTCAGGAACTGATGATGATCTTTGTGGATAGGAATATGCAGGTACGCATCCTTTAAGTCCACGGTAGTCATATATTGACCCTCCTGGATTGTTGGTAAAATTGTCCAAATGGTTTCCATTTTGCATGATGGAACTCTGAGGAATTTGTTTAGAATTTTTAGATCCAGAATTGGCCTGAAAGTTCCCTCTTTTTTGGGAACTACAAACAGGTTTGAGTAAAAACCCAGACCTTGTTCCGCTGTTAGAACTGGGTTTATCACTCCCATTTTTAATAGGTCTCTTACGCAATGTAAGAATGCCTGTCTCTTTATCTGGTCTGAAGATAAGCGAGACATGTGGAACCTTCCCCTTGGAGGAAGTTCCTTGAACTCTAGAAGATACCCCTGAGAGACTATTTCTAGTGCCCAGGGATCCTGAACGTCTCTTGCCCAAGCCTGAGCGAAGAGAGAAAGTCTGCCCCCTACTAGATCCGGTCCCGGATCGGGGGCTACCCCTTCATGCTGTCTTGGTAGCAGCAGCAGGCTTCTTGGCCTGTTTACCCTTGTTCCAGCCTTGCAATGGTTTCCATGCTGGCTTAGGCTGGGAAGAGTTGCCTTCTTGTCTGGAGGCCGCAGAGTTAGGATTCGGTCCGTTCCTGAAATTGCGAAAGGAACGAAAATTAGATTTGTTCTTAGCCTTGAAAGGCCTATCCTGTGGGAGGGCATGTCCCTTTCCACCAGTAATGTCTGAAATAATCTCTTTCAATTCTGGCCCAAAAAGGGTCTTACCCTTGAAAGGAATATTAAGCAATTTATTCTTGGACGACACATCCGCCGACTAGGATTTTAGCCAAAGCGCTCTGCGCGCCATTATTACAAACCCTGAATTTTTCACCGCTAACTTAGCCAATTGGAAAGCGGCATCCAAAATAAAGGAATTAGCCAACTTTAGTGCGTGAATTCTGTCCATGACTTCATCATATGGAGTCTCTTTTTGGAGCGAATTTTCTAGTTCCTCGAACCAAAAATACGCTGCCGAGGTGACAGGAATAATGCACGAGATTGGTTGAAGCAGGAAACCTTGCTGAACAAATATCTTTTTTAGCAATCCTTCCAATTTTTTATCCATAAGATCTTTAAAAGCGCAACTGTCCTCAATAGGAATAGCTAATGTGCGCTTAGCTAACGTTGACACTGCCCCCTAAACCTTAGGAACCGTTTGCCATGTGTCCATTCTGGGGTCAACAATGGGGAACATTTTCTTGAATATAGGAGGTGGAACAAAAGGTATACCTGGCTTTTTCCACTCCTTAGTCCCTATATCCGCCACCCGCTTAGGTATCGGAAAGGCATCAGCGTGCACTGGGACCTCTAAGAATTTGTCCTTCTTGCACAATTTCTCTGGAATTACCAAAGAATCACAGTCATCAAGAGTAGTTAGGACCTCCTTAAGCAGGGCGCGGAGATGTTCTAACTTAAATTTTACGACATCAGTGTCTGCCTGCTGAGAAACTTTTCCTGAATCAGAAATTGCCCCCTCAGACAGGCCCTCCCTCACTGCCAATTCAGATTGATGTGAGGGTATAACGGATAAATTGTCCTCAGCGCCAACCTGCTCATCTTCTGTATTTAAAACTGAGCTGTCACGCTTTCTAGGGTAGGATGGCAGTTTGGATAACAGATTTGCTATAGAATTATCCATTACTGCTGTTAACTGTTGCATAGTAACAAGCATTGGCGCGCTAGATGTACTAGGTATCACCTGCGCGGGCAAAACTGGTGTTGACACAGAAGGAGAGGATGAGGAACTATCCCCACTACCTTCATTAGAAGAATCATCTTGGGCAATCTTATTCAATGTGGCAGTACTGTCCATGCTTTGCTTGGACGCTATGACACAATTTGCACAAATATTAATTGGGGGAACCACCTTGGCTTTCATACACACAGAACATAAGCCATCTGAAGGTATAGACATGTTAGACAGAATTTGGCAGGCTAATAATGCAATAAAAGCGTTTTTAAAGAAAAGCGTTACTGTCCCTTTAAATAATAAACAGGCACACTTTATTTCTGATATATTGAAAAACAATGAAGGCAATGTCCGATTTTTACAAAATTTTCACCCCAGAGTCCTAATGCCTTGAAAGTATTGCACACCAAGTTTCAAGACTTTAACCCTGAAAATGAGCAAACCGGAGCTATTTGTTCAATTAGACAATTTTAATACACTACAATCACAGCCACAGCCTTGCTGCAGCTTTTTACCTTCCCTGAGAGTTATTCAGCAATGAAATAAACCTTCCAGAGTCCGTTTTAGTATGCCACAGGACCCCCTCACATGAAGCTGCATGCACTGCCATGGAAGTAAACTGCGCAATTGAGGCGCGAAAACGGGGCCTCCTTCCTCTGCATACCAGAGTGAAGGGGCCTTCCTGACTGAAATAGCCGTCTAACTCAATGCCAGGCGATAAAAACGTTCCCAAAAGTGCTTTTAAGTGCACAAAACACAATAAATGCCATTAAAATATGAAATAAAACAATCGATTTAGCCCACAATAGTGTCAACCAGTGTAGAGCCCATTTGTAAGCCTTAATCTGTTATGAGTCTAAGAAAATGGCTTACTTACCCATTAAGGGAAAACTGACAGTCTTCTACCATTAACATGTCTTGTTAGAAATATGACTGATCATACCTTGAGCAGAAAAGTCTGCAAACTGTTCCCCCCAACTGAAGTTCTCTGGGCTCAACAGTCCTGCGTGGGAACAGCAATTTATCTTAGTTACTGCTGCTAAAATCATACTCCTCTTTAAACAGAACTCTTCATCCTTTTCTCTTTTAGAGTAAATAGTACAAACCGGCATTATTTTAAAATAACAAACTCTTGATAGAAGAATAAAAAAACTACAACTAACACCACATACTCTTTACCATCCCTGTGGAGATGCTACTTGTTCAGAGCGGCAAAGAGAAGGACTGGGGGGCGGAGCCAGAGGGGGAGCTATATGGACAGCTCTTGCTGGGTGCTCTCTTTGCCATTTCCTGTAGGGGAAGAGAATACCCCACAAGTAAGGATGAAGCCGAGGACTGGACACACCAATGTTGGAGAAATAGCACACACTGGCACTATTTAAATCTTAATGCACGTCAAGTATTTATTAAATATTGAAAAATATTAAAAATGTATGAACATATGAAAGATGTAGGAAAATGTCTATATTTTACAGTATCTATGATTATTACTAAAAAATCTTTATAAAATATTTCATATTTAAATATCGAGCCTTAAGATAACCAAATCTGCATGTGCACTGCGTTAGACATAAATCACAAAACCCGAAGCTCCTTATGCATATTTTACATTCCTATGTTTTACACAGAGAAAAAAAAAATAAAACTTTTTTTTTTTTATTAAATATATTATTTCTTTATGTATATGTGATAATGTTAACGTCAAATACAGGTAGAAAACCCTTTGTCCAAACTGCTTGAGACTGGAAAAGGTTTGTATTTTGCAATAGTTTGGTTTTTGGAATATTTGCTACTTTAAAATGGGAAATTTGGGAGAGGGGATGGAACAAAGTGTAAACAGCAATATCTTACGTCATTTAGGCAATATTTACATGTCATAACATAAATATACATCCAACTAAAGGACATTTTTAATACTTTTGTGACTTACAGGCAGGGAAAATAGTAATTTTTTAAACGTTTATTTTTATTTTTTTTTAAATTGGAATTATTAATAAGTTTGGATTTTGGAATTCTGGATTTGAGAATATGTACCTGTGTGTATGTATACCTATAAATCTATAAGAAAATTATATACATTTTCCTGTAAGTGAAGAACATTGGAATGTGAAATATAACTCCTCCTAATGGGTTAGCCCAAAACTTTTACTTTCAACTTGTAAAAAAATAAATAAAAAAATAGATTACTTCTAGCAGTGTTTATGCTCAAGCAGCAGCGCTTAATAATGCACCACTAGTAATCTAGCCCAATTCTGTTTTTTTAATCCCATTTTTAGAAAAGCATTTGGCCAGCAAAACTTGACATATTCAAATTCTTCTAAATAAAAAGTGATTACATTTTTTTTTACTTGGAGTGGCACCAAGAGCCTGCGTTGCTGCCATTAGAGAAAGGCATCCAGCATTAGATGCAGACACACAAGAGTATCATGCTGGGGGAAAGTCTGCTACGCTAGGGACCCTTCAAGCAAAGGATGAGCTGGCAGCAGCATTTACACTAAAATGGTAGCACTGTATGTGTATCAGAAGGCCCAGTGTGATGACAGTTTTACACTAGCATTTGAAGGGTGTGTTTTGGGGGTACAGAATAAGATTCAAATGATGTGTGTGTGATAGGAGGACAAAATAAAAAGGTCAGCTCAGTGACTGCCTTTTCGAAAACATAAGACGGTAGGATGACATACATTGTGGGTTATGGTTGTTACATTTTGCCCAACAAGGTTTACAGTACATGCATAGTATGGAGCAAGCGGGTAACATGCATAAACATGCTCACAACACTTATATATATATATAAATAAATATAAAACAAAGCAAAGCGCTAGTGGCACCTGCCGACCTAGGTAAGAACCCACCCAACAATTTAACTATAGGCTTCATTATTTGGCAGCCAACTACTTATATCTATTTGCAGGAACATCTTATACTTGCTTCTTCTAAACCTATCTAGTGTTATAAATTAAAATAGTATTAAAATAAACAGTAAAAAAATAAAACAACAACATTAACTAAAAGACTTCACAAGAATATGTACAAGAAGAACTTTTACCTTGATCAAGTTTTCCAATTAGCGTTTGGCAGGCTACCTCAGTCTCAGGACTGTGATGATCCAGTACTTGTCTGCACCACTTTAAAGGAGAATCTGGTTTTGGTTCTTCACTTTCCATCTTTTTGGGAGAAACATACAACCTACAGAGAATTAAAATAAATAAACTAAAATATAATTAGGCTATAGCACATATAAAATGAAAACAAGGGGGGGGGGGCTGCATTTAGCAGCAAAAGCAACAAGACAGGCTTTTCTATTGTTAAAATGTATTTACTTTTTTACTTACACCCATTTGTGAACATTTGTAACAAATATATTTTTTCAGCACTAAAATATAAAACAGTGCTCCTTTAATAAAAGGCACCACCAGGCAGGCCTATAATCTCTGCAATCGAATCTTTAAATCAACCAGTAGCGAGTTTTATAGATGAAATATTACAGCGCAGTGTAAAAAAGATCCCTTCTTATATAAAAGATTCATGTAATTTTATTGAAACACTAAAAGAGGTTAACATGGATAATGGCGATTTTTTTTTCTAACTCTTGATATTTCTAACTTACAGTGGATATAAAAAGTCTACAACACCCCTGTTAAAATGTCAGGTTTCTGTGCTGTAAAAAAAATGAGACAAAGATAAATAATTTCAGAACTTTTCCCACCTTTTAATGTGACCTTTAAACTGTACAACTCAATTGAAAAACAAACGGAAATCTTTTAGGTGGAGGGAAGTAAACAAAAAAAACTAAAATATTGTGGTTGCATATAACTGGGGATGTAGCCGTGTTTAGAATTAAGCAATCACATTAAAAATCATGTTAAATAGGAGTCAGTACACACCTGCCATCATTTAAAGTGCCTCTGATTTACCCCAAATAAAGTTCAGCTGTTCTAGTAGGTCTTTCCTGACATTTTGTTAGTCGCATCCTACAGCAAAAGCCATGGTACGCAGAGAGCTTCCAACGCATCAGAGGGATCTCATTATTAAAAGGTATCAGTCAGGAGAAGGGTACAAAAGAATTTCCAAGGCATTAGATATACCATGGAACACAGTGATGACCGTCATCATCAAATGGAGAAAATATGGTGCAACAGTGACATTGCCAAGAACGGGATGTCCCTCCAAAATTGATGAAAAGACGAGAAGAAAATTGCTCTGGGAGGCTGCCAAGAGGCCTGCAGCAACATTAAAGGAGCTGCAGGAATATCTGGCAAGTACTGGCTGTGTGGTATATGTTACAACAATCGCCCGTATTCTTCATATGTCTGGGCTATGGGGTAGAGTGGCAAGATGGAAGCCTTTTCTTATGAAGAAAAACATCCAAGCCCGGCTAAATTTAGCAAAAACACACCTGAAGTCAACCAAAAGCATGTGAGAAAAGGTGTTATGGTCTGATGAAACCAAGGTTGAACTTTTTGGCAATAATTCCAAAAGATATTATTGGCGCAAAAACAACACCATACCCACAGTGAAGCATGGTGGTGTTAGCATCATGCTTTGGGTCTGTTTTTCTTCAGCTGGAACTGGGGCCTTATTCAAGGTAGAGGGAATTATGAACAGTTCCAAATACCAGTCAATATTGGCACAAAACCTTCAGGCTTCCGCTAGAAAGCTGAACAGGTAGAGGAACCTCATCTTTCAGCATGACAACGACCCAAAGCATACATCCTAATCAACAAAGGAATGGCTTCACCAGAAGAAGATTCAAGTTTTGGAATGGCCCAGCCAGAGCCCAGACCTGAATCCAATCGAAAATCTGTGGGGTGATCTGAAGAGGGCTGTGCACAGGAGATGCCCTCGCAATCTGACAGATTTGGAGTGTTTTTGCAAAGAAGAGTGGGCAAATCTTGCCAAGTCAAACCATGCTGAAAAACTCATACCCAAAAAGACTGAGTGCTGTAATAAAATCAAAAGGTGCTCCAACAAAGTATTATTTATGCAACCATATTATTTTATTTTGTTATTTTTACTTCCCTTCACCTAAAAGATTTCAGTTTGTTTTTCAATTGAGTTGCATAGTTTATAGGTCACATTAAAGGTGGAAAAAGTTCTGAAATTATTTATCTTTGTCTCCTTTTTTTACATCACAGAAACCTACCATTTTAAGGGGTGTGTAGACTTTTTATATCCACTGTATATACATGTATACCCCATAAGGAGGGGATACAGGCAGTAAGGGAGAAACTGATAGAGGAGGGTGAATATAAAAAGGTCCCCCTATTGAATATGTGGCATTGTTGCTACATTTTATTTTGCATAAAAATGATTTTAAAATTTGATACAGACATTTGCAACAGATGGGAATGGCTATGGGGTCTCGAGTAGCTCCCAGCTATGCCAATATTTTTATGCACTATTATGAACAGAAACAAATTTTCTGATCCTAAGTTTGCACAGTATGGTAAATATTATAAACGCTTCATTGATGACTTGTTCTTTACCATACAGAAAATGTTTTAAAGGGAGAGGGAGGGATGGGAACTAGCTACACTACACTACGGAAAAGGGGAATTGGAAGTGGGGGGGACCTTCATTAGCGATCGCAGGTAGGAAAGAAGAAGGGCGCATGACAAAGTCATGCATATCTGCTATTTCTGAACAAAGAGGATTCCAGAGAAGCATTTATAATCATTTGTCATATGACTGCAGTAGCCGTGTGTAAATACTTCAGAGAGAAACCCACTTAAA
This sequence comes from Bombina bombina, assembly GCF_027579735.1. Lineage (NCBI taxonomy): Eukaryota > Metazoa > Chordata > Amphibia > Anura > Bombinatoridae > Bombina > Bombina bombina. The sequence continues at coordinate 831,600,438 of NC_069499.1, forward strand.
GTTTGCTTTAAAAGTTAACTTTTTTTTCTCCATATGATCGGATCTGGCGGCCAAATAGTGACATCAAATATACCAAAATGGACCTAGATCAATAGTTTGGGTTATCTAATTAAAGAATGTGTGTGTGTGTAGAATATATATATATATATATATATATATATATATATATATATATATATATATATATATATATATATATATATATATATATATATTTCATAGGTAAATCAAAAGCTCTATTTCTGTTTAATCAGAGTGATAGCAAAAATGTTAAACATTCTCCAGGGCTTCTGGCAAGTTTTACTTTGAAATCCCTTGTAATGTAAGGGGTTAAAATTAAGAAGATGAATAATACATATTGCAGTTATTTCTATTAAGTAGGGCTGCAACTAACGATTATTTTCATAATCGATTAATCGCAGATTATTTTTTCAACTAATCGGATAAAAAAAAACAAAAAAAAAACAACAATTTTCCTATATTTAAAATAAAATCCACATACTGAGTGATACAGCGGCCGAAAATGGTCCTATCCCATTTCGGCCAAAAGAGGGGCAAACCCGGCCGAAAATTACTCCCCCTTAGACAAATATTGGTAGGCTGTGAGGGAGGAGGGATGCGACGCAGCTTCTGCCCTTAGTGCGCTTCCATATTGATTGTAAACAAAACAAAACAAAAAAAAATATATATATATATATATATATATATATATATATATATATATATATATATATATATATATATATATATATATATATATATATATATATATATATATATATATATTAAAAAAAAGGAGTTTTATTCTGACTTAAGAACTAGGGGTATCATACTGAATGTAAATGCAAAAACAAAATAAGGGTATCATATTTAATGCAAACAAATGAATGATTTGTGCCATACTGACTTAAATAAATGTGTGGCATTATATTGCTTAAGGAACATGTCACATTTTTATAAAAATGAATGAAGAGTCACATGATAAAAACCATGGACACTAAATGCCATATATCTTGTATGTAACTTAGGGAATGCCATTGTTATTATAAAACCAAGCAAAAGGGGCCGTTTCACTAAGCCCAGAAGTCCACCCTTCGCATCCCAATCAGAAAAAAAGAAAAAATGTTGTGCGATTCCCAAGTGCCCCGGTGTAGCGGGAAGCATTATAGCAATCATTAAAAATCACACACATGCGTGTTATTTCCAGTACCAGTTATGTGTAGAAGACAACCTTGGCTGTAGCTCTGAGCGACCATGCTGATAATTATTAGATGACATTGCAAAAGTAATGAGTCACATAATGATCAACAAAAAACAATTGGATATATTTAGGTCCGCTGTCTTTTTTTTTTTTTTAAAAAGACAGCATTCTAAACTGAGGCGAGGGTACAAGGATATACACGGGGGGGGGAGTAATAACAAATAAACCTGCAGCCTTCTCTTGGAGTTGACATAGTTTAGCAGACACAAGCAAGTGCTACTAACAGACCAGCTGGGTAACTTAGGAGCCTTTCCATTCTGCACCATGAGGTACAGTAAATTAAATATCTAGCACAGCAGAGCAACATCTGTTTCTGTGCTAGTGCCAAGCAAGGCAAATTAAAGAATACCCTTAAACTATTTTAAAATAATTTTGGAAAAAAAGTCATTTTTCGGTTTTTGGCCAAGGGCATCCTGAATTTTCGGTCCACAATTCTCATTTTGGTGCATCCCTAATTACATTTATAATCTTCAGACTAAAACTTAACAACTGTTTGTCCAATTTTTAAGCAGCAGAACAGAAATTTAAAAAAATAATGAGAAGAGGTGGAACTAGAAAGAGGTAGACTATCACTTTCATAAACTTTGCATTAAAATGCAGGCGCTCAGATGGTGTTGAGGTGGTTGAGATGCATAAGTAGGGTTTTACCAATTTTACAAAAAAGTGAGATATTTATCTGCAATGGGCCTCTCGACAAAGTAAGCCTGGACTTCATTGAAACATAAAAATATCTTGAATATCTATATGCAGTGGTAAATAACCAGCTATAAAAAGGTAAGGGGAAAAAAATATTTAGTCCACTATCAAAATAACAAATATATACATAGAGGTTGAATCTTGTACAAATCGCAATCAATCTAAAATATAAAAAAACTATTAAAAAAAAAAAAAAAGTCAAAAGTGCTAAGGACTATATATCATCAATAACAGGACAAAGCCTTAAACATTTATCTATACAGTACATATAATCAGCAATAGCAAGCGATCCGCTAATAATTGTACAAACAGATAATAGTGCAAACCAGTTCAAACAACAACTCCCTTCAATCTAGGACTAGGTGTTAATAAACAAGCTAGGCACTATATCATGCAAAGCATAGTTCCAAATCACCGGATTTAATATAAACAATCTAAATGATAACTCCTATTATTTCTGGGTTGCACATAAGCCAGACGTAGTTGCAAACTTTAAAAAAAAAAAAAAAACTGTCCTGAAGAAGTGAAAAGTAAACGTCTGTAGACATCATTTAGGCTAAGGGCATAACCATAAAACACAATACAATACCATGTGCAGGAGCTCATTGGAGTGAAGCAGTTGGTGCCGGAGACAGACCAACTAATCAATGAGATTCGTTGACAATTATTTTCCTAATCTATTATATCGTTTAGTTGTTGCAGCTCTACTATTAAGTATAATCCACTGCTTAGTGCTTTTTTATTACAACAATGAAATAGACTGATATATATCCATTTAAACAGGGAAAGTAACAATATATATATATTAAGGTTTGCTAGCCTACTAGATTTGGTGCTATTTATTTACCATATGTTTAGAAGTGTATATCAAATTCCATTACTCATATTTTTGCAACAGCCTTAGTTAAAAAGAAATGCACAATTAATACCACTATATAGAAGTACATACCAGCAATCTTCATCATCATCACTGCAAGATCCCAACTCCAGAACTTCCACTTCATCTAAACCCGTTTCATCCAGAACATTTTCTAGATCGTCGCTTGGATTTAGTTCAGTCATTTTTGCTGCAGAATCTTCCAGCTCTCTTTCGCTACTCACATCCATGGTATAAAAGCAGCTGTCTTCGTCATTACAAATAAGTCTTGCTTGACCTTCCTGCTTTGAATCAGAACATAGCTTTTCATATTGCACCTGTGCATCTGTCCTCAAAGTAGGAATGTTTTCTTTTTCTGAGGTTATTTGTTTTAGCTTACTTTGCAGGTCGGCCATAATTTCTATATCTCCTTTCTCAGGGTGTAGGTTCAAGTTATTCATAACACCTGTACTGTTTAAAGCAGAAATATGATTGTCTATCCCGGGATCCTTTTCAGAATTTGTAGTTTGCTGATTCCGCTTAATCTTTAATTCCTGATTCTGAATTTCCAACCGTCTTACTAGCTCCTGGAGTTTTTGAACTTCTTTTAATTCAGATCCAATGTGAGCATCAGATTCAGCCTTGTTATCCATAGTACTTTTAACACCAACTTCTATTGCACTATCATACTGAATTTCAAGGGGATTTCCAGGTACCACCATCTTCAAATTGTCACTGTAAGACAAAGGGAAAAATAGATAAGCTAGAATGATGGTTCTAAAAATGTAGACATCACATGCCCTTTAGGTTTGACACATAGTAAGGAACATAAAATGTTAGGGACCTGACTCAAAACAGCAGCATAATCATTTTCTAGTTTCTCATCAGTTAAAGTAAATAAACACTGGAGTATTTCAGTAGCTAAACTTCTAAGAAATGTCCCAACCAAGTATTGAATACAAAAATTTTAATACATTTGTTGAACATTCTCTTCAAAAATTGCAATTTCATTTTTAACTTTTTTAATTAGAAGTAACACTTTTACAATTATGTACAACATATTTATGTAAAATAATAATTCTGTATTAGTGTTCATACTTAAAGCCATATTGCTAAAACTAGATTAAAGGGGCATTCTAATGCAGAATTAGTTTGCTCTGTGTGTTTTATTTGATCTTACTAATTTGTTAGAGTATGTTATTTTGGCATTACTGATCCTAACTATGTATTTAGCCCCCTCCCCAAAAGGGTAAACACATGGGTAAAGTCCAACTTAAGAGGAGCTACTGCAATCGTCTCAAATGTGACCCCTGAGCAGGACATTACCTATATGTTTAACACCTTTGCAATTGTTATTTTTATGCCACTTTTGCATTACAATTTTCATTTAAAAGGACAGTAGTGTCATAATTAGACATTCATGACTTAGACAAAGCATACAATTTTGAACAACTTTCCAATTAACTTCTATTAATTTGTTTCCTTCTCTTGTTATCCTTTGCTGAAACGTTTTTTAGGTAAGCTCAGGAGCAGAAACTGCTGATTGGTGCATACACACACACACAAAGATTTTCATTGGTTCACCCATGTGTCCACTTAGAAACCAGTAGTGCATTGCTGCTCCTTCAACAAATGATACCAAATGAATAAAGCAAATTTGATAGAAGTAAATTGGAAAGCTGTTTAAAAATTGTATGTTCTACCTTAATCATGAAACAAACATTTTGGTTTTCATGTCATCTTTAAGGAGATATCAATGTAATTTTTCTTTTTTAAATGAGCGGTAGGTATCAGAAATTAATCACTGCAATGCAAATGCATTTCAGTGTAAAATTATATTTTAAAACAGCATTTAAACCAGTCATTTTCTTACCAAAATTTGCAATAAAGAAGTTGCAAAGTGAACTTAAAGGGACAGTGTTGTAAAAAATAAAACTTTCCTGATTCAAATAGGGCATGTAATTTTAAAAAGCTTTCTAATGTACTTTTATCATCAATTTTGCTTTGTTCTCGTGGTATTCTTAATTGAAAGCTAAACCTAGGTCGGCTCGTATGCCAATTTCTTAGCCTGTAAAGGAATTTAAAAATGCCTGGGACATGCATAAGGCTATCCTAAGGAAAAAGTAACATGTAATATGGGTAGACTTGATGGACCTTTTTGGTTCTTATCTACCGTCAAATTCTATGTTTGAAGGCCGCCTCTTATCTGAATATATTTTTTCAGTTTTTTTTCAAAACAAGAGGGCTCTAGCACAATGTTATCTATATGGCACACATGACCCAACACCCAAATAATTACCTAGGAGTCAGCACTGAATGGCTAAAATGCAAGTCTGTCAAAAGAACTGAAATAAGGGGGCAGTCTGCAGAGGCTTAGACACAAGGTTGGTTATGCAAAACTGGGGAATGGGTAATAATCGGATTATCTATCTTTTTAAACAATAATTCTGGTGTAGACTGTCCCTTTAATACAATCAAAAAGCCAACCCATTTAAAGGAATATGAAATCCATTTTTTTTTCTTTTCATAATTCAGATAGAGCATGCAATTTTAAAGCAACTTTTGAACTTACTCCTATTATACATTTTTCTTCATTCTCTTGGTATCGTTATTTGATAAAGCAGGAATGTAAGCTACATATAGCCACCAATCAGCAAGTCCCTAAGCTTTACATTCCTGCTTTTTCCAAATAAAGATACCAAGAGAATGAAGAAAAATGTATAATAGGAGTAAATTAGAAAGTTGCTTAAAAATGCCTGTTCCGATTCATAAAAGAAAAAATATGGGTTTCATATCCCTTTAAAAAAAAAAAATGCAACAGTCCTATCAGCTCCTTTCCCACACTGACAGGCCTGCCCGGTATTTCTTGTGCATGTAGCGGCAGACCTGTCACAGCGCACAGTGGGGGCATTTCAGGTTATGGCTCACCAAGAGGGCTATCAAGGCCTGGTACTGGGCTGTGGCCCGGCTGATGAAAAACCAGGGTCTAAATCCTAATTCCCCTTATTATTTTTGTGGTCCTTCTCTGAACTTCTAATTCTGAAATGTACTTTTATTAAAGTTGGTTAAAATGTTCTCATATAAAAAATTAATTATGCAGAATTTTAAAAACAAACAAACAAACAAAAAAAAAAAACCTTAAAAATGTACTTTATTTTTATCTGTTTTCCCTGTAATTTAAATTTGAAAATTGTAGTGTTTCATGCCCCCGCCTGCCCTCTGAGAGGCTGGGGTGCATTCTCTGGAACGCAGAATACGGACACTTCTAAATGCGGCACTGTGATTGGTTGTTATGTGCAAGAGCTCATTTAGACCTGTCCCTAAATGGCCACAGCAAAGGAAGGAAGATAAAAAAAAAAACTTAAGAGGCATAACCAATGATTGTAATGCAATTCCTATTTTTCTAGGAAAATTTAAATTTGAAATGCATTCATATTGTATGCAGCTCTTTTACCATACAGTGAATAATCTGACAAATAAATACAATTAACTTTAAATTTAATTTAAAGTCTATGTGAGACTACTGCAAAATTAACTGCATATTGCAAAGTACCTCATCATCATAATAATAATAATAATAATAATAATAATAATAATAATGTATATTTTTAGTTTAGCAACTCACGCTTATATACTATACCTTTGCCAAAATGATGATTATACGTCTTTGGGAATGAAAAACAGTTTAAAAAAAAAAAAAATTGGCTTCATTTTTTTAAAACCTGACCACTTCAGTATTTGTTATTAAATCACAAACAGGTAAACAAATATCTATATAAAATAAATGCAGATATGACTAGAAATTCTAGTTCCAACATTAAATTCTTCTACATACATCGCTATATAAAATAATTCCCTGACTCCTCATCACATTATATTGCTAGCTCCTTGGAACACTGTATTGCTTCCCTATGTCAGCTCTTGAAATAACCTTTCAGAATTTCAGTATTTACTTACAGGGAAGGAAATAGCTTACGCACTAATTATTTAACTAAACAAGTTATAATATGGCCCTGAAAGGCAAACATTTCTTGTAAGTCAATAAACATGATGTGAAGATCCTGCCACATAACGAGTTAGAGTGTATTTCCCACTGTGTGCAAAAGCATGGGTGTGTGAAGAAATGCTTCAGGGAAAAAAATAAAATAATAAGTCTCACGCACAAAGAAACAAAAAGCCAACAAAATAAAATGAATGGTATAGAAAACAAAAAGTATGTTACAGATAATAACACAAAATGTTTGAAGACAATGCAGCATGTGCTAAAGGAAATGTAACAGAATAAAGTATTCTGCGTTTTAACATCTTATTCATATTATGCCTCAAGCAAAGCCCCGTGTATGCTATGACTTATTAGCAAGAAGCACAAATCAGTAACTTGACTATCTTTGTCACTATTAAGGTTAGTACAGGTAGAAAACCCTTTATCGAAACTGCTTGGGACCAGAAAATATTTGGATTTCAGAATAGCTTGGATAGGTAGTTGGAGTCCAGCACCATAAATTTAAATAGTGGTTTTCAGCCTGTGTGCCCGTCACTGTGGAGTATCAGTACTGTGGAGTACTTAAATGCCATGTGGGCTTTGCTATATTGGCAAGACCACCCAGGCCACCAGGGATAGGTTTAGTCAACATAAGGCCTCTATTAAATCAAAAGATTTATCACTACCAATATCTGCACATTTCACACATATGGGACATACACAGTTAGCCAACTTCGCTTTCAAATAATAGATCATATCCCCATTCATAGAAGAGGGGGTAATAGGGAATTAAAACTGAATCAAAAAGAAGTATGGTGGATTAAACGTTTGAACACTTTATGGTTTGAATAGGGACTATGATTTATATTTGTTTTTATGAGATTTTTTAGTATGTTATGTGTTCTGGTGCCACTAGGGGGCTCTAAGGTAATGAAAATTGGAATACCTGGACAGGTATGAGTTAAACTAATTAGCATGTAGTACTGAACCCTGGTTGGCTCAGATAACCTTTTTAAATGTCCGTTTAATTGTCTTTTAACTATGCATGAATAAGGACCATGTAGGTCCGAAACGTTGCCTTTTTTATGGTTGTTATACCTTAATAAAAATAATTTTTTCACCTTTAAGAAGCAAGACTGTACTGCGGTGCTGTCACACTTTAGAGGTGGAAGGATAGAGATAGAAACACAAGAGATATATATATATATCGATAGAGATAGATTTGTACTTGTTCCATGTTATATATATACTCTATCTTGCTTGGCGCTATATATATATATATATATATATATATATATATATATATATATATATATATATATATATATATATATATATATATATATATATATATATATATATATATATATCTTGTGTTTCTATCTCTATTAGGAGCCAGAAAAAAATAGCTGGCTCCTAGATTTTCAACAAATTAGTCAAACCCTGCTATATCAGGGGCCCGATCCGATATGCAGCGTCGCCCGCAAAAGCCAGTGACGCCAAATTTTGCGCTGGTTTGGCATCACATATACGGCGTAACAGAAGTTAAACTCGTATATTTCACCCTTCGGCCGTAGTTTTTTAGCCCATAGAGTGATATACCAAACCTGCGCAGTTTGGTATTCAATATACAGCATAAGGACTTACATGGCGAAAATTGAGAAATCTTACTCCATTTTCACCTTGCCACAAAACGCAGGCATAGTAAGCCTTACGCTGAGTATTGGAGCCCCGTAACTCCCTAAACTACCTGCAAAATAAAACCTAACGCATGCGCAATGTCTATCTACCTGTCAACCGCAATCCCCTGCCGCAATCCCTAATAAAGTGTTTAACCCCTAAACCGCCGCTCCCGGACCCCGCAGCCACCTACATTATATGTATTACCCCCTCATCTGACCCCCCTACACCGCCGCCAGCTATATTAAATGTATTACCCCCTAATCTGATCCCCCTACACCGCCGCCAGCTATAATAAATGTATTACCCCCTAATCTTTTTTTTTTATATTCTTTATTTATATGTCCAACAGCAAACACAATTGCATACATTTTCACCTTTGTGCACCACGCAGGGTCAGGTGTAAAGAAAACAGGAAGAGGTAACATAAGATTTAAACAAAAGATCTCTTCTTATATACATCATTTTGTGGGACAAAAAAGAGAAATAACAAGATATTCTCATATAATTCATTTGTATATGTTGTTGGAAATTTTTCACACACGATAAACAGTAAACCCATTCAAACTGCCATACAAACATAAAAAGAAAAAAAAAAATTTCTTTCTTTCTTTTTTCTCTCCCTCCCTCTCCTTCTTTCTCGGGAGGAAGAGAACTCGTCTACGATATTCTCTCCATGTCTGATTCTTTCCTCCTTTCTTTTGGTCACTTCTCCTCTCTAATTTTGACTTTCTTTTCTGGATACTTTACTTTTCCTAACGCCCTTTTTAACACTAATTATCTTAACTCTCCTTAAACTATTCTGTGCCCAGTTATCCATGAATGTGGAAATAGATCCAGGGCTACTAAATCCATGAAAGAGTTTGAGGAAAGAAATGGGGCCAGAATGGCTTTTTGTATAACTGCAGGATACGATTGGATAATTGGTAGCCAGCCAACTAAAAAGGATTTTATTCTTCTTTCAGAGGCGGTTTTTAAATGAAATGATTCGTAGATAATTTGATTTTGAATCTGTTGTAACATCTGGGTTAGTCCCAGAGCTACATTAGATTGCCAATGTTTACCAATCTGCTGTCTAACAACTAAAATAATAGTGTTTAAGACATTTGTTTGAAAACCCTTGTTACTAGGAACTTCTAACCATATTATCTCCTTGGGTGACAGAGTAACGGTTGTCTTATATAATACATTAAACCAATATTCTAGCTTCCGCCATAATTGAATAATCTTTGGACAGTACCAGAACATATGTAAAGTATCCGCTTTAGGTTTCTTGCAGCGGGTGCAGACCCCCTCGTTAGTTGGATATAATTTCACCATTCTCAAAGGGGATAAGTAGTAATTATTAATAAGCTTTAAATGGGATTCTCTCCAACTCCGTTGAATTTCACATTTATTTAAGTTAATCATACTTTGTTTAATTTTCCCAGTGTCTAGTGCCGGAAAAAAGGGAGTCCAATTTGCGACCAACTTATCTAGAAGGATTAATGTTTGTTTGGAGAGCATAATATCATACATAAGAGATATAGAGGAATTGCCTATCGAAAATTTTTGAAGGCATATATTGAGATCCGACCATGCACCAAATCCGCTCCTATCCCATTTTCGAGTATTAATAAGGTGGCGCAGCTGAAGATATGCAAAGAAATTAGATCTGGCTAGATGAAAATGTTGGGATAGCATTTCAAAAGAAATTATTTGCCCCTCTTGTGAGAGGATCTGACAAACATATTAAAGGTCTTTCTCAGCCCATTCTCTAAATACCGATTGCTTAATAGCCGGTATAAATTGTGGATTTCCAGTAATTGGCATAAATCCCGAAAATGTAAAATCCACTTCAAGTAATGTGCAACACCTTTGCCAGGCCGCCGCTACGTTACTAATAGACATAAGCGCAGTTATATTATTTGGTAAAGATTGTAGCGGGCAATGCAAGATTGCTTTTAAAGAAAGAGGAGAGACCATATAATTCTCAATCTCTAAAGATGAAACCAGCTCCTTTTCTACAATCCAATCCACAGCTGTTTAACTTAGACAGACCCAATTATATAACTTGAGATTAGGAAGAGCAAGACCTCCTGCTTCAAATTTCTGCGTAAATTTCTCCAAGGATATACGCGGTCTCCTGCCGCTCCAGATAAATTTGGAGAAGGAGGAATTTAATTTACGCAAATCCTAAGGATAAACAGTGGGAGATTCTGAAGAGGATAAAGTAATCGCGGGAAAATAATTGTCTTAATTAAATTAATACGGGCTGCAATAGAAAGTTGAAATACCTTCCATAACTCCAGGTCAGCTTTAACCTTCTGAAACAGTGGTAAAAAATTAAGTCGATACCAATTCCTCGGGTTTTTGTGTAATATTATGCCAAGATATGTAATTGCTTCGACCTCTTCGAAAGGATGTTCTTTCAGGCTATTTCTTAATTTAATAATCCACATGAGTTCACTTTCATTAAAATTAATTTTATATCCCGCAAAGGAGCGAAACTCATCTAGACATTGTAGTGCAGTTGGTATTGAGACAGATGTTTTCTTTAAAAATACTAGATCATCAGCATATAAAAGTGTCCTAAGAGAATAGGAACCCATATTAATTCCTTCTAATATACTTCGTAAACGGATAGCTAAAGGTTCTAGGGCCAGGTTGAACAAGAGGGGCGATAACGGGCACCCTTGTCTTGTTCCCCTTCCCAAGATGATCTTTTGCGAGAGGGCACCATTCACGATAAGGTATGAAATTGGATTTCTGTATATTTTTCGGATAAATTGTAGGAATTGATTCTTAAAACCAAATTCCTCTAGTACTTTGAAAAGATGGTCCCAAGCAATAGCATCGAATGCCTTTTCGGCATCCAACGATAGAAAAGCGAAATCCTCAGAGAAGTTATTTTTTTTTTCCTTTCTTTTAGGTAGTAAAAATAGTCAAGACAAGTCACTATCCTGCGAATGTTTTTCATGGAAGTCCTAGATTTCATAAAGCCCGCTTGATCTGTGTGGATAATATTACCCAAGAATGAAGAGAGTCTGTCTGCTAAGATCGCCATCAGTATTTTATAATCTGTGTTCAACACGGATATAGGCCTATAAGAGGCCGGGTCCTCTGGTTTTTTGCCTTTCTTGAGAATTAGCGTGATATTTGCGGCAGAGAAATAAGAAGAGATGGAATTATCCGAACGGTAATAGCTATTAAATAGCTTTTCTAAGGTGGGAATAATTTCCGGTGCAAGTAATCTATAAAATTCTGCCGGAAGACAATCTGGGCCGGGAGCCTTGTTCAACCGCATCTTGTCTATCATATCCCCGATTTCCTCTACTCTAATTGAAGAATTAAGAAACGATAGATCATCTTCTTGAATTTGCGGGAGCTTTATTTTAGACCAAAATCTGTCTTGTATATGCGTATTACTAACCTGCCTAGAGTATAGCTTTTGATAGAATGAAAACAGCACTCTACTAATCTCCTTTGAGTCTGTATATAAGGTGTCGTTTTCTTTAATAACCGGGATATAATTCTTCCTCTTTCTATTTTTAATTAATTTCGCCAAATGTTTCGTGGAGTCCCCGTAAAGACCCCTAAATTGAGCATTAATTTTAATCTCTTGCTTTTGGGCTCTCTGTTCTAAGAAGACATCTCTCTCTCTTCTAGCCTCCTGGTACTTTTTCCAGTTGATCGAGGAGCGATCCTCGGCAAATCTTACATAGGCATTTCTAACTCTATTGGATAATTGTATTTCTAGGGCCCGCGATTTCTTTTACTAGTTATTAAGTAACTCTTTATATCTCCTCTTAGGACAGCCTTAGCTGCTTCCCAGAAGGTCTCAATTCTGTTAAAGTAAGAAATATTATTTGTACAATAATCCCTTCATCTTTGCCTGAGCCAGATAGCAAATCTAGGGTTATTCAACAAGTATCGCGGGAAAAAAAGTGATTGGCTTTTATCTATATGACTAATTGGGGGGGGGCAGAGTAAGATATATTAGTGCATGATCGGATATCAGTATGTCATCGATTCCAGTTACCACTTGTACAATTGACAAGGATTCAGATAGTAGCAATAGATCAATCCTGGAGAAGGTTCTGTGTGCTTTAGATTCGCACGTAAAAATCCGAGAATCAGGATTTTTGATTCTCCAGACATCTAACAATTTGAGCTGAGAACAAAAAATTCTAAAGTATTTGGCGGTTTTTTTATATTCTTTTGCATTTGTATTATTAAATCTGTCTAGTTCTGGAGCTAATGTCATATTAAAATCACCCGCTAAGATGAGATTCTCACCTATAAAGGGAAAAATCTTACCTTTAATACTTTCCCAAAAGTCTCTGCTGTTTTTATTTGGACCATACACGTTACAAAGCACATAAGTAACCTGGTTAATCTGGATTTGGAGTATGATATATCTGGCCTGTGGATCTTTATCAATATACAAACTTTTATAATCTAACTCTTTATGGAATAGGATCGCCACTCCACATTTCCTATTTGTACTTGAAGAGGCTACCACTTCACCCACCCATTTAATTTTAAGTTTAGCTACTTCTGAATCATTAAGATGGGTTTCTTGAATATATGCAATATCTGGCCTTTTTTTTGCAAGAGTTTTAATTATGAGTTTTCTCTTTATGGGGGAGGTTATTCCTCCAACATTCCATGATAATATCTTTACTCCAGGCATTTAACGGAGAAACATACCTTAAGATTAAAATTTTGCTCGGTTAAACCACTCTCTCTTCCTTGTCCTCTATTCATAATAAAAAAAAACAAAAAAAAAAAACAAAAATTGTAATATTTAATATAGTGGCCTGATAGACACTAACATCATGATCATGGCAAAAAAAAGAAAAAAACTAATTTCTCAATCTTCAATTTACCATTTTTGATTTGATATATTCTTTAATATCTGGGATTTCCTGAAATGTAAGTACTGAGTCACTATCCTCAACTATAACTTTAGCCGGATAGACCATACAGGCTTTAACTCCATTATTTATCAACTGTGAGCAGTATGGGGCCATTAACTTCCTCTTCGTGGATGTCTCAGTAGAGAAATCCTGGAAGAGGAGGATTTTGTTATTACCTAACATTATAGGACCATTCTTCCTAAAAAGTTTAATTAATTCGATTTTGTCCTGGAATTTAAGTACCCTAAATATACACATTCTGCTCTTGGCTGCCTTATCAACTAGAGATCTCTTTGGGCCTACTCTATGAGCTCTTTCTATTATCAGGGGCAAATATTCTGCTGACATTCCTAACACTTGGGGGAGCCCTAGGGAAGTAAATTTCATTAAATCTTCATATTCTGCTGTCTCCGGGAGGCCCACAATACGTATGTTATTGCGCCTGGAGCGGTCTTCCATATCCTCCAGGCGCAACTGCATATTTTGAATTGTGGTGTCTTGTTTCCAGATGGTCACATCTTGTGCATTTACCCGGTCTTCCAAATCAGAAATTCTATCCTCTGCTTCACTGATTCGGGCAGAAAACTGCCTGAATTCGGCGGAGAGAGTAGATAGTTCGGAGGCCATACCAGAGATTTCTTTTTTAATCATTTCAAAATGAGGTGCGAATACGGCAGACAGTTGTACTGTCAAAGCCTGTATGTCAAGAGAAGGCAGAGGTAAATCACTTAATGTAGAATCAAGGCTAGTATCACTTGATTTAGATTTTTTATCCTTGAGCTTGGCAGGCATTGCGGGTGAATTTTTTTTCGCCTGCGTGACGAATTTTTCCATTAATTAAAAGTGCGAGAAAAAAAGATTATTTCCCCCCCCCCCCTTCTTTTGTGTGTGAAAGTGCTATGTATCAATTATATTTGTGTGTAGGTAAGTGATAGTGTATATAATCACTAAGAAAATAAAGTGGGCCCTTTACCTAGGGCAAGAGCAAAAAGGTGAAATAGGCCTGTCAAATTAAGGAATTTATCTGAAAGCCAAAAAAAACAGATGGTTCCCTCTTTTAAATTTTTCACTCTAAATATTTAACAGTAAATGGCGGAATATAATCAGAATATAATCCAACAAACAGCAAGAACAAAAATCTTTTCCCTGCAGGTTTCAGTAGACAACAAGAGAATAAATATTATCTGGTTTGCATTTATACCACTACGGCTTTTTAAAGGATAGTAGCTGATAATACATAGTTACAAATCGGCTACATTCTGCTCCCTGCATACAAGAGCATAAAGAAAGCATACTTCAGTTAGATAATTGTTTAGAATTCAGCTAGAGAGTAATTAGCAGATCCCTATTAGCCCAGAGAAGGCCGGAGTACTAGATATTATCAATGAGAGCAGAATATATAAACCCTTCTATAGTTTGGCTGTACAATCAGCCTAGATAAAATCGTGAGGATTTGTAAAGGTAGCCACTAACAAATGAATATTTCTGTCATAAACAGATTAATCAATGCAGAAAGAAAATTTTCAATGAACCCTTAAGATTGACTTCCTTAAGTGGTTTAGAATTTGGATTAAATGCTCAATTAAAAAACAGAAAAAAAGGCACCAGATATTAATATATATGTATGCAATTTCATGCTTCAGGAAGAAAAGCCCCCAGAGTCCTTAACTCTTTTTATATTATGAGCAGGTAAATTAGAAAAAATGTCAGCGGCTCTCCTCTGTTTCTTCTTAACAGAAATGTCCTTCTGCTGAACACAATGCAAATGCCACACTCGAACAATCAGACTGGTAACTTGGGGCAAAGTTTTGTCTCCAAACGAATTAATCAGATGTATAATGTTCAGAGGACCACACACAGGTTCCCAATTATTAGCAATAGGTATGGTGTAATGTATTCCCTTTTGCCCCAACTTGCTGTGACCCTTCTTAGCAATGGGCAAGTAAATCAAGCATTTTACCTTTAAGTTTATCTGACTCACTCCCCTTAAATGACAGTGGAAAACACCAAGAGGCGAAAAAACAGCAACAATAGGGGAAATAGGTAAAAAAGCTTGTACTTGCGGCTGGAACTAGTCTCTTCTGACCCGGCACTGCGGCAATATGCGGGACCTTTACCGCGGAGAAAACACTTCCCCTTCACTAGCAGGCTGTCAGAGATTGGTCCTGAGCTTGAAGAGATGTACCGGGCTATCCAGGGAGCCTCCGCCCGGCGGCGTCTCCAATTCACCGGCGATAGCGTGACATCAGCTTCCTGTCACGTGTTCCCGGCCGCTACCTCTGGTGCACCTGGTCTCCTCCACCGGGTAGGAAACCTTTCCTCATTTAGCGGTACCGGCAATACTGGCACTTCACGGCCACTCGGGAGGTAGGTGTAAGTATCCTCTGGAAACAATGCTGCAGGATCTCTGTAGCTATCAGGTACTCCACACGGACCTCCACTCCCATAAACTGATCGACTTCCAGCCGGCAGCCTGGTGCTATGGCTGCGTGCACCACCACACACAACACCCGTTTGCAAACCCCGGGTTGGATGGTGTAAAGGCTTGGGTAGATTTTCCAGCGGTGCTCAGTCACCGCAAACAGGGAGCACGCTCGTTTAGGCTCCACCCCAAACGGATGTCCAGAACCGTATTACCCCCTAATCTGATCCCCCTACACCGCCGCCACCTATATTAAATATATTAACCACTGAACCCAAGTCTAACCCTTACACCCCTTAACTTAATTATTATTGAAATAAATCAAAATAATATTAATATTATTAACGAAATTATTCCTATTTAAAACTAAATACTTACCTATAAAATAAACCCAAAGATAGCTACAATATAATTAATAATTACATGGTAGCTATTTTAGGGTTTATATTTATTTTACAGGTAACTTTGTATTTATTTTAACTAGATACAATAACTATTAAATAGTTAATAACTATTTAATAGCTACCTAGTTAAAATAATTACCAAATTACCTGTAAAATATAAATCCTAACCTAAATTACCATTACACCTAACACTACCCTATCAATAAATTAAACTACAAATATCTAAACTAAAATACAATTAAATACACTAAACTATATTGCAAAAAAAAAAAAAATAACACTAAAATTACAAAAAATAAAAAAAATTACAAGAATATTAAGCTAATTACACCTAATCTAAGCCCCTTATTAAAATAAAAAAGCCCCTCAAAATAATAAAATTTCCCTACCCTAAACTAAATTAAAAAAGTAATCAGCTCTATTACCAGCCCTTAAAAGGGCCTTTTGCGGGGCATTACCCCAAGGTAATCAGCTCTTTTACCTGTAAAAAAAAAAAAAAAAAAAAAGAAGAAACTACTCCCCCCATTACAACCCACTACCCACACACCCCTACTCTAAAACACACCCGATCCCCCCTTAAAAAAAAAAAAAACCTAAGTCTAACCCCCAAGTGGTCCTTACCTGTCCTGAAGACCGGCAGAGAAGGTCCTGTTCCAGGCGGAGAAGTCTTCGTCTAAGCGGCGATATCTTCTTCCAGGAACCAGCCGGCGCGGAGCGGAGGAGTTGAATACCGATGACCGCGGAGCTGAAGACCGTCCACTCTGGAACTGAAGACCGGCGACACTGGAACTGAAGACCGTAGCCATGGAGGATCCTCTTCATACGATATCCGCCATACACTGAAGAGGAATTCAAGGTACGCAATTAATAATAGCGTCCCTTGAATTCCTATTGGCTGATTTGAGCCTTCGAATTCAAATCAACCAATCGGATGAGAGCTACTTTAATTCTATTGGCTGATTTGAATAGCCAATAGAATAAGAGCTACTGTAATTCGATTGGCTGATTAGAATAGCCAATCGAATTACAGTAGCTCTTATTCTATTGGCTATTCAAATCAGCCAATAGAATTAAAGTAGCTCTAATCCGATTGGTTGATTTGAATTTGAAGGCTCAAATCAGCCAATAGGAATTCAAGGGACGCCATTATTAATCGCGTACCTTGAATTCCTATTCAGTGTACGGCGATCGTATGAAGAGGATCCTCCACGCTCCATGGCTCCGATCTTCAGTTCCGCGGTCATCAACTCCTCAGCTCCGGCTGGTTCCTGAAAGAAGAAGATGTCGCCGCTTGGAAGAAGACTTCTCCGCCTGGAACAGGACCTTCTTCGCCGGTCTTCAGGACAGGTAAGGACCACTTGGGGGCTAGACTTAGGTTTTTTTTAAGGGGGGATCAGGTGGGTTTTAGAGTAGGGGTGTGTGGGTGGGTTGTTCTTTTTTTTACAGGTAAAAGAGCTGATTACTTTGGGGCAATGCCCCACAAAAGGCCCTTTTAAGGGCTGGTAATAGAGCCGATTACTTTTTTAATTTAGTTTAGGGTAGGGAAATTTTATTATTTTGGGGGGCTTTTTTATTTCATTAGGGGGCTTAGATTAGGTGTAATTAGCTTAAAATTCTTGTAATCTTTTTTATTTTTTGTAATTTAGTGGGGGGGGGGGGTTTGTAATATAGTTTAGTGTATTTAATTGTATTTTAGTTTAGATATTTGTAGTTTATTAAATTAATTTATTGATAGGGTAGTGTTAGGTGTAATGGTAACTTAGGTTATGATTTATTTTACAGGAAATTTGGTAATTATTTTAACTAGATAGCTATTAAATAGTTAACTATTTAATAGCTATTGTACCTAGTTAAAATAAATACAAAGTTACCTGTAAAATAAATATAAACCCTAAAATAGCTACAATGTAATTATTAATTATATTGTAGATATCTTAGGGTTTATTTTATAGGTAAGTATTTAGTTTTAAATAAGAATAATTTAGTTAATATTAATATTATTTAGAATTATTTCAATAATAATTAAGTTAGAGGGTGTTGGGGTTAGACTTAGGTTTAGGGGTTAATATATTTAAAATAGGTGGAGGCGGTGTAGGGGGATTAGATTAGGGGTTAATATATTTAAAATAGGTGGCGGCGTTGTAGGGGGATCATATTAGGGGTTAATATATTTAAAATAGGTGGCGGCGGTGGTGTAGGGGGGATTAGATTAGGGGGTAGTACATATAATATAGGTGGCGGCGGTGTAGGGGGATCCGAATAGGGGGTAGTACATATAATATAGGTGGCGGCGGTGTAGGGGCATCAGATTAGGGGGTAGTAATATAATATAGGTGGTGGCAGTGTAGGGAGATCAGATTAGGGGGTAGTACATATAATATAGGTGGCAGCGGTGTAGGGGGATCAGATTAGGGGGTAATACATATAATACAGGGAGTTCAGAATTATTAGGCAAATGAGTATTTTGACCACATCATCCTCTTTATGCATGTCGTCTTACTCCAATCTGTATAGGCTCGAAAGCCTACTACCAATTAAGCATATTAGGTGATGTGCATCTCTGTAATGAGAAGGGGTGTGGTCTAATGACATCAACACCCTATATCAGGTGTGCATAATTATTAGGCAACTTCCTTTCCTTTTGCAAAATGGGTCAAAAGAAGGACTTGACGGGCTCAGAAAAGTAAAAAATAGTGAGATATCTTGCAGAGGGATGCAGCACTCTTAAAATTGCAAAGCTTCTGAAGCGTGATCATCGAACAATCAAGCGTTTCATTCAAAATAGTCAACAGGGTCGCAAGAAGCGTGTGGAAAAACCAAGGCGCAAAATAACTGCCCATGAACTGAGAAAAGTCAAGCGTGCAGCTGCCAAGATGCCACTTGCCACCAGTTTGGCCATATTTCAGAGCTGCAACATCACTGGGGTGCCCAAAAGCACAAGGTGTGCAATACTCAGAGACATGGCCAAGGTAAGAAAGGCTGAAAGACGACCACCACTGAACAAGACACACAAGCTGAAACGTCAAGACTGGGCCAAGAAATATCTCAAGACTGATTTTTCTAAGGTTTTATGGACTGATGAAATGAGAGTGAGTCTTGATGGGCCAGATGGATGGGCCCGTGGCTGGATTGGTAAAGGGCAGAGAGCTCCAGTCCGACTCAGTCGCCAGCAAGGTGGAGGTGGAGTACTGGTTTGGGCTGGTATCATCAAAGATGAGCTTGTGGGGCCTTTTCGGGTTGAGGATGGAGTCAAGCTCAACTCCCAGTCCTACTGCCAGTTTCTGGAAGACACCTTCTTCAAGCAGTGGTACAGGAAGAAGTCTGCATCCTTCAAGAAAAACATGATTTTCATGCAGGACAATGCTCCATCACACGCGTCCAAGTACTCCACAGCGTGGCTGGCAAGAAAGGGTATGAAAGAAGAAAATCTAATGACATGGCCTCCTTGTTCACCTGATCTGAACCCCATTGAGAACCTGTGGTCCATCATCAAATGTGAGATTTACAAGGAGGGAAAACAGTACACCTCTCTGAACAGTGTCTGGGAGGCTGTGGTTGCTGCTGCACGCAATGTTGATGGTGAACAGATCAAAACACTGACAGAATCCATGGATGGCAGGCTTTTGAGTGTCCTTGCAAAGAAAGGTGGCTATATTGGTCACTGATTTGTTTTTGTTTTGTTTTTGAATGTCAGAAATGTATATTTGTGAATGTTGAGATGTTATATTGGTTTCACTGGTAAAAATAAATAATTGAAATGGGTATATATTTGTTTTTTGTTAAGTTGCCTAATAATTATGCACAGTAATAGTCACCTGCACACACAGATATCCCCCTAAAATAGCTATAACTAAAAACAAACTAAAAACTACTTCCAAAACTATTCAGCTTTGATATTAATGAGTTTTTTGGGTTCATTGAGAACATGGTTGTTGTTCAATAATAAAATTAATCCTCAAAAATACAACTTGCCTAATAATTCTGCACTCCCTGTATAGGTGGCGGCGGGGTCCGGGAGCGGCAGTTTAGGGGTTAATACATTTAGTGTTAGGAGTGAGAGGGGGGGATTGCGGATAGAGGGGTATATGTGTCGGGCTATTTCTGGGAGGCGTGTTAGACAGTAACGGGAGATTTAATATTTTAGTAAGTTTTTGTAGGCGGTGGCAGTTTCCAAAGTGCTGTAAGTCACTGGCGACTCCAGAAATTTGTACTTACCCTTATTTCTGGACATCGCTAGTTTGTCCGACTTACGGCTCTTTAGCAACTGCCGGCGCTGTATATGTGATAGCTCGATGTGCGAGCTCAAACTACAGGCGCAGGTTTCCGCGCTTGTGCCGAAACCTGCGCCGTATATCGGATCGCGCCCCATGTATTTAAAATAAGTTTGTGATTTAACTAAGTCCGTTTTTAATTTTTGGTGGGCTCTTTTCTTTTTAGGTAGACTTCATGAACAGGATATTAAAGTGAAGGTAAACTTTGGTGAATGAAAGCCCATTTTTAAAAATACTATTAAAAACAGGGGCACTTTCATTCAAAGTTTACAAAGCAGCCGTTTTGTTAAAAAAATTACCTTTTTTCCTTTTCACAGCTAGAGCAGCTTCCCCCACCTAGAGATCCTCTATTCACACGTCAGCAATGACTAATCCTGCTTCCTCCAATCACAGCTTTCCCCCAGGGTAGTCATTGCCTGAGGACATGCTGTGATTGGAGGAAGCCGGATTAGTCATTGCTGACATGTAAATAGAGGATCTCTATGTGGGGGAAGCTGCTCTAGCTGTGAAAAGAAAAAAAAAAGTTTTGTTTTTTTAAACAAAACGGCTGCTTTGTAAACTTTGATGAATGAAAGTGGCCCTGTTTTTAATAGTATTTTTTTTTTTTTTTTTTTAATAACTTTATTTATATAGTTACTGGCTCCGTCACAACATGAGAACGTCATATACAAAGACACTATTACATGTACACAAAATGAGAAGCGAATGTTGTTAACAGCAGGGTTGGTTCCACATTGCTACAGAGTCCAGCATTTTTCTATTATAACAAACATAAAACAAACATTAACTTAACACATAACAAGGGTGAGGAAACCCTTGAGCAAACCCTCCACTCCGGGGGATAGAAGTGGGGGGGGGGGGTACTCGCACCCCGGCACACAGGGAAAGAAAGGGTCAATGTATCAGGGCCGGGTGATACTTAAGGTCAAAAGTGAGATATGGCATAGCTCTCAAGATGTGGATGTTGGGGGAGGGAGGCACCATCTGCCATGAAGGTTTTCTTCTAACATGAACAAAGAGTTACGGAAGGGGTAGATTATCCTATTTCGCACCTGAGGGGATACATGTAAAAGATAGGGTTCCCATTTATGTATGAAGAGTTTAATTCTTTTCTCTAAGTCCCCCTGTACATCTGATTGTTCTATAAGCGCTTGGTTATGTATGGCATGTAGGAGCTTTCTAAAAGGGGGGGGCTTATTAGACGCCCAAAATTGCAAGATTAGTCTCCTAGTAAGGAGTATCACAGAGTAGAGAAATTTTCGGTATTTCGATATTACCTCGAAATCGTGTAAGAATATAATGTTGGTGGGCGTCAAGGTGACTCTATCGCCCAAAACCCTATGTAGCCAATAGCTAAGTCTGCCCCACAGTCCAACAAGTTTGGGACAGTCCCAAAGGAGGTGTGTAATGTCAGGGGATGGGAAAGAACACTTACTACAGCTGTCAACTGCCTGTGGTACCATCTTAGCTCGAAGCTTCGGGAGAATGTATGCCTGGTGGAGGAGTTTAGTGTGGGATTCCCTCGAGTACGCCGAGAGAGTGGCCACATGGACCCTGGAGAAGCTATCAATTAGGTCAGGCATGGTGATAGATATTGCTCTTGTTCTCTGCCATTTATCTTGTATTGTCTGTAAAGCCTGTTGCTCCAAATGGGCCACTATCTCGTTGTATATACTGGTAATTGAGTGTGAACCTCGTAGCGTAGCGCGATATAATCTATCTATACAGGAACTAGTGTTCGTGAGCTGGTTAGTCGTAATGAGGGCCCTAACATAGTGTCTACATTGGAAGTAGGCAAACATGGTGCCCGGTGGAAGGTTATGTGTCTCTCTCAGAGCCTGGAAAGGAAGGATTTGCAATGTAGTGGGGTTAAGAAGTTGCGCGATAGATGTCAGCCCAAGAGTCTCCCATATGTGGAAGGACCGTGTAGTATATCCCGGGATGAATTTGGGGTTCCCCTGGAGAGGTAAATATTTAGTGGTCTCATGGTCAATTTTCCAGAACCTGCACACATTGCGCCACGCTCTAAGGGGGTCCCGAAAGAGTATGCTTTGAGAGATGTGAGAGGGGAGGGAGGATAGCTTAGCGTGTGGTAGATAAGCTGCATTGAGAGGTGCAATTAAGTCCAGTTCTACAGCGGGGCTAAAGTAAGTAGATTTAGCGAGCCACCCCATGGTTAGTTTAGCTAGTGTCGCCCAATTATACCATTGGATATTTGGGAACTTAAGGCCCCCCGCATTCACTAACATAGAGAGTTTAGATTTACTAATCCTATGCTTCCTCTGACTCCAAACAAATGAGGTAAATATAGTAGTAATATTTTGAATGTCTTTATTGTGGAGTAGGAGAGGGAGCATCTGCAAGGGATACAGTATTTTAGGGAGGATGATCATTTTGAGAAGGTGAATTCTACCATGTAAGGTTAAGGGGAGCCCCCTCCAGCTTCTGATTAGAGCCTGGGTACTAGTTATAATTTTAGGAATATTGAGGTTGTATAGGAGCATAGGGTCAACATGGAGTTGGATGCCCAAATACTTAAAAGACCCAGCCGTGACATGAACGTTGGTGTCGCTAAGTGTGCTATTTTTATTATTTTGGAGCCACGTGACTTCTGATTTGTCAATATTTATTTTATAACCAGTGAATTTACCAAAGGCTGACAGAATTTCCAACAGCCCAGGCAGGTTCATGGCAGGATCGCTCACATAAAGTAGCAAGTCATCTGCAAAGAGAGATAAGTGAAGGAGTTGTGAGTGAATCCGGAGGCCAGGACAGTGTTGGCGTATGTAACAGGCTAGTGGCTCAATTGCCAGATCGAATAGGAGCGGGGACAGTGGGCAACCCTGCCTGGTTCCCCTGCCCAGTTCGAAGGAGGGAGACAAACCGTTATTTATGATTATGGATGCCGAGGGAGAGTCGTACAGTCTTTGTATGACCTCTAGGAAATGCCCCGTTATTCCAAATTTGGCCAGCGCTGTATAGAGATGGTCCCACTCTACCCTGTCAAACGCCTTTTCAGCGTCTACAGCGAAAAGGCAAGCATCAGGCAGTGAATTATCTGTAGAGGATGCTTGGGCTCTGTGGTAGTGGTCAATGACCGCAAGCGTTTTCCTCAGGTTGAATACCGAGGAACGATGCTTGACGAAGCCCGTTTGATCGGGGTGCACCAGAAAGTGGAGCACCTCCGCCAACCTATTAGCCAGAATTTTAGTTAGTAGTTTATAGTCTCCATTTAGTAAGGAGATCGGCCTGTAAGAGGAGGGCACCATAGGGTCTTTGTCAGGTTTGAGTATTACACAGATGTTTGCGTCAGAAAATCTGGGGTCAGGGACAGAGGTCCCCGAAAGATATGAAGAAAAGAGGGTCGCTAGAGTGGGGGCTATGTCAGGGGCTAAAAGTTTGTAGTACTCTGCGGGGAGACCATCAGGTCCCGCCGCTTTGCCAAGTTTGATGCGTTTAATGGTGTCTATTACCTCCCTCGGCTGAATGGGGGCATTAAGAGAGGACAACTGGTCTTGCGTCAAAGAAGGGACATCCACATTATTCCAGAATGAGCATTTGTCAAGTTCTGATATCTCTTGCCTAGAGTACAGTCTAGTATAGTAAGAGACAAATTCCCGCATGATTGTCGGGGTGTCAGTGCATGACTTCCCCTCAGCAGTTAGCGCTGGGATATATGTTTTAGGTGTAACCACCTTGACCATAGAGGCCATAGTTCTACCAGCCTTGTTCCCATATCTGTAAAACTTCCCCTGTCTATGAATAGCATACGCGTTATCTACCATTTGAATATGGGTATCTCTCTCCTTTTTAAGGTCGTAGTACTGTTGTCTAGTGTGGGGTGAGGGATGGGAGAGATAGTTGTTATAGGCCGTTGCAAGCTTTGTTAACATCTCATCTGTGATTTTTTTGCTCTTGCGGTTATGATGTGAGGTATAGGCTGTAATCCTTCCTCTCATAACAGCCTTAGAGGCATGCCAGAAGAGGTCTGAATTATCTCTGTGTTGTGCATTATCTGCATTGTAATCTATCCAGAAAGAGCGTAATTGTTGCCGAAAGTCGGCGTTATTATAAAGAAAAGAGGGGAATCGCCAAGTTTTCTGTAGGTTGGTTGGTGGGGTGAAGTCCAGAAGGAGTAGGATAGGTGCATGGTCTGATATGGTCACAGGAAAGATCTTAGTGAGAGGGACATATGGTGTGAGGGCGGGAGCAGTCAGGAAATAGTCAATCCTAGACATGGTATGATGTGTTTTAGAAATGCAGGTATAATCCTTGTCTGTTGGGTTGCGTAATCTCCACAAGTCTACCAGTCCCAGGTCAGTTTTAAGTCTATCAATAAGTTTTACCTCGGCTTTCTGTCTACGTGATACAGTTCGTAGGGGCGGTCCAGTCGAGAGTTCCACAAATCTGTCAAGCGGTAAGAGTTGCGTCATGTTAAAGTCGCCCCCTACGATTATTGGGAGCTCACCTCTCCTCGCTAAACAAAGCTGTAAGTGTTGCCAAAAGTGGGGCGAGAGATTATTCGGGCCATACACGTTGCAGAGTAGATATGATTTCGATGCAATACTGAGAGTAGTAATTATGTAGCGTCCCCTAGGATCTAACTGTGTATCTCTGAAAGTGGCAGAAAGACCCTTTCTGATCAAGATAGCTACTCCTCTCCTCCGTCCCTCCGTTGGAGTATTAATAACCTGCCCCACCCATCTAATTTTAAGCTTGTCATGTTCCTCCTGAGTTAAGCGGGTTTCCTGTATGAGGGCTATGTCGGCATGTATAGAGTTTAAGAAATGCAGTATTTTACTACGTTTAGCAGGGGATGTAATGCCCCCCACGTTCCACGAGACTATGTTACATCGTACTGCCATACAATAAGTGGTAAGGGAGACATTAGTTGGGGCATGGTGAAATAAGCAAGGAAAAGGGGAAGTAGGGAGGTGACCTCTCTCTCCAATGCTGTCAGGCAGTGGAGAAGTGTGTCAGGAAGTCTGGTAATGTGTGCCAGGGTGCGGTACTTACATAAACAGAGAGGCGGGAGAAACCGTGGCAACAGTTCACAAGACCACCAAAGCTCGGATATTCTCAGCAGTTGGCGTCCCCCGGAGTGGAGGCAAGAATTCTGATGGAGGCAGAGAAAGAAAAGCATCAACAGGGCACAGAACCACATTTCCAAACCCTCACCAGATTCCCATCCCATTCCACCGGTGCTACCAGCCATTTCGCCCATGTGGGAAGGAGAGATCAAGGTCACCTCTCGGTTAATGCTATTGAGTGGAGCACCAGGGGAATGGTAGACATATTGCTGTAACAATGCAGTTAAGGACATACAGGCATAGAGAAGTAATATCCAAGCCCCACACTTCAAAATACACAGTTCAGGGGTATTCCCGTTATCCTGGTCTATAACTATATCTAGGCCTGGGGCAGATGAAGTACAGGGCGTAGGAGTTTTCAAGTGCAGGCCGGGAGGCTTTCGTGCACTGGGAGATAAGATGGTGGCTGAAAGCTTATCAAGGATTTCTTTTTTAATTAAGAAGAAATACGCCCAAAATAGGGAAGGGAATCGTGGCAAGTGCATGGTTAGGCAACAGGTGCTAGGGTATACAGATGCATAGAGTTTCCAGACAAGAAAAAGGGCCATATGAATTAAAATGAACAGTAGGTGATAGGAGGGTCTCTGCGATAAAGTGCAGTCGGCCGAGGCCAGACTAGGTGGGATATGTGAGATAAGAGGGGAGCCTTTATCAGGAGCAAGATGTAACAGGCCACCTACAGTACCAGTGGTACCTATGTACGGGATTGAACATGTGGTATACTTAGGGCCCCAAACCCCGGGATTTAGAGGTAAAGGCATTGAAACAGTGGGAACAGTGGCAATAACAATTTTGTTAACTTTCAAGAACATAAAATAACAGGTAACACAATAGATCTCAACCATTGATAAAACGAGTACATTGTCAACATGGGCCACCTCCTTGACCCGGCAACCCTGGGAAACTGCGGCAGGGGTATGCTGCTGCAATGGTAGGAGCAGCAGCCAACAAATCAGAATCATTTGAGGAGGAGGACCTCTCACTTGGTCCGCTTCTAGAGTGTTTCCAAAGGCGAAGAATATCACACTTCCTTGGATCCTCATAGGAAGACAGGAAAAGAGGGGAAAAAGGTGCAAGAAATTCGGTCGCCCAAAATCAGTGCACATCATCTTGCATGTCTTTGTCCAGGAATGATTGCAGTTCCTTTGGGTTGTTGAAATATTTAGGCCCAGCAGGGGTCTGCAGCCTCAACTTAGCTGGGTACAGTAGTGTAGCTTGCTTCCCTTCTTTATGTAGCCTAGAGCAAAGTGGGGCGAAATCTCTTCGCATCTTGGATACTTCTGCAGAGAAGTCTTGAAAAATCAGGAGTTGTTTTCCTTCAAATTGTAATTGTCCGGCATGGGCCCGGTATGCTCTCAACAGAGCCAACTTTTCCTGATAATTCAGGCATTTAAAAATTACCTGACGTGGACGAGAGTTCAGTGTTTCAAGTCCCTTGTCCGGGCCCAGACGGTGTGCACGCTCCACATCCAAGGGTAAGTGGTCCGGATTCATCTTTAGAAGCTTGGGCAGGGTTAAAGCAGTGAATTCCAGCAGATCTTTGCTTTTTATCGTTTCTGGAACCCCCACTACCCGCAAGTTGTTCCTGCGACTCCTATTTTCGAGGTCGTCTACTTTCTCCTGCAGCGCTCTATTCTGTCGCTGAAGTTGTCTTACTGAGGTGGATGTAGACGCCTGCATATCCTCCACATCAGAGATGCGTTGCTCAGCGTGTGTGAGCCTGGATGAAAATTGGCGCACTTCACTAGTGAGTGTGTCAACCCCTGCCTGGAGAGTGTCCATTTTAGGGAGGAAGAAGGATTTTAGTTCCTGAAGAAGTGCAGACGAATCTGTCGTGATGACCTGGGAGGCCCTGGGGGAGGGCGGAGGGTCAGGGTGTATATCTGTGGCTGGTCGCTTCTTCTCTGTATGCTTGCCTCTGGAAGTCATTATTTCCGCAGCTTTGCTGGTAATAGGTGCGAAATAATGGTCAAGCTTCATGCAAACAGTGTGCTGATGGTGAATGCTTGTAAACTGTATATGACCTCCAGAAGGCAATGCAGAACAGTAAATGCTGGTGGCAGAAACAGCTTCAGAGAAAAGCAGCAGAGGTTGTTCACCAGAATCTCACAATTGAGCTGTGCAAATAAAAAGATTTCACCTAGTGGTGTTATAAACGGTAAATACCAATCCAAAAAGAAAGTGAGAGAGCAAAAACAGTCAAAGTATCAAGTTGAATAGAATGTTGAGCTGGTGTTGTTATTCACAATATAAGCTCAGGCAGTAAGCTTCTGTTATGCAGCTCCACAGCTTCTTTAGCAAGGTTTCACATGGGACTAGCAAGTAAATCAAAGAAGGAGCGTGGCGTTACACTGTATGCTGTCAGTTCTGTTAAAGAGTCTATCTCCCAATGGCTGTGCGGGGGTTTTATAGGGTAAGAATGTGTAGAAAGACACTGCGGGGAGGGCTGTGTGCTGTGAGCCGGGAGATATATGGTAGCAGAATCCCACGTGGCAGTTCTTAGATGTAAGGCTATGGACCTAAAAGTTTCCCATTTTTGCTTTCTTACTAGGGACACCAATGCTAGATGTTGCAGCATGAAGTTTAGTGGTTCCCAAGCTACACAGGCCCTCTCCCTCCTCAGGCACAGTCTCTATTTCTCCCCCTATAACGCTCTTTTAGCAAATTGAGCGGTACTCTCACCAATGAGACTTTGTGTGTTGTTGCAGCCACCTCACTCTTACCGCTCCTCTGCAGTGCCGGGTATGTTCTCCGGTGCTCTGTCTCGTCCAGCAGGTGAAGGAGAAAAAAGGCCGCAGGCCAAGATGGCGCCTGAACTTAGCGCTCCGTTGCGCACTTCTATCGTTCCGGGGGCAAGGGCGGTGTGGTAGCCCTTCACACGGCGTCGCCAGCTGTGGTGGGGTATCAGAGTTTCCCAGCAAGGCTATCTTGTGTGGGTTTTGGTCTGGCAGCAAACTTTTTGTATGTTTTAGGGAGCTGAATATGCGGAGCTCCTTTCGTTTGCTGCCAGTCCGTTGCGCCGCCCACCGGAAGTCTTAATAGTATTTTTAAAAAACGGGCTTTCATTCACCAAACTTTACCTTCTTATTACATAGAAGACAGTAACCACAGAGTTTTTGTTTAACAATTGTGGGGGGTTTCAACTTTGCACGGCTACGTTTCACTGTACTGTATGCACTATACCAAACTAGCTTTAAAATAATGTGATTGTAAAACCTTCCTAAAAAGAAAAGAATATAACAAAAATTTAAAACATGTTAATTTAAATAATAAGCTAACTTTAAAAATCCTTTGGTAAAAATGTATCAAATGTTTTATCTACAAAAATCCAAGGTGTTTTCTGTGTAAAACCCAAAAGAATTGTGATCAACCCCTGTGTATTTAACCCCTTTATATAGGCTTGCAGGGTTGCTAGTGATATTTAAAAAAATGGCATTACAGGAGGGCTAAGAACAGATCACATGAGTCAAAGTGATAGGACAGCCGTTGTAAAACACTATTGTGAGTGGGAAGGTAGCAAAACCTACTATGATTTATGATACAATTTATTTATAGTTAAAGGGACATGATTCATCAGAAAGATATAGTACATGCTCCTAAATGCCATCATACACATTATTATGCAGGTCACACTGATCTCATAGAAAAGCTCACACACTGCAGCTACAGACACAGCTCTCCGGTTCATTTGTGGTTATGTAAGTCACCTAACACATCCCACTAGGTGAGAACCAATCAGGTTAATCTTGTGGTGTTATTTATTGCAGCTGTCATTACAAAGTCTATACACCCAGTGCATGCACTATCGGAACCAGGAGTGTGATGCACAGATTAACCCCTTGTCTTTCAGAAAGGGAGCAATACAATTAAATATAGAACAGCAACTGAATGTTACTTAGTGCACAGGCATAACCCACCATTAATCTTAAAGCGATGTTGGAATTATGACTGTGTAGATTGGCTGCAGTACTTTCCTCAGCTCAGACTGATACAAAAAAAAAGGCTGCTGTTAAGTTAAAAAGATGTATTTTTTTATAACATGTTGTAAAGACGGTGACAATGATTGTATATTACTAAATATAAAATTATGAGATGTATGTCCCTTTAAGAAAAACAAAATATGGCTCATAGCATACTTCCTACTGAAAAGGATGGGAAAGGCTACTGTACCAAATAGTATCACCCACAACATCACCACTAGACGACACAATGTCACTCAACATTTCCTGACAATACCTTCCGGTAGAACCTAGAGCTGCAGGGGCACAGCCGCACACTGATCAGCACTGAGGGTGGGAACATATGTGACACAATGGCTACCGGCAAATCCCACTATAAACATGCAGGTGCACACATCACACAACCTGACACATCATGCAGTGATGCGGAACCACTAGTCGATCCCAGACACCAATGAGGTATACACGGCATCCCCACAGCTTATCATCATATATATCTCACAGTACCAGCCTGCAGCAAACACTGACAATCCACAGGGACACATAACCGGCCAGCTCATCTCTGGGTGCCAGGATCGATGCGCAGACAATAGCAGGCAGCCTTGAAAGGGCGCTGATAGCAGCTCAGACAATGAAGCTCCTACATGGCGGTGACCCGCTATCTGCAGAGCATGAGAACAAAGCGAGGAACTGACGAGAAGGCGGCGTCACCACTATGCACAGCCCCGGGCTATATGTCACCATAGCCGCATTCACCTGTCTCTCTCTGTTACCCCACTCCAGCCTCCATACATTAATAGCACTTACCTCGCATTAGGTGCAGCAGTCGCATTTCTGGGGCGCTAGAATTACAGTTCTAATGGGGGAAGAGGCGGGGCCACGCTCCTCAGTGCTTCGGCGATAGAGGGGCGGGGTCAGACGGTGCATTTCTTCTTCTGTTGTTATTTTTTTTGTTTGTTTATCATGTGAGGCGTTCTAGGTCTAGGAGCGGGCTCACTGTTACAAAATAATAATAATAATAATAGATTCATCTCAAATTATTGTTTTGTTTCGTGTAATTCCGCATAAAAGCTTTAAAACTGTTGTAGCGAAAAGTTAGTATCATCAGTAGAGCACCAACAGATTCCGCAGCGCTAAACCATAATGCTGGAGATTTATTAGAGTGTTTGGACAATTATGTGAACATAGAACTTCGGCCCACTAACCTGTTAGAGAACTTGCCTGGTGACCCAGTCTCCTGATTTAAAGGAACATAGTAGTTGCGCCTTTCAGTTTTGGTATACTGTACATTTTTTTTATTTTTGCTGTACGCTTATAATTAGCATAATGCTTTTAGTAGAGGTCATCACTATGTCAGTAATCGGTTTTACTATGGATGGATGTAAGTGGAGCATACTTACTCCAAACAGTTACTCAGGTAGGTTGAATATGCTACACATATATTGGTGATGTTCAATATTGAGCGTTATAAAGTCCAGTTTTCAGCCTCCTGGTTTAACCAGGCCAGCACAGATAGTTTTTTTTACAAAGCTTTGTTTTTTTTAAATCTGATAGTGGCCATGTGAGCATGTGCAAGAATTTACAGAATATACGTATATGCATTTGTGATTGGCTGATGGCTGTCACATGATACAAGGGCAGTGGAAATACACATAACTTTGAAATTTGTCAGAAAAAAAAATCTACCTTTTATTTGAAGTTAACAACTTAAGACTAAGGGGTCAATTTATCAAAGGCTTTCGCCAGCCTTCGACCCCCTACGACTGCAGGTTCTCACAAGAGAACCTGCAGTACGTATTTAACAAGCATCAGACCGCTGCTTCCCTAACCTCTCGCCACCTCTTAGGTGGCGAATTTCAATCTTCCCGGTCTTGTCCGACTGTGGAGATTGACAGCTCCTGCCTGTGCGGGATTGGCTGTGTGCGGGCAGGTGGTGGGATTGCTCAAGAGTGCAAAATTGCGTTCTTGTGCAATGCTGAATTCCAGCAGCAGAATTTAGTCTGCCAGAGGCGAGCTGCGTCCGACGGGCGCTTATGTATGTCCCTGTCCGCTGCAGCTTGATAAATCGACCCCTAAGTGCAATTGAATTGTCTTTTTATCATGCATTTGTTGACTATGCAAATCTACTGTATTTACTGGTCCCTTAAAGTGATAGGAAAGTCAAACGTAAACTTGCGTGATTCAGATAGAGCATGTTATTTTAAGAAACTTTTAAATTCACTCCTATTTTCAATTGTGCTTCATTATCTTAGTATCCCTTTTTGAAAATGAATACGCACATATCCTACACTAGTGGGAGCTACTGTTGATTGGTGCCTGCACACATTTGTCTCTTGTGATTGGCTAAATAGATGTGTTCAGCTAGCAGTGCAATGCTGTTCCTTCAGCAAAGGAAAACAAGAGAATGAAGCAAATTTAATAATAGAAGTATATTGGAAAGTTGTTTAAAATTGTATGTTCTATCCAAATCGTGAAATAAAATGGGGTTTCCTGTCCTTTTAAGTGGTAGAGTAGGGGCTTGGTGATTTCCAGAAAGTTCTCATCAGTCTTAGTATGAACAAATTTTAAAGGGACATGAAACTTCCAATTGTTCTTTCATGATTCAGATAGGAGAATACAACTTTTAAAAAGTTTCCAATTTTCATGATTCAGATAGAGAATACAACTTTTAAAAAGTTTCCAATTTACTTCAATTATCACATATCCCTCATTCTCATGTAATTCTTTATTGAAGAGATATCTAGATAGGTAGCATGTCTGGAGCAATATACATGACAGGAAATAGTGCTGCCATCTAGTGTTCTTGCTAATGTATAACATTGTTGCAAAACTGATCATATAGGGCTAGATTACAAGTAAGGCGCAAACAGTTTTGCGCTAGCACAATCGTGTTTTTGTGAGCCATTTTAATTTCACTGATATTACAAGTGGAGCAAAATTGCTCTAGTGCAATAGCCCCTTTACGCTGTGGTTAACTAGTTTCCGAAACAAAAACGTTGCCCAAAACACTTTAAAAATACATTACAAAGTACAGTTACATTCATATTAACACTGTCTAATTAAAGTTATTTTAATAATAAATATTGCACAAAAAAGTTATAAGGGCTCAAAGATATGAAATCTCAGGTGTTAGAAAAAAAAGGCAGGCAAAGGGCTTTAAAGGGACACTGAACCCAAATTTATTCTTTCGTGGTTCAGATAGAACCAGCAACTTTCTAATTTTACTCCTGTTATCAAATTTTCTTCATTCTCTTGGTACTATGTTTATTTGAAAAGCAAGAATATAAGTTTAGATGCCGGCCCATTTATGGTGAACAACCTGGGTTGTTCGTGCTGATTGGTGGATAAATTAATCCACCAATAAACAAGTGCTGTCCAGGGTTCTAAACCACAAATTGTCTGGCTCCTTAGCTTAGATGCCTTTTTTTTTTTTTTTTTAAATAAAGATAGCAAGAGAACGAAGAAAAATTGATAATAGGAGTAAATTAGAAAGTTGCTTAAAATTGCATGCTCTATCTGAATCACAAAAGAAAAAAATTGGGTTTGGTGTCCCTTTAACATTAATACACATACATTGCTAAAGATGTATATGTATTTACATATATATTAATGTATTTATATGTGTATATATGTATTTACAGTCATATTTACACTTATTAAACAATATATATGAACACATATATAGACATATAAACAGTGTGTGTCTATATATATATATATATATATAAATATAAAGTGCATTATATCCCTTTGCTATTAAGCAGACAAAAACATGATAAAACACATTTATATTTGACTAAAAATACTAATCTATAAGAATATTGGATCAGTATATAAAGAATACCTGTGTAAATTGTCACCTTCTTATCTGATTTCCTATGTGTAAGATATAAAATAATGATTTGTCATAGAGAACAATACCACAGGTGTTCACCTTATATGAACCAACCAATCAAAACAGAGGAAAGGATATAAAGGAATACTATTGGAAGCCCCAACACATCTTGAAAAAGCCTGCTTTTAAAGGGTGAAACGCATTGACTGTGTTGGAGCCCTCTATACATTTAAGAGCAGTGGTCTCAAAGTACCGGTTCTGGGGCCATATGCGGCCCTTAATATATTTGAATCTGTCTCTCCCTTGTTTATTAGGTAAATTATTAATTTGGCCCCATCAATTTTTTAGGGTTCTAATTGGTGTAATAAATTGATGTTCTATATAGGCACTTACAAGATAAATATAAAGACAAGTATGCATTGTCCATTGTAGACTCCCATTATGCACTGCTTGGATAAATGTAATTTTTGATTCAGCTCCAGAATGATCACTTCACTTGGCACTACCAAGATAAATATACACTATGTATATCTTTTGAGGGCTACAACTCCCATTGTGCACTACTACTTGGGTAAATGTCACTTCCAATTTCTAGTATATCCAGTTCCAGAGCACTCATTCTGTTCAAATGGCCCCTATGAGTGAAGAACACTTGGCCAGTGGCCCCCGGATACAATGAGCTTGATACCCCATTTGCATAGAGACTGAATAAGCTTGTGAATGAGGGGTGCTATTATCACCAAGCAAGTGGAAGATCACATGAATCCCTAAACCCGCCTCTACAGACGTCAGCACAGTAAATTTGCATAATCAACAAATGCAAGATAACAAGACCAAGCAGTAGCACTTAGTCTGAACTTCAAATGAATAGAAGATTTTTTTTTCTGACAATTTTAAAGTTATGTCTATTTCCACTCCCCCTGTACCATGTGACAGCCATCAGCCAATCACAAATGCAAACATGCACCATGTGACAGCCATCAGCCAATCACAAATGCATATACGCTTATTCTGTGAATTCTTGCACATGCTCAGTAGGAGCTGGTGACTTAAAAGGTTTACATATAAAAAGACTGTGCACTTTTTTTAATGGAAGTAAATTGGAAAGTTGTTTAAAATTGCATGCTCTATTTGATTAATGAAAGTTTAATTTTGACTTCAGTGTTCTTTTAAAGGGAAATTAAACCCAATTTTTTTTCTGTCATGATTCAGATAGAGCATGCAATTTTAAGCAACTTTTTCATTTACTCCTATTATCTTTTTTTCTTCGTTCTCTTGGTATCTTTATTTCAAAAAGCATGAATGTAAGCTTAGAAGTCGGCCCACTTTTGGTTCAGCACCCTGGTTAGACCTTGCTGATTGGTGGGTACATTTAGCCACCAATTGGCAAGCGTTACCCAGGTGCTGAACCAAAAATGGTCTGGCTCCTAAGCTTACTACATTCCTTCTTTTCAAATAAAGATACCAAGAAAACGAAGAAAATTGGGGTTCATATCCCTGTTAATAAAGATTTTAATTACGTATTTACTGTAAATATTTCACATTTTGCTAATGCGAATATGCTGTGTTTGTGCAATGATTTTTGTTTTTTACTCCATTGACTTCTATGGGGAATGCGAAAATGTTGATGGCGTTTTTACGAGGTCTCGGGTGTTTCCCCCCCCCCCCCTACTTTTTCTCTCTATTGATATCTATGGGGGAATACATGGACGCGCACACAAAGGTTTTTGTGCTATTCGGTTTAACTCTAGCGCAAAATAAATTTTTTTGAACTTGTAATACGAACGCTACCCGACAATCGCAAAAATGAAAATCCTAGTGGAGTTTTTGTTTACGTAAAAAAATATATATACCGCGCCACTTGTAATCTAGCCCATAGTGTTGCAGACGCGTGCCCGCTCCTGAACTTACCTTGCTTTTCAACAAAGGATAACAAGAAAACAAAGAAAATGTTTAATTAAATATGGTTTTTACAATGTATTGTATTTTTACAAATAATTAGAGCATATTGCACTATAATAAATAACATTATTTTCATCATACCTTTTAATTTACTATAACATTTTTTTTAAAATATGATGAGAAAAATGGAAAAAAACCACACTTTGACACCAAAAATCTGTTACACATCTACAACCACCAAAAAATACCAATGCTAAATAGTTTCTAAATTTTGCCCTGAGCTTAGAAATACCCAATGTTTACATGTTCTTTGCTTTTTTTGCAAGTTATAGGGCAATAAGTAAAAGTAGCACAAGTGCTATTTCCAAACCATATTTTTTTTTTTTTCAAAATTAGCAATAGTTACACCGTAACACTGATCTATCAGGAATCCCTGAATAAACCTTTACATGTATATATTTTATTTTTAGTAGACAACCCAAAGTATTGATCTAGGCCCATTTTGATATATTTCATGCCACAATTTCACTGCCAAATGTGATCAAATAAAAAAAATTGTTAACTTTTTCACTAACTTTAGGTTTCTCACTGAAATTATTTAAAAACAGCTTGTGTAATTATAACACAAATGTTTTTTTTCTTCAGAAATAGCAGACATATATGGCTTTGGCATTGTTTTTTGGTAATTAAAAGGCTGCTAAATGCCGCTGCTCACCAGACTTGTATTATGCCCAGCAGTTAAGGGGTTACTTAGGAAGCTTGTAGGGTTAATTTTAGCTTTAGTGTGGAGATCAGCCTCCCACCTAACACATCCCACCCCCTGATCCCTCCCTGACCCCCCTCAAACAGCTCTCTTCCCTCCCCCACCTCACATTTGTCACCGCCATCTTAAGTACTGGCAGAAAGTCTGCCAGTACTAAAATTAAAAGTTTTTTGTTTATATATTTATTCTGCAGTGTTGGATCCCCTCTTAGCCCAAACAGCTCTCTAACCTTCCCCCCTCTACCTATTTGCCGCCATCTTGGGTACTGGCACCTGTGTGCCTGTACCCCCAGTTTGCTAAAAATAAAAAAATAAAACATTTTTTCTGTAGTGTAGCTGCCACAGATCCCGCCCGCCACCCTCTCGCGTGCTCCCGCCCATTCGTGCCGACTCCAGGAACAGAATCCGGAACTGATCCAGCGATGGGCCACCCTCGTACCCCTCCCAGGCAGGGGTTTCAAGTGACTGGAAGCAATCCTGATCGCTTCCAGCCACTTTCAAGGTATTGCCATGATGCCTCAATATTGAGGCATCACTGCAATACCTTTTTTTGCACACCGATGCAGAGAGAGCCACTTTGTGGCCGTCTCTGCATCGGCCAGCGATAGTGCAGATCGTTGGTGGGTGGGAGCCATTTCAGGGAGGCGGTTGGCAGCCCATCGCTGGTAAACCTCCGGCCATCAGTGGGGAAATGGCTGTTGGGTGCGCGAGAGTGTGTGTGCGCGCCCGCGATCTATTAAAAAGTGTTAAGTGGTGGGAGCGGGTGGTGGCTGGCAGAGGAGTGGGGAAAGCAAAATTCAAAAGGGATCTGGGAGGGGGAGGGGGAGGGTATGGAGGGGGGCAGCTACACTACAGAAAAAGTAGGTTTTATTTTAAAAAAAGCCACATTTGTTTGCAAAGTGGATACTGGCAGACAGCTGCCAGAACCAAAAATGGTGGCAAATAGTGGTGGGAGGGTTAGAGAGCTCTTTGGGGGGATCAGGGAGGTTGGGGGCTAGGGGGGGATCCTTCACAGCAGAATATATATATATATATATATATATATATATATATGTATGTTTTTTAATTACATTTTTTTTATTTTTTAAAAGCCTTTTATTTTATTACTGGCAGACTTTCTGCCAGTACTTAAGATGGCGGGGACAATTGTGGGGTGGGGGAGGGAAGAGAGCTGTTTGGGAGGGATCAGGGGGTGGGATGTGTCAGTGGGAGGCTGATCTCTACACTAAAGCTAAAATTAACCCTACAAGCTACCTATTTAACCCCGTCACTGCTGGGCATAATACAAGT
Organism: Bombina bombina; assembly: GCF_027579735.1. NCBI lineage: Eukaryota > Metazoa > Chordata > Amphibia > Anura > Bombinatoridae > Bombina > Bombina bombina. The sequence continues at coordinate 831,637,749 of NC_069499.1, forward strand.
GTGGTGCGCAGCGGCATTTAGCGGCCTTCTAATTACCAAAAAGCAATGCCAAAGCCATATATGTCTGCTATTTCTGAACAAAAGGGATCCCAGAGAAGCATTTACAACCATTTGTGCCATAATTGCACAAGCTGTTTGTAAATAATTTCAGTGAGAAACCCAAAGTTAGTGAATTTTTTTTTTTATTTGATCGAATTTGGCAGTGAAATGGTGGCATGAAATATATCAAAATGGGCCTAGATCAATACTTTGGGTTGTCTACTACACTACCCTAAAGCTAAAATTAATCCTACAAGCTCCCTAATTAACCCCTTCAATGCTAGGCCTAATACAAGTGTGGTGTGCAGCGGCATTTAGCGGCCTTCTAATTACCAAAAAGTAATGCCACAGCCATAAATGTCTGCTATTTCTGAACAAAGGGTGATCCCAGAGAAGCATTTACAACCATTTGTGCCATACTTGCACAAGTTGTTTGTAAATAATTTCAGTGAGAAACCTAAAGTTTGTGAAAAAGTGAACGTTTTTTTTATTTGATCACATTTGGCGGTGAAATAGTAGCATGAAATATACCAAAATGGGCCTAGATCAATACTTTAGGTTGTCTACTAAAAAAAAATATACATGTCAAGGGATATTCAGAGATTCCTGACAAATATCAGTGTTCCAATGTAACTATCGCTAATTTTGAAAACAAATGTTTTGAAAATAGCAAAGTGCTACTTGTATTTATTGCCCTTTAACTTGCAAAAACAGCAAAGAACATGTAAACATTGGGTATTTCTAAACTCAGGACAAAATTTAGAAACTATTTAGCATGGTTGTTTTTTGGTGGTTGTAGATGTGTAACAGATTTTGGGGGTCAAAGTTAGAAAAAGAGTGTTTTTTTCCATTTGTTCATCATATTTTATAATATTTTTATAATAAATTATAAGATATGATGAAAATAATGGTATCTTTAGAAAGTCCTTTTAATGGCGAGAAAAACGGTATGTAATATGTGTGGGTATAGTAAATGAGTAAGAGGAAAATTACAGCTAAACACAAACACAGCAGAAATGTATAAACAGCCCTTGTCCTTAAGGGAAGGAAATTGAAAAATGGCCTTGTCCTTAAGGGGTTAAAGTTGTATGTTCTATCTGAATCATTGAAGAACATTTTTGGGTTTTATGCCCATTTAAGACTATTCTGCAGTAAGGTCAAACTGTCCTAAAAAGGAACTGTCACTTGGCATCAACACACAGGCACTTAGACACATACTCAGACACCCACAGAAAACTTAGACACAAACACCCACATAAATAAACTCCCACAGAAATCACACACACAAAGATATGCACTTGCACAAATAAGGTATATGTGATAAGACGCTATGTATAAAACTAAACAAAACCACTATATAAGGGTATTCTCCTCAAATTGTACCCGATAGATTCAAACTATTAAAAATATCTGACCTTAAGTGCACTAATCGCACTATAAGGGCAAACAGTATATAAGTGGCGTCTGAAAAGACTGAATGTGAAATATACTGAAAACCTGGACCTATTTAGTTGAAATAAATCTTTATTAAAGGCAACAATACCAAATTTGACATCCATAAGGCACAAAAGTACAATTTTTAGAAGCTTACATTCCTTTAGGTGCCCACCGCCCTGAAGCAGCCAGGTAAAAGTGAGATAGTCCTTGTGACTTACCATACATAGTATATCACTCTATATATACTTTGCCCTTTTTATACATACTTATAAAACCATAATAGTGAATTCACAATAACATAAACAAAGAAAAAAAAAAATCATAACTGTGGTACTAGTAATGAGCAACTTTTGCTCTGATCAATTTCTGTCTAGACTCTGATAGGTCCTGTACAGGAGTAAAATCTAACAGTTGAGTCTAGTCTACCTGAGAAGGTGTGGTCCCAAGCTCCCTCCTGATTCTTACTTGAGGTGTCCCGTGTCAGCCGTATGTATAGTCCTACTCCCTCTCATTCATGATCCAGTAGAACCATGTTTTAGTGAACTGCTCCCTGGCATTTTGTATTGAGGCCGAGATTTCTGACATAGAATATATATGCAAAAAAGAAGATATTCCAGAACGAGTTTGTTGAAAAAAAGATAGTAATTTTATTCCTTAAAATTGTATGAAGCAGCATACAACAACATGGGGTTTAGTGAGGACAAAAAAACTTCTGACCGGTTTCGATCGTATTGACCGTAATCATAGAATAGCACCTGTTAAGGGGTGCACCCTTTTAAGTCTAACACTTCATGTTCATTGGTTTAAAAACAAACAGTCTTCAAACTTAACTCTATACATACCATATTGACATTTTGCGCAGATAGTAAGCGTATATGCAAACAAATAAATGAAGATATATGATACATGTTAAAAATGGAAGCCTAATATTTGTATATGTATTGCATATTAATATAATATTATTAAACAAGAAAACACCCTTTGGGATCAGATAGAAATATGAACACATTGTAAGAAAAATAACTTTTTATATATATATATGAATATTTTCCTTAACCCATATCTAACCAGAATTCAACATATGTGGATTGAAATATACAAGAATAATAATGGTTATAGAGAAAATTATAAAAAATGAAATTCAATAAACAACAGTTTATATTCAAGATCATTATGCACATTTTATCCACAAATAGATTATACTCAAATAATAATTAATGATCAAAAGAGATCCATCAAACATAAATAAATAATCTAGTATATTCATGGATAAAAAAATGTAAAAAATATCAATATTCGTGTAATTATTGGCTAGATTTTGGGCAACTAAAGGGGAATATATATATTTTTGTATTTATTTATTTATATCTAGTACTCAATCCTACAATTAGTATAGCAACTTAATTACAGAGAGACAAGAAATTGAAAGTTATTTTGATACAATGGTCTATTTTTGCCAGTAGTTTATGACATCATATTCTGAATTATAGCCATAGGGTAAAAGGCACTTTGTTTTGAAAATACAATAGATTTCTTGTTTACTTAAAATGGACAACTTGTCTCCACCTCTTGGTGGTGTGCCAATTTGTTCAATGGCCTGCCATTTAAAAGTTGTAACATCCTGATTATGATACTCAATAAAGTGAGTGGAAAGAGCTGAACATGTTCTTTTACTTGAAATATAAGATAGATTTTCTTTAATACGTTTGCCTACCTCCCTTGTGGTCCTACCTGTGTATTGTCTCCTACATTGGGTGCATTCTATAACGTAAATAACAAATTTACTCCTACAGTTAATGCATCCCCTAGTCGGGAAGTCCTCTCCTGTTACATGGGACCTAAATGTGGGAGAAATATTAATATGATCACAGGAAGTACACACCTTTCTTCCACATTTAAAGGTACCATTGTGCTTTAGCCAAGATGAGCCAGAAGCACTTGCTGTCTGTAACATGCTGGGAGCCAAAATGTTCCCCAATGTCACATTACGTTTAGGCACAAACATGCACCCTTGTTTCATTTCATCTTTCAATTGTTTATCTCCCATGAGAATTGGTAGATTATTTTTATTGATACGGCATACATCATCATATTGATTAGAATATGACGTAATGAATCTCAAATGTCTTTTGGAATCACTTTGTCTTTGTAGCTCATGTGTTCCTACTCTATCTTTGATTTCAAAAAAGGCCTTGTCAATTACTTTATTGGGATAACCCCTTTTGAGCATTCTTGATTTTAGATCTCTGCTCTCTTTTCGGAAAGTATCTTCTCTCGTGCAATTTCTTTTTGCCCGTAGGAACTGGCTTTTGGCAATTCCTTTGAATACATGCCGTGGATGGCAACTACGGGCATGTAAAACATTATTGCCTGAGATAGGTTTCCGATAGAGGGCTGATATAATCTTGCCCTCCTGGGTATCTCCTGTAAGGGTAATATCCAGGAAGTTAATGGTATCTTTCTGCCACTCGTGTGTAAATTGTATTCCCACCTCCTTGATGTTAAGTGAATCAACAAATTCATCTGCTGATTGTGAGTCAGAGGACCAAACAATAAGCAAGTCATCAATGAAACGGGCGTACATAACAATGTGTTTTAATCCGGCGGTACTACCTCCATAGACGTGGCACCGCTCCCACCAACCCATAAATAGGTTGGCATATGAGGGGGCGAACTTCGCCCCCATGGCGGTGCCACGTCTCTGGAGGTAGTAGCGTCCCTGGAACATAAAAAAATTATGCTCCAATAAAAATTTCACAATCCTGACAACCAAACTCTTAGGTTCAAATGATAGATCAGAAAATAAATTTAGAAAAAATTCAATTGCTTTTAGGCCCTGTATATGGGGGATCGAGGAGTACAGTGACACGACATCAATTGTCAGCCAACTGTACTCCTCTTTCCAAACAATTGGCTCCAACATCTGTAAGGCATGTGATGTGTCTCTAATGTAGCTTGGCAATAAGGTCACCAAGGGTTGTAATAAGTCATCAACCCATTTAGATAGTGGCTCTAAAAGAGAACCAATACCTGCCACTATTGGTCTCCCCTTAATGTTAGTAAGACTCTTATGTACCTTTGGGAGGTGGTGGAAGATGGGTGTCACAGGATCAGTAACCAGACAATAATTGGCTGTATCCTGATCCATGAGACCCTCCTCCACCACCTCATCCAAAAGAAGAGAAAGCTCTCTAGTGTATTGTTTTGTGGGATTTTGGTCAACATCATGTAAGTATCATTATCATTAAGCTGCCTTAGGGCCTCATCCACGTAATGTGATTTGTTCATTACGACCACACTTCCGCCCTTATCCGACTGCCTTATTACAATGTCTTTGTTCTTTTGTAAATTTAATAATGCTTCCCTTTCTTTAATTGTCAAATTTGAGACACTCTTTTCTGTAGAGTTAGATAGATCAGTTAGATCATCCACCACTCTTTCATGGAAAACTTCCAATATTTTACCTCTTGTTTTTGTTGGGTAAAAGGTTGATTTATTCTTCATTTTAGATTTAACTTTGCTAGCCTGCAGAGTCTCATCTCCCTGATTAGTACTGCTTAGATCTTCAAGATCAAATAGAGTGCAAGAATCAGCAAAGGAAAGATGTTGATTTGAAGTACCAAGTTATCAACACTAGACTCATTATTAGTCTTGAAAAACTTTATTAATGTTAAATCTCTGATTAGTTTATTTAGGTCGAGTATAGTTTGGAAAAGATTGAATTTCCTTGATGGAACAAAACCTAGGCCTAGATTAAGTACTTTAATTTCTAAATCAGACAATGTATAGTTAGAAATATTAATGACCATATTTATTGGTATTTCTTCACTTTGGCATTTTTCCCTCTCAGAGTGTATCTCGTTTGTTCTATTTGTCCTTTGTTTGTCTTCATTGTGTCTGTACTTTCCCTGACTCCCCCTCCCTGGAATTGTTTGGGGTCCTCGCGAAAAACCTGGGGGGTGGTTCTATGTAATTGGGCTTGATTAGAGGCAATCCCATTGGCCTTAGGTCTAGTTCCCTGATCTGAATGTCCTTTCAGAATACCTTTTTGTATAGTGGTTACTACACATGTTGCTGCTGATGTGTCTGGGATCTCATCCTGATTATTGTGTCTATTATAACGCCTTCTCCTATTTTTGTTTTTCTTACTCTTGGATATTGGATTATCACCTTCTTCTTGGTTAAACCAAGATTTGTTTCTTTGTTTACGTCTCCAAACATACACAATACCTAAAGAATAATCTTTTTGGTCTCTGATAAATTTTGTGTGTTTTGTCTGTATAACCAATTTTTTAGATTCTTCAATAGTGTGTTTAAAAATCTGTTCAAATTTGATGTAGATATCACAATTGGTAAATCTAGACATTTCATTCTCAATATTGGTAATCTTACTTTTAACATCACACAATAATGCATCCTTATATTCAATTAGTAAATATATCAATTTAAATGAGCAGTCAGAAGGGGCTTGATTCCATCTAGCTATAAAAAATTCATCCTTTACATCTTACGTAGGAAATTTATTAAGCCTAAGGCCTCTAGGAATCATCTTAAGCGCCAAATATTTTGATAAAATCCACTTATCCCATTTTAACTTTTGTTCTTTTAATTTAAGGTACTCATAGTCCTGAAATAAGTCTCCTAATTTAACATTAGGAGAATCACAATTAAAGACATCTTCCAGATTTAAACAGTCCAGATTATCTTCATCTATGTCTTTAAATGAATATGTATTCTCCATGGCGTGTGTGTCTGTCACACTTTAAGGAATTTCGTGCACACTTTATAGCTATAAATAAAGCTTATTCTGTGTAATCGCAAAAACAAAAACAAAGTCCATGGGAAAATTGAATAAGCCAAAATGAATGTCCTTTAACAAATCTTCTCCTTATCCAGTTAGTATTCCAAAAAAGACACCGGTGAGCGGAAATCAATAAACAAATGGACTGGCGAACCAGTCATGAAAGAGTGGTGTCTATTGTGGATATAGCAAATTAATGCTTGTATTTAAACAAATGCTGATCGAGTTCATATCCCACAAAAGTAATAACAAGTCATGATGCAGGGGTCCGCTCTGCGTATTAACCCGTAGCAAGCAATAATGTGAGTCTATGCAGTAAAAGAACTGGAACAGCAATACATATGCGCTATAGTGTGGAACTGAAGGAACTAGCGGTTGGTTCACTCACCCACCCTGAAGAGGAATGTAGCGTCTCAGGCGGAAAAAAGCCGGTCTCCTAGTGAAGCATTCTGGCACAAGTGGTGTAAACCTTCTTCTCGTGCTAGCTCTGTGTGGCGTACCACGTGTTCAGGAGCAGGCCAATCCACAGCCCGACCGGCTTGTGTTCTTGATGACGTCACCGTCAGCTGGGGGAATCGACAACCACTCAGATGGTGCAATCCCACGTTTGAATATACTTCTCATGTATTAAACAACATATGTCCAATTCCAAAAGGTAATCCTTATGCAGTGGGGAGTAAAGAGACTATACCGCTGTTCCCGGGCCACAAATATAGCGCAAGTCCTGGAGGAGGTTTTAGGCGTCCCATAGACTTATAGATACTCGTTCTTTAAAGGAAAGAAGTGGATTCCCCACAATCCACAGTAGTAATGCAAAAAAGTGTGCACGAAATTCCTTAAAGTGTGACAGACACACACGCCATGGAGAATACATATTCATTTAAAGACATAGATGAAGATAATCTGGACTGTTTAAATCTGGAAGATGTCTTTTAATTGTGATTCTCCTAATGTTAAATTAGGAGACTTATTTCAGGACTATGAGTACCTTAAATTAAAAGAACAAAAGTTAAAATGGGATAAGTGGATTTTATCAAAATATTTGGCGCTTAAGATGATTCCTAGAGGCCTTAGGCTTAATAAATTTCCTACGTATGATGTAAAGGATGAATCTTTTATAGCTAGATGGAATCAAGCCCTTTCTGATTGCTCATTTAAATTGATATCTTTACTAATTGAATATAAGGATGCATTATTGTGTGATGTTAAAAGTAAGATTACCAATATTGAGAATGAAATGTCTAGATTTACCAATTGTGATATCTACATCAAATTTGAACAGATTTTTAAACACACTATTGAAGAATCTAAAAAATTGGTTATACAGACAAAACACACAAAATTTATCAGAGACCAAAAAGATTATTCTTTAGGTATTGTGTATGTTTGGAGACGTAAACAAAGAAACAAATCTTGGTTTAACCAAGAAGAAGGTGATAATCCAATATCCAAGAGTAAGAAAAACAAAAATAGGAGAAGGCGTTATAATAGACGCAATAATCAATCAGATAGAGAAGGGAATACTAATTCCACAGACATTCCAAAAAGGTTACTTTTTCAGATTCTGAGAATGAGTGCAGTGATGAGGATAGATTTGCATCAAGCTTTGAATATGTTTCAGGAGATGATGCAAATTCTAGTACAGAAAAGGATGAGATCCCAGACACATCAGCAGCAACATGTGTAGTAACCACTATACAAAAAGGTATTCTGAAAGGACATTCAGATCAGGGAACTAGACCTAAGGCCAATGGGATTGCCTCTAATCAAGCCCAATTACATAGAACCACCCCCCAGGTTTTTCGCGAGGACCCCAAACATTTCCAGGGAGGGGGAGTCAGGGAAAGTACAGACACAATAAAGACAAACAAAGGACAAATAGAACAAACGAGATACACTCTGAGAGGGAAAAATGCCAAAGTGAAGAAATACCAATAAATATGGTCATTAATATTTCTAACTATACATTGTCTGATTTAGAAATTAAAGTACTTAATCTAGGCCTAGGTTTTGTTCCATCAAGGAAATTCAATCTTTTCCAAACTATACTCGACCTAAATAAACTAATCAGAGATTTAACATTAATAAAGTTTTTCAAGACTAATAATGAGTCTAGTGTTGATAACTTGGTACTTCCCCAGGAACATCCTAGAGCAAATCAACATCTTTCCTTTGCTGATTCTTGCACTCTAATTGATCTTGAAGATCTAAGCAGTACTAATCAGGGAGATGAGACTCTGCAGGCTAGCAAAGTTAAATCTAAAATGAAGAATAAATCGACCTTTTACCCAACAAAAACAAGAGGTAAAATATTGGAAGTTTTCCATGAAAGAGTGGTGGATGATCTAACTGATCTATCTAACTCTACAGAAAAGAGTGTCTCAAATTTGACAATTAAAGAAAGGGAAGCATTATTAAAATTACAAAAGAACAAAGACATTGTAATAAGGCAGTCGGATAAGGGCGGAAGTGTGGTCGTAATGAACAAATCACATTACGTGGATGAGGCCCTAAGGCAGCTTAATGATAATGATACTTACATGATGTTGACCAACAATCCCACAAAACAATACACTAGAGAGCTTTCTCTTCTTTTGGATGAGGTGGTGGAGGAGGGTCTCATGGATCAGGATACAGCCAATTATTGTCTGGTTACTGATCCTGTGACACCCATCTTCCACCACCTCCCAAAGGTACATAAGAGTCTTACTAACATTAAGGGGAGACCAATAGTGGCAGGTATTGGTTCTCTTTTAGAGCCACTATCTAAATGGGTTGATGACTTATTACAACCCTTGGTGACCTTATTGCCAAGCTACATTAGAGACACATCACATGACTTACAGATGTTGGAGCCAATTGTTTGGAAAGAGGAGTACAGTTGGCTGACAATTGATGTCGTGTCACTGTACTCCTCGATCCCCCATATACAGGGCCTAAAAGCAATTGAATTTTTTCTAAATTTATTTTCTGATCTATCATTTGAATCTAAGAGTTTGGTTGTCAGGATTGTGAAATTTTTATTGGAGCATAATTTTTTTATGTTCCAGGGACGCTACTACCTCCAGAGACGTGGCACCGCCATAGGGGCGAAGTTCGCCCCCTCATATGCCAACCTATTTATGGATTGGTGGGAGCGGTGCCACGTCTATGGAGGTAGTACCGCCGGATTAAAACACATTGTTATGTACGCCCGCTTCATTGATGACTTGCTTATTGTTTGGTCCTCTGACTCACAATCAGCAGATGAATTTGTTGATTCACTTAACATCAAGGAGGTGGGAATACAATTTACACATGAGTGGCAGAAAGATACCATTAACTTCCTGGATATTACCCTTACAGGAGATACCCAGGAGGGCAAGGTTATATCAGCCCTCTATCAGAAACCTATCTCAGGCAATAATGTTTTACATGCCCGTAGTTGCCATCCACGGCATGTATTCAAAGGAATTGCCAAAAGCCAGTTCCTACGGGCAAAAAGAAATTGCACGAGAGAAGATTCTTTCAGAAAAGAGAGCAGAGATCTAAAATCAAGAATGCTCAAAAGGGGTTATCCCAATAAAGTAATTGACAAGGCCTTTTTTGAAGTCAAAGATAGAGTAAGAACACATGAGCTACAAAGACAAAGTGATTCCAAATGACTTTTGGGATTCATTACGTCATATTCTAATCAATATGATGATGTATGCCGTATCATTAAAAATAATCTACCGATTCTCATGGGAGATAAACAATTGAAAGATGAAATAAAACAAGGGTGCATGTTTGTGCCTAAACGTAATGTGACATTGGGGAACATTTTGGCACCCAGCATGTTACAGACAGCAAGTGCTTCTGGCTCATCTTGGCTAAAGCACAATGGTACCTATAAATGTGGAAGAAAGGTGTGTACCTCCTGTGATCATATTAATATTTCTCCCACATTTAGGTCCCATGTAACAGGAGAGGAATTCCCGACCACAAGGGAGGTAGGCAAACGTGTTAAAGAACATCTATCTTATATTTCAAGTAAAAGAACATGTTCAGCTCTTTCCACTCACTTTATTGAGTATCATAATCAGGACGTTACAACTTTTAAATGGCAGGCCATTGAACAAATTAGCACACCACCAAGAGGTGGAGACAAGTTGTCCATTTTAAGTAAACAAGAAATCTATTGGATTTTCAAAACAAAGTGCCTTTTACCCTATGGCTATAATTCAGAATATGATGTCATAAACTACTGGCAAAAATAGACCATTGTATCAAAATAACTTTCAATTTCTTGTCTCTCTGTAATTAAGTTGCTATACTAATTGTAGGATTGAGTACTAGATATAAATAAATAAATACAAAAATATATATATTCCCCTTTAGTTGCCCAAAATCTAGCCAATAATTACACGAATATTGATATTTTTTACATTTTTTATCCATGAATATACTAGATTATTTATTTATGTTTGATGGATCTCTTTTGATCATTAATTATTATTTGAGTATAATCTATTTGTGGATAAAATGTGCATAATGATCTTGAATATAAACTGTTGTTTTTTTAATTTCATTTTGTATAATTGTCTCTATAACCATTATTATTCTTGTATATTTCAATCCACATATGTTGAATTCTGGTTAGATATGGGTTAAGGAAAATATATATATATATATATATATATATATATATATATATATATATATATATATATATATATATATATAAAGTTATTTTTCTTACAATGTGTTCATATTTCTATCTGATCCCAAAGGGTGTTTTCTTATTAATATGCAATATATATACAAATATTAGGCTTCCATTTTTAACATGTATCATATATCTTCATTTATTTGTTTGCATATACAATGCTTACTATCTGCGCAAAATGTCAATATGGTATGTATAGGGTTAAGTTTGAAGACTGTTTGTTTTTAAACCAATGAACATGAAGTGTTAGACTTAAAAGGGTGCACCCCTTAACAGGTGCTATTCTATGATTACGGTCAATACGACCGAAACCGGTCAGAAGTTTTTTTGTCCTCACTAAACCCCATGTTGTTGTATGCTGCTTCATACAATTTTAAGGAATAAAATTACTATCTTTTTTCAACAAACTCGTTCTGGAATATCTTCTTTTTTGCATTACTACTGTGGATTGTGGGGAATCCACTTCTTTCCTTTAAAGAACGAGTATCTATAAGTCTATGGGACGCCTAAAACCTCCTCCAGGACTTGCGCTATATTTGTGGCCCGGGAACAGCGGTATAGTCTCTTTACTCCCCACTGCATAAGGATTACCTTTTGGAATTGGACATATGTTGTTTAATACATGAGAAGTATATTCAAACGTGGGATTGCACCATCTGAGTGGTTGTCGATTCCCCCAGCTGACGGTGACGTCATCAAGAACACAAGCCGGTCGGGCTGTGGATTGGCCTGCTCCTGAACACGTGGTACGCCACACAGAGCTAGCACGAGAAGAAGGTTTACACCGCTTGTGCCAGAATGCTTCACTAGGAGACCGGCTTTTTTCCGCCTGAGACGCTACATTCCTCTTCAGGGTGGGTGAGTGAACCAACCGCTAGTTCCTTCAGTTCCACACTATAGCGCATATGTATTGCTGTTCCAGTTCTTTTACTGCATAGACTCACATTATTGCTTGCTACGGGTTAATACGCAGAGCGGACCCCTGCATCATGGCTTGTTATTACTTTTGTGGGATATGAACTCGATCAGCATTTGTTTAAATACAAGCATTAATTTGCTATATCCACAATAGACACCACTCTTTCATGACTGGTTCGCCAGTTCATTTGTTTATAGAATATATATGCTCTATCTTACCCAATATCTCTTGCCACTCAGGGGCCCCTACTTTCCAGTGTCTGGCTATACAGACTCTGGTCGCCGTATATAGAATCTTAATAAATGTATTTATGGCCTTGTTATATTGTGTAAATTTATAATTCAGGAGTGCATGTGCCGGAGTCAGGATGATATGTTCCTGCAGTAACCTATCTATAAGTTTCTGGAGTTTTTCCCAGATTGTTCTGATTTGAGGGCAAGTCCACCACATGTGGAGATACGTACCCCTTTCCCTACATCCTCTATAACATTGGTTTGAACCGTTTTGTGAGAAGTGGCATGTTTTCTCTGGTGTGAGATACCATCTAAAAGCCGTCTTTATACCATTTTCTCTTAGGTCGGCATTAATCAATCCTCTACTAGTGTCAAACATCACCTGATCCCATTGTCCCTTGATAGATTCAGTCCGGTGTCAAGCCCCCATTTTGCCAACAATGCCAAACTACTCAGCTCTGCGGCTCCCTGCAGGGCCATATATAGTTGTCCAGAGTAGTACAAATCCACTCCAGGGGACTCATTGTCTGAGCCGTCAAGGCATAGCAATATCCGTGTATAGCGGAGGAGAGCTGAAGGTATAGAAACCAATGTAATTGCAATGGTTGGATTTTGTCCTGTAGTTGAGAATATGTTTGTATATGACTGCCCTCTAGAAAGTCCGCTACCCTGTAGAGACCTTTATTGAGCCACTTCCCCATCCGTGTACGAACCTCGGGTGAGAGTAGAGTTCCCACCGGTTTAATTCTGGAATTTGCAGGTATTAGTTTCAAAATGCCCGTGAGGGATCTCCAGATCTTGATGGTGTCAGTCATGGCCTGTGGTCTAAAGCTTCGGTTATCTAATGAGTGCCTGATTTCCCATAAAGCATCAGCGGGACATTCATATCCCCCAAGATCTGCCTCCAACTTAGTCCAAAGAATCTTGTGATTGTTTTGGCTCAGTAAAGAGGTTTGGGCGAGTCTGGCTGCATGGAAATAATCTAGTAGGTTCGGTATGCCTACCCCCCCCCCCCCCCAATTGTCTATGTCTAGATAAAGTATGGGAGGCAATTCTTGCTTTTCTATCATTTCTTAGGAAGCCATTAAGGGACGATTGTAGTTTGAGCAAATCTGACTTAGGTACCATTATGGGGAGGGCTCTAAAGAGGTACAGGATCCTGGGAAGGATGTTCAGTTTAATGGCCGAGAGTCTCCCATACCAGGAGAAGTTGTAAGTTCTCCATTTCTTAAGATCTCTGTCTATAGACTTGTATAGTGGAGCATAATTTAAGTCATGTAAGGTATGATAAGAATCTGAAATTTTGATGCCCAGGTAAGTAATCGATTTTTTGGCCCACGTGAGGGCAAAAAGTAATGGGGACAGCGGGCATCCTTGCCTCGTGCCACTAAGAATCTCAATGGGTCTGGATTGAAAACCTGCTGCTCTAATGACTGCCATTGGGGTAGAGTAGATCCCCTTTATCGCCTCCATGAATGCCCCACTACATACCAACTCTGTCAAGATAGATGTCATATAGGATCAGTCTATTCTGTTGAACGCCTTCTCTGCTTCCAGTGAGAGGAGCAGAGAAGGCGTCCCTGTAGTTTTTAGGTAATCCACTAGTGTGATGGTCCTCCTAACGTTATCAGGGGCCTCCCTTTCCGATATAAAACCCACTTGGTCTGGGTGGACCAAAAGTGGAGCTATTTTCTTAAGCCTATTGGCCAGTATTTTTGTGAGGATTTTAACATCCTGATTTATCAGGGATATCGGCCTAGAACTTTGACATTTCTCTGGATTTTTGCCGGGTTTAGGTATTACTACTATTTTCTCCCTTAAAAGATCTGTCGGTATTTCCCTACCTCTCATGACATCATTGCAGAATTTCTGCAGATGTGAGACCAAATCTGACTTAAAAATTTTGTAGTATTCTGCCGGGTAACCGTTACCCGCTACCCGACAATCGCAAAAATGAAAATCCTAGTGGAGTTTTTGTTTACGTAAAAAAATATATATACCACGCCACTTGTACTCTAGCCCATAGTGTTGCAGACGCGTGCCCGCTCCTGAACTTAACTTGCTTTTCAACAAAGGATAACAAGAAAACAAAGAAAATGTTTAATTAAATATGGTTTTTACAATGTATTGTATTTTTACAAATAATTAGAGCATATTGCACTATAATAAATAACATTATTTTCATCATACCTTATAATTTACTATAACATTTTTTTAAAAATATGATCAGAAAAATGGAAAAAAAACACACTTTGACACCAAAAATCTGTTACACATCTACAACCACCAAAAAATACCAATGCTAAATAGTTTCTAAATTTTGCCCTGAGCTTAGAAATACCCAATGTTTACATGTTCTTTGCTTTTTTTGTAAGTTATAGGGCAATAAGTACAAGTAGCACAAGTGCTATTTCCAAACCATATTTTTTTTTCCAAAATTAGCAATAGTTACGCCGTAACACTGATCTGTCAGGAATCCCTGAATAAACCTTCACATGTATATATTTTATTTTTAGTAGACAACCCAAAGTATTGATCTAAGCCCATTTTGATATATTTCATGCCACAATTTCACTGCCAAATGTGATCAAATAAAAAAAATTGTTAACTTTTTCACCAACTTTAGGTTTCTCACTGAAATTATTTAAAAACAGCTTGTGTAATTATAGCACAAATGTTTTTTTTTTCCAGAAATAGCAGACATATATGGCTTTGGCATTGTTTTTTCGTAATTAAAAGGCTGCTAAATGCCGCTGCTCACCAGACTTGTATTATGCCCAGCAGTTAAGGGGTTAATTAGGAAGCTTGTAGGGTTAATTTTAGCTTTAGTGTAGAGATCAGCCTCCCACCTAACACATCCCACCCCCTGATCCCTCCCTGACCCCCCTCAAACAGCTCTCTTCCCTCCCCCACCTCACATTTGTCACCGCCATCTTAAGTACTGGCAGAAAGTCTGCCAGTACTAAAATTAAAAGTTTTTTGTTTATATATTTATTCTGCAGTGTTGGATCCCCTCTTAGCCCAAACAGCTCTCTAACCCTCCCCCCTCTACCTATTTGCCGCCATCTTGGGTACTGGCACCTGTGTGCCTGTACCCCCAGTTTGCTAAAAATAAAAAAATAAAACATTTTTTCTGTAGTGTAGCTGCCCCAGATCCCGCCCCCCGCCCTCTCGCGTGCTCCCGCCCATTCGCGCCGACTGCAGGAACAGAATCCGGAACTGATCCAGTGATGGGCCACCCTCATACCCCTCCCATGCCACCAACAATCGGCACCATCGCTGGCCGATGCAGAGAGGACCACAAAGTGTCTCTCTCTGCATCGGTGGCTAAAAAAAGGGTATTGCAGGATGCAATATCGAGGCATCACTGCAATACGCTGAAAGTGGCTTGAAAACCCTGAGGACGTACAGGGTACTTCCTTGGTCATTAACGACCGGTTTTGGTAGGACGTACTCTGGACTTCCTTGGTCGTTAACTCCTTAACGACACACATCGTACAGGGTACGATATACAAAAACTGGTCTTTAAAGACCAACGACGTACCCTGTACGTTGTCAGGGGTTTCAAGTGGCTGGAAGCAATCCTGATCGCTTCCAGACGCTTTCAAGGTATTGCCATGATGCCTCAATATTGAGGCATCACTGCAATACCTTTTTTTGCACACCGATGCAGAGAGAGCCACTCTGTGGCTGTCTCTGCATCGGCCAGCGATAGTGCAGAACGTTGGTGGGTGGGAGCCATTTCAGGGAGGCGGTTGGCGGCCCATCGCTGGTAAACCTCCGGCCATCAGTGGGGAAATGGCTGTTGGGTGCGCGAGAGTGTGTGTGTGTGCGTGCCCGCGATCTATTAAAAAGTGTTAAGTGGTTGGAGTGGGTGGCAGAGGAGTGGGGAAAGCAAAATTCAAAAGGGATCTGGGAGGGGGAGGGGTAGGGTATGGAGGGGGCAGCTACACTACAGAAAAAGTAGGTTTTATTTTAAAAAAAGCCACATTTGTTTGCAAAGTGGATACTGGCAGACAGCTGCCAGAACCCAAAATGGGGGCAAATAGTGGTGGGAGGGTTAGAGAGCTCTTTGGGGGGATCAGGGAGGTTGGGGGGGATCTTTTACAGCAGAATATATATATATATATATATATATATATATATATATATATATATATATATATATATATATATATATATATGTTTTTTAATTACATTTTTTTTTATTTTTTAAAAGCCTTTTATTTTATTACTGGCAGACTTTCTGCCAGTACTTAAGATGGCGGGGACAATTGTGGGGTGGGGGAGGGAAGAGAGCTGTTTGGGAGGGATCAGGGGGTGGGATGTGTCAGTGGAAGGCTGATCTCTACACTAAAGCTAAAATTAACCCTACAAGCTACCTATTTAACCCCGTCACTGCTGGGCATAATACAAGTGTGGTGCGCAGCGGCATTTAGCGGCCTTCTAATTACCAAAAAGCAATGCCAAAGCCATATATGTCTGCTATTTCTGAACAAAAGGGATCCCAGAGAAGCATTTACAACCATTTGTGCCATAATTGCACAAGCTGTTTGTAAATAATTTCAGTGAGAAACCCAAAGTTAGTGAATTTTTTTTTTTTATTTGATCGAATTTGGAAGTGAAATGGTGGCATGAAATATATCAAAATGGGCCTAGATCAATACTTTGGGTTGTCTACTACACTACCCTAAAGCTAAAATTAACCCTACAAGCTCCCTAATTAACCCCTTCAATGCTGGGCCTAATACAAGTGTGGTGTGCAGCGGCATTTAGCGGCCTTCTAATTACCAAAAAGTAATGCCACAGCCATAAATGTCTGCTATTTCTGAACAAAGGGTGATCCCAGAGAAGCATTTACAACCATTTGTGCCATACTTGCACAAGTTGTTTGTAAATAATTTCAGTGAGAAACCTAAAGTTTGTGAAAAAGTGAACATTTTTTTTATTTGATCGCATTTGGCGGTGAAATAGTAGCATGAAATATACCAAAATGGGCCTAGATCAATACTTTAGGTTGTCTACTAAAAAAAATATACATGTCAAGGGATATTCGGAGAATCCTGACAAATATCAGTGTTCCAATGTAACTATCGCTAATTTTGAAAACAAAAATAGCAAAGTGCTACTTGTATTTATTGCCCTTTAACTTGCAAAAACAGCAAAGAACATGTAAACATTGGGTATTTCTAAACTCAGGACAAAATTTAGAAACTATTTAGCATGGTTGTTTTTTGGTGGTTGTAGATGTGTAACAGATTTTGGGGGTCAAAGTTAGAAAAAGAGTGTTTTTTTCCATTTGTTCATCATATTTTATAATATTTTTATAATAAATCATAAGATATGATGAAAATAATGGTATCTTTAGAAAGTCCTTTTAATGGCGAGAAAAACGGTATATAATATGTGTGGGTACAGTAAATGAGTAAGAGGAAAATTACAGCTAAACACAAACACAGCAGAAATGTATAAACAGCCCTTGTCCTTAAGGGAAGGAAATTGAAAAATGGCCTTGTCCTTAAGGGGTTAAAGTTGTATGTTCTATCTGAATCATTGAAGAACATTTTTGGGTTTTATGCCCATTTAAGACTATTCTGCAGTAAGGTCAAACTGTCCTAAAAAGGAACTGTCACTTGGCATCAACACACAGGCACTTAGACACATACTCAGACACCCACAGAAAACTTAGACACAAACACCCACATAAATAAACTCCCACAGAAATCACACACACAAAGATATACACTTGCACAAATAAGGTATATGTGATAAGACGCTATGTATAAAACTAAACAAAACCACTATATAAGGGTATTCTCCTCAAATTATACCCGATAGATTCAAACTATTAAAAATATCTGACCTTAAGTGCACTAATTGCACTATAAGGGCAAACAGTATATAAGTGGCGTCTGAAAAGACTGAATGTGAAATATACTGAAAACCTGGACCTATTTAGTTGAAATAAATCTTTATTAAAGGCAACAATACCAAATTTGACATCCATAAGGCACAAAAGTAAAATTTTTAGAAGCTTACATTCCTTTAGGTGCCCACCGCCCTGAAGCAGCCAGGTAAAAGTGAGATAGTCCTTGTGACTTACCATACATAGTATATCACTCTATATATACTTTGCCCTTTTTATACATACTTATAAAACCATAATAGTGAATTCACAATAACATAAACAAAGAAAAAAAAAATCATAACTGTGGTACTAGTAATGAGCAACTTTTGCTCTGATCAATTTCTGTCTAGACTCTGATAGGTCCTGTACAGGAGTAAAATCTAACAGTTGAGTCTAGTCTACCTGAGAAGGTGTGGTCCCAAGCTCCCTCCTGATTCTTACTTGAGGTGTCCCGTGTCAGCCGTATGTATAGTCCTACTCCCTCTCATTCATGATCCAGTAGAACCATGTTTTAGTGAACTGCTCCCTGGCATTTTGTATTGAGGCCGAGATTTCTGACATAGAATATATATGCTCTATCTTACCCAATATCTCTTGCCACTCAGGGGCCCCTACTTTCCAGTGTCTGGCTATACAGACTCTGGTAGCCGTACATAGAATCTTAATAAATGTATTTATGGCCTTGTTATATTGTGTAAATTTATAATTCAGGAGTGCATGTGCCGGAGTCAGGATGATATGTTCCTGCAGTAACCTATCTATAAGTTTCTGGAGTTTTTCCCAGATTGTTCTGATTTGAGGGCAAGTCCACCACATGTGGAGATACGTACCCCTTTCCCTACATCCTCTATAACATTGGTTTGAACAGTTTTGTGAGAAGTGGCATGTTTTCTCTGGTGTGAGATACCATCTAAAAGCCGTCTTTATACAATTTTCTCTTAGGTCGGCATTAATCAGTCCTCTACTAGTGTCAAACATCACCTGATCCCATTGTTCCCTTGATAGATTCAGTCCGGTGTCAAACCCCCATTTTGCCAACAATGCCGAACTACTCTGCTCCGCGGCTCCCTGCAGGGCCATATATAGTTTTGATATCAACTGTTTCTGTCTGTCTGGAGTGGTACAAATCCACTCCAGGGGAGTCATTGTCTGAGCCGTCAAGGGATAGCAATATCCGTGTATAGCGGAGGAGAGCTGAAGGTATAGAAACCAATGTAATTGCAATGGTTGGATTTTGTCCTGTAGTTGAGAATATGTTTGTATATGACTGCCCTCTAGAAAGTCCGCTACCCTGTAGAGACCTTTATTGAGCCACTTCCCCATCCATGTACGAACCTCGGGTGAGAGTAGAGTTCCCACCGGTTTAATTCTGGAATTTGCAGGTATTAGTTTCAGAGTGCCCGTGAGGGATCTCCAGATCTTGATGGTGTCAGTCATGGCCTGTGGTCTAAAGCTTCGGTTATCTAATGAGTGCCTGATTTCCCATAAAGCATCAGCGGGACATTCATATCCCCCAAGATCTGCCTCCAACTTAGTCCAAAGAATCTTGTGATTGTTTTGGCTCAGTAAAGAGGTTTGGGCGAGTCTGGCTGCATGGAAATAATCTAGTAGGTTCGGTATGCCTACCCCCCCCCCCAATTGTCTATGTCTAGATAAAGTATGGGAGGCAATTAAGGGACGATTGTAGTTTGAGCAAATTTGACTTAGGTACCATTATGGGGAGGGCTCTACAGAGGTACAGGATCCTGGGAAGGATGTTCATTTTAATGGCCGAGAGTCTCCCATACCAGGAGAAGTTGTAAGTTCTCCATTTCTTAAGATCTCTGTCTATAGTCTTGTATAGTGGAGCATAATTTAAGTCATGTAAGGTATGATAAGAATCTGAAATTTTGATGCCCAGGTAAGTAATCGATTTTTTGGCCCACGTGAATTCAAAATTAGCCTCAATTAGTTTTTTTGTGTGTTCTGGAAGTGATAATGGCAGAGCTTCGCTTTTCTCTAGGTTGATCTTGTAACCTGATACCAGTAAAAAGTCGTGTAGTGTTTGATAAAGATTAGGGAGAGAGATCAAGGGTCTAGTGATAGTCAAAAGTACATCATCCACAAAAAGCGATAATTTGTATTCCGAGTCCCCCACCCTTACCCCCGAAATGTCAGAATTTTGTCTTATGGCTGCCGCCACTGGTTCTATGCACAGGGCAAAAAGTAATGGGCACAGCGGGCATCCTTGCCTCGTGCCACTAAGAATCTCAATGGGTCTGGATTGAAAACCTGCTGCTCTAATGACTGCCGTTGGGGTCGAGTAGATCCCCTTTATCGCCTCCATGAATGCCCCACTACATACCAACTCTGTCAAGATGTCATATAGGATCAGTCTATTCTGTTGAACGCCTTCTCCGTGTCCAGTGAGAGGAGCAGAGAAGGCGTCCCTGTAGTTTTTAGGTAATCCACTAGTGTGATGGTCCTCCTAACGTTATCAGGGGCCTCCCTTTCCGATATAAAACCCACTTGGTCTGGGTGGACCAAAAGTGGAGCTATTTTCCTAAGCCTATTGGCCAGTATTTTTGTGAGGATTTTAACATCCTGATTTATCAGGGATATCGGCCTAGAACTTTGACATTTCTCTGGATTTTTGCCGGGTTTAGGTATTACTACTATTTTCGCCCTTAAAAGATCTGTCGGTATTTCCCTACCTCCCATGACATCATTGCAGAATTTCTGCAGATGTGAGACCAAATCAGACTTAAAAATTTTGTAGTATTCTGCCGGGTAACCGTCCGGCCCCGGTGCTTTGCCCAATTTCAGGTCCTTAATCGCTAAGAGGATTTCCCCTGTCGTAATGTCAGCATTCAAGTCTTCATTATCTTGTTTGGAAAGCTTATTAAGTTTGGCCTTAGCTAATAAACGTCTTAGAGTCTCTTGAGTCTGTAGCGTGTGTTCCACCTTTTTCCCGTCGTAGAGTGAAGTGTAATAGTCAGCAAATGTGTCGGCTATCTCTTGTGGATGGGATGTGCGTTCCCCATCAGGTCTTTGCAGCACTGGAATTGAAAAATTCTTAACCCTTTCTCTTAGTTTGTGCGCCAAATACCTATCCGGTTTGTTTTAGTAGAGGTAATAGTGGGCTTTTAATATCTGTATTGCCCTAAATGAGTGGGAGTCTAATAGCTTAGTCAAGTCTTTTAGCTTGAAGGGTCTTAAAGATAGATGAGGAGAGTGTTTGTTGGTGAAGTTTCTCCAACCCCTCAATCTCTGTCTGGAGTTTCTGTCTAGTCTCTAATGCTTTCTTGTTGGCTCTTGCCTTTGCTTTGATAAGTAATCCCCTAATAAATGGTTTATGAGCTGCCCAGGTATGGATAGGGTTAAGGGTTGAGCCTTCATTCACCGACCAGTATTCACCCAGTGCCTTTGACATCGTCGTGTGAGTGTGTTGGTGTTTAACTGTTGCCGGTCAAAGGTCCATGACCTCTGTCTGCTTGTATTTATAATACCCGTCAATTCGATCTGTATCAGTGAGTGGTCAGACCACACACAAGAGTGTATGGTTGATGTGACTATATTTGGTAATAAAGTCTGACTGAGGAAGATGTAATCTAACCTCGAGTAGGTTTTGTGGGCATGGCTAGAGAGTCTCTAATGGATTTCGCTACATTATTATGTTTCTGTTGCTTATTAGTAATTTTGAGTCCTGTCGCTGTTTTATGTGGAGTCAGAGATATATTAAAATCTCCAGCTAATATAATACGGGTCTGTGACCATTGTGTTAGGAGATGTGATATTTGTCTAAAAAAAGAATCCTGCTTCTCGTTGGGGCATAGACATTGCAGATAGTGACCGGGACATTCTGTATAGTTCCCCTAACAATTAGATATCTGCCCTCAAAGTCTGTTATGGTTTCCTCAGTTTGGAATTGAAGTGAATGATGTATAAGAATAGATACACCCCTTTTTTTTTGTATCTGTAGTCGAGTGGTAGTGTATAGGACATTGCTTGGACCAGTATTTAGGAATCACCGTTTTGGTGAAGTGAGTTTCTTGTAACATTATAACATCGGTTTTTGTTCTAGTATATTGGGTGAGGGCAGTTTTACGTTTAACATCCGAGTTCAGGCCTCTCACGTTATGTGAGATAATTCTAATTTTTTGGACCATTACTCAAGTCTTTCCCCCCCTGTGTCTGGAGTGGGACCACCTTCTTCCCTATCAATACAGCTTGTACCACATAAAAAAAGCATTTTAAAACCATACTTAATAACATAGAATAACATTTTAACTGTTTTAATACCAAAATATCGAGTGTCTGGGCCTAACGCCCACGCACCCCGTTTGAACATAATTCAGTAGTAACTTACCAAATAGGCATAACAAACGTGCAGTAGATATCAAAAAGATAACATAAATAACTTTGTGTGTAAATGAAAGTTGGGAAGCCTGAATTGTTCGAGCTTCATTCTTTTAGAGTGTAGATGACCCCCTAGCTTGGGTAACCTTTTCCTCTTTAACAAGCATCTAGAGCATGTCTTCCCCCCTCCCTCTCAACCCACGCGTTCATAGTGTCTTTGGCCTCTAGCGTTCATGGTTTAGTCTTTTCCCTGACACTATGGTCAATTCAACTGACCCCTGCAGCCTTAGTGCCTGTCGCCATATATCTCCCTGGGGAGAGGGGAGAGAATAACGGAGTCCGGCCTACAGCCCAGATACCCACATTTGTCCCACCTGTGAAAAGAAGGGTTAGTTCAAAACTTATCTGTTTAAGGTAATGTCCCGGTATCAGAGGAACCTCAGAACCTCTTCAAGTCTTTTGCTTCTTCCTAGTAATCTTTGTCCAGTTCCGAGCTCTTGAGTGGGTGTTTGTTGTGTTCGATTTCCCTTCCCCCTCTCCATGTTCTTCTAGAGGTAGTCGGGGGGGATCAAGACCCAAATGTTGGCAGATTTCGGGAATGTCATTTGGATCCTTTATAGTAAAAGTCACCCCATTCTGTACGATGTTAAGTGCGAAAGGGAATCCCCATCGATAGTTGATCTGTTTTTTCCTTAATAATTGTGTAAGCGGTCTCAGAGCACCTCTCCTCTGTAGTGTTTTCACACACAAGTCCTGAAAAAATTGGACTACCGAGCCCTGGAACTTGAAGGTCGGATTCTTTCTTGAAGCAGCCAAGATTGCTTCTTTTTCTCTGAAGCGGAACATCCGGACAATCACATCCCTTGGAGGGGCATCCCCTTTGGGTTTTGCTCTCAGAGCCCTATGGGCTTTCTCCATCTGAAAGAAATTATCTTCTGTTTGCCCTGTTATGGCCTGAAAAAGTAGAGTCAGGTATCTTTCTAAATCTCCAGGAGACACAGACTCAGGGATTCCTTTCAGTCTGATGTTGCATCTGCGACTCCGATTATCCAGATCCTCCATCCTCTCTTGGATTGAATCTAGCTCTAGTTGTTGTGAAGCTACCTGTTGAGATAGCGTAGAGACCTCTTCAAGTGTAGAGTTTTCATTGTCTTCTAATGTCGCTACCCGGTTGCCCAGGTCCTGCACCTCCTGTTTGATATCAGCTAGACTGCTGGTGACTGTTTGTTGCATAGTGTCCATCTTTTCCAAGAGCTTTTCAAAATTAGTAGATATGTCTTGCTTGGATACCAGATGTTTAATATCTGCTTTGGTAACAGGAGTCAAATCTTCCATATTGGAGGTGCTGTTAGAATCCTGATCTGCTTCTTCCTCCGGGTCTCTGATTTGAGTTTCTATTTGCTTATCTCCTTTGGCTGGTTTAAAAAAAAAGATTTGCAGTGGGTATTTTACCTCCTGTGGCGGACTTAGGTGGTTTCCTTTGAGACATTTTAGAGGTTTATAGAGATATTGTCTTTGCAAGGGTGAGGCTATCCCTCAGATCAATGTTATACACTTTAAGGTGCTCACTTTTACTTACACCGTAAAGTGGAAATCGTTGGTTGAACTGTTCCCAGAGGCTTGTGAGGGACTTTGGGCTAGATTTATTAAAGCCTTACGGCTGCAAGTTCTCATAAGAACTTGCTTGCCGTATTTATCAAGCAGCGGTCACCAGACCGCCAATTCCCTAACCAATTTGCCACCTCTAAGGTGGCGAAATTCAATCTCCTCGGTCTAGTAGGACCGAGGAGACTGACAGCTCCTACCCGCGCTTGATTGGCTGAGCGCGGGCAGGGGGTGGGATTGCACGCAAGCTCAAAATTGCGCTCGTGTGCAATAGCGAATACCTGCGGGTAATTTCGCCCCGCTACAGGCAAGCTGAGGCGTACAGGGGCGCGTATACGCACCCCTGTACTTCTCAGCTTTAATAAATCTAGCCCTTTGTATTTCTTGCTGGATCTTAGACCGCTTCTCCTCCGGCAGTAGCTCCTATTAGCAATGCGGTCAAACTACGGATTGTCCAAGAAGACAAGGAAGCAACAGATTGCTTCTTTTTTTTTCTTTTGCTTTTTTCTACTCAACAGAGCTACGGAACCCGCTCAGGGTCAAACACAGCAGATACAGAGTAACGCGTTTTGGCTTCAGTGCCTTTTTCAAACACTTATATCCTGTTTGCCCTTAGTGCAGTTAGTGCACTTAAGGTCAGATATTTTTAATACTGGCACAAATAACCAGAGTTAGACACACAGACAAATCTAACTTTTATGTTAAAGGGACAGTTTAGTCCAAAATAAACTGTCATGATTCAGATACCCCATGTAATTTTAAACAACTTTCCAATTCTCTTTGATCACCAATTTTGCTTTGTTCTCTTGGTATTCTTAGTTGAAAGCTAAACCTAGGAGGTTTATATGATAATTTCTTAGACCTTGAAAGCCTCCTCTTTTCTTAATGCAGTTTGAAATTTTTTCACCACTAGATGGTGTTAGTTCATGTGTGTCACATGGAGTTACCTAGGAGTCAGCACTGATTGGCTAAAATGCAAGTCCAGTCCACGGCCCGCCCTGTCATTTTAAGGCAGGTGTTTTTTATTTTTAAACTAGTCACCACTGCACCCTATAGTTTCTCCTTTCTCTTGCTTGTCTTCGGTCGAATGACTGGAGGTGGCAGTTAGGGGAGGAGCTATATAGACAGCTCTGCTGTGGGTGATCCTCTTGCAGCTACCTGTTGGGAAGGAGAATATCCCACAAGTAATGGATGAATCTGTGGACTGGATACACCACAAGAGAAATAAATTTATCAGGTAAGCATAAATTTTGTTTTTTCTTTGCATAAATGTTTTGTAGATGATCTATTTATATAAAGGTAAACAACAAAAACTTTTTTCTCAAGCGAAGGCACTTTTGTATAAAAATCTTCAACTCTTTATTTCACAAACATCATAAAAACAGCAGGTTATCATAAAAGAACATGCTCAGACACAATTGTCTCTGAGCATGTTCATTTATGATAACCTGCTGTTTTTATGATGTTCGTGAAATAAAGAGTTGAAGGTTTTTATACAAAAGTGCCTTCGCTTGGGAAAAAAGTATTTTTTTTTTGTTTACCTTTATATGCCAAGTGCACCAGTTTTTTCCCATTTAAAGGGAGGTTACTAGAATCCGGGCAAAGAATCCAAGCTACCGCAAGTGATTACAAGCAAAAGAATAACAAGTTTTTGTAACGGAACTTTATGACGTCATCTGTGAGGGCCAAAGACTGGGAATGGAGTCGGGAGCTGTGAGAAGGAGTCGGGACACGCTACTCTGAGCGGAAAGCTGCAAACTATCAGGGCACCTCTCTGCAGAGATACAAGGAGTTCGAGCTACAAGGGTGAGTATGTGCTGAAAGGTGAAAGCATCAGCATTTCTGTTCTCACCCGCCAGCTGAGTCTGGAAGCAGCGTCAGAGACCACGAGCAGAGGAGGTAAGTCTCTATATAGCCATCATACAGTATACATATACACCTCACTGATATTATCCGTTTTCCCACATTTAGCCCTAATAGACTTTATTGAGTATTTTGTATATACAGATTACTGTTGGTATTTAATCTCAGAGTGTTGGATATCCTATGCCGTTTGATCTATTTATATAGCCCATAAAGTTGTTTTTTTTAAAATGTATAGTTTTGCTCCTAACCAAGCCCCAAAGTTTTATGTGAATACCGTCAGCTACCTTCTCCAGCTTGCTCCTGTTTGTGCAAAGGGTCTTTTCATATGCAAAAGCAGGGGGAGGGGGGAGTGTCTTATTTCCCACTTGCAGTGGGCTTTCCAGCTACCTTTTCAACAGAGCTAAACTGAGAGCTTCTAAGTAAGTTTTTAAACAGTTTTATACTGGATTTTTATATCAGTATCTGTGCATCTTATTCTTTATAGTAGTGTCTATTACATGCAGTTATATGAAAATGAGAGTATACTGTCCCTTTAAGTAATGAATGACGTATTATCAACTGACATCTCAGAGACTGCGATACCTTAATGAGATTAGATGTATTCTTATGAGAGAATGTAAATGCTATATCATTACATATAGAGTAGTCAATATAGTAGTATAGCGTGGTTTATGATCACTGTTTTATAAAAAAAATATATATTTATCACAGCAAGTCTTTTTTATTATTACAGACCTTGCATACATTAAGTAAATGGAGTATATCCACTAGTATTAGATGTAAAAGGTCCATTAAATACAGTAGATTTGCATAATCAACAAATGCACAGTAACAGGCCAATGCAACAGCACTTAGGGGTATATTTTTGAAGCAGCGGGTGCTGCTTATTCCATGCAAGCCTCGCCGGAAATGTAAGTTAGGACGCAGCGGTCTTAAGGCTCCTTAACTCGTCTGCCACCTCTGAGGTGGCGGACAGCAATTATCCCGATCAGATACGATCGGAATGATTGACACCCCCTGCTAGCGGCCGATTGGCCGTAAATGTGCAGGTGGCGGCATTGCACAAGCATTTCACTAGAAATACATGTGCAATTTTAAAGGGACAGTCAAGTCCCAAAACAAACTTTCATGATTCAAATAGGGTATGTAATTTTACACAACTTGCCAATTTACTTTTATCACCAATTTTGCTTTTTTCTCTTTATATTCTTAGTTGAAAGCTAAACCTAGAAGGCTCATATGCTAATTTATTAGACCTAGAAGGATGCCTCTAATCTGAATGCATTTTGACAGTTTTTCACCACTAGAGGGCATTAGTTCATGTGTGTCATATAGATAACATTGAGCTCACGCACGTGAAGTTACCTAGGAATCAGCACTGATTGGCTAAAATGCAAGTCTGTCAAAAGAACTTAAATAAGGGGGCAGTTTGCTGAGGCTTAACCCCTTAATGACCGCAGCACTTTTCCATTTTCTGTCCGTTTGGGACCAAGGCTATTTTTACATTTCTGCGGTGTTTGTGTTTAGCTGTAATTTTCCTCTTACTCATTTACTGTACCCACACATATTATATACCGTTTTTCTCGCCATTAAATGGACTTTCTAAAGATACCATTATTTTCATCATATCTTTTAATTTACTATAAAAAAATTTATAAAATATGAGGAAAAAATTGAAAAAAACACACTTTTTTAACTTTGACCCTCAAAATCTCCTACACTTCAACAACTACCAAAAAACTCCCATGCTAAATAGTTTCTAAATTTTGTCCTGAGTTTAGAAATACTCAATGTTTACATGTTCTTTGCTTTTTTTGCAAGTTATAGGGCAATAAGTACAAGTAGCACTTTGCTATTTCCAAAAAATTTTTAAAAAAATTAGCGATAGTTACATTGGAACACTGATATCTGTCAGGAATCCCTGATTAACCCTTCACATATATATATTTTTTAAAAGAACACAACCTAAGGTATTAAACATGGAGTATTTTGACTCTTTCCATGCAACTATTTTACCACCAATCTATGCCAAAGTTTGAAAAAAAAAAAAAAAATGGTGATTTTTTGACAAAATAGCAATTCAAGAATACATTTACTGAGAACGTTAAGGGTTACTGCCAAATAACACCCCAATATGTCTTCAGCAGCATCTCCTGAGTACAGTGATACCACCCATGTATAGGTCTGTTGGGTTCTCTGGGGGCTAAAAGGCCTTATTTTTAGGGGGCGCATTCCAGTTTTTTAATTTGGAATTTTCACATCTGTCGTCATGCACCCATGTCCTATTTGGGACATTTCTGAAGCCGGACAATGCAAATTACCCCCATCAAACCATATATTTTTAAAAAGTAGACACCCTAGGGTATTTCAAATGCTGGTATTTTAACACTTTGCATGCACTAATTCAACCACCAGTCTTTGTCAAACTTTTGGGTAGTCATTTTGGTGTGTTATTTTTCACACGCATTGTACTTTAGGCATGGATTCTCAGTTCCTGTTATATGTTACTGACCAAAAACACCTCAATATGTGTTCAACAACAACTTCTGAGTACAGTGATACCCCCCATGTATAGGTGTGTCGGGTTCTCTGGGGGCTAAAAGGCCTTAATTTTAGGGGGCGCATTCCAGTTTTTCAACTTGGAATTTTCATATCTGTCATCATGCACCCATGTCCTATTTGGGACATTTCTGAAGCCGGCCAATGTAAATTACCCCCATCAAACCACATATTTTTGAAAAGTAGACACCCTAGGGTATTTCAAATGCTGGTATTTTAACACTTTCCATGCACTAATTCAACCACTAGTCTTTGTCAAACTTTTAGGTAGTCATTTTTTTGCATTATTTTTCACACACATTGTACTTTAGGCATATATTCTCAGTCCCTGTTATGTGTTACTGCCAAAAAAAACCTCAATATGTATTCAACAACATCTCCTGAGTACAGTGATACCCCCCATGTATAGGTGTGTCGGGTTCTCTGGGGGCTAAAAGGCCTTAATTTTAGGGGGCGCATTCCAGTTTTTCAACTTGGAATTTTCACATCTGTCATCATGCACCCATGTCCTATTTGGGACATTTCTGAAGCCGGCCAATGTAAATTACCCCCATCAAACCATATATTTTTGAAAAGTAGACACCCTAGGGTATTTCAAATGCTGGTATTTTAACACTTTCCATGCACTAATTCAACCACTAGTCTTTGTCAAACTTTTAGGTAGTCATTTTTTTGCATTATTTTTCACACACATTGTACTTTAGGCATATATTCTCAGTCCCTGTTATGTGTTACTGCCAAAAAAAACCTCAATATGTATTCAACAACATCTCCTGAGTACAGTGATACCCCCCATGTATAGGTGTGTCGGGTTCTCTGGGGGCTAAAAGGCCTTAATTTTAGGGGGCGCATTCCAGTTTTTCAACTTGGAATTTTCACATCTGTCATCATGCACCCATGTCCTATTTGGGACATTTCTGAAGCCGGCCAATGTAAATTACCCCCATCAAACCATATATTTTTGAAAAGTAGACACCCTAGGGTATTTCAAATGCTGGTATTTTAACACTTTCCATGCACTAATTCAACCACTAGTCTTTGTCAAACTTTTAGGTAGTCATTTTTTTGCATTATTTTTCACACACATTGTACTTTAGGCATATATTCTCAGTCCCTGTTATGTTTTACTGCCAAAAAAAACCTCAATATGTATTCAACAACATCTCCTGAGTACAGTGATACCCCCCATGTATAGGTGTGTCGGGTTCTCTGGGGGCTAAAAGGCCTTAATTTTAGGGGGCGCATTACAGTTTTTCAACTTGGAATTTTCACATCTGTCATCATGCACCCATGTCCTATTTGGGACATTTCTGAAGCCGGCCAATGTAAATTACCCCCATCAAACCATATATTTTTGAAAAGTAGACACCCTAGGGTATTTCAAATGCTGGTATTTTAACACTTTCCATGCACTAATTCAACCACTAGTCTTTGTCAAACTTTTAGGTAGTCATTTTTTTGCATTATTTTTCACACACATTGTACTTTAGGCATATATTCTCAGTCCCTGTTATGTGTTACTGCCAAAAAAAACCTCAATATGTATTCAACAACATCTCCTGAGTACAGTGATACCCCCCATGTATAGGTGTGTCGGGTTCTCTGGGGGCTAAAAGGCCTTAATTTTAGGGGGCGCATTACAGTTTTTCAACTTGGAATTTTCACATCTGTCATCATGCACCCATGTCCTATTTGGGACATTTCTGAAGCCGGCCAATGTAAATTACCCCCATCAAACCATATATTTTTGAAAAGTAGACACCCTAGGGTATTTCAAATGCTGGTATTTTAACACTTTCCATGCACTAATTCAACCACTAGTCTTTGTCAAACTTTTAGGTAGTCATTTTTTTGCATTATTTTTCACACACATTGTACTTTAGGCATATATTCTCAGTCCCTGTTATGTGTTACTGCCAAAAAAAACCTCAATATGTATTCAACAACATCTCCTGAGTACAGTGATACCCCCCATGTATAGGTGTGTCGGGTTCTCTGGGGGCTAAAAGGCCTTAATTTTAGGGGGCGCATTACAGTTTTTCAACTTGGAATTTTCACATCTGTCATCATGCACCCATGTCCTATTTGGGACATTTCTGAAGCCGGCCAATGTAAATTACCCCCATCAAACCATATATTTTTGAAAAGTAGACACCCTAGGGTATTTCAAATGCTGGTATTTTAACACTTTCCATGCACTAATTCAACCACTAGTCTTTGTCAAACTTTTGGGTAGTCATTTTTTTTGTGTTATTTTCTCCAACATAGGTGTGTCCGGTCCACGGCGTCATCCTTACTTGTGGGATATTCTCTTCCCCAACAGGAAATGGCAAAGAGCCCAGCAAAGCTGGTCACATGATCCCTCCTAGGCTCCGCCTACCCCAGTCATTCTCTTTGCCGTTGTACAGGCAACATCTCCACGGAGATGGCTTAGAGTTTTTTAGTGTTTAACTGTAGTTTTTCATTATTCAATCAAGAGTTTGTTATTTTCAAATAGTGCTGGTACGTACTATTTACTCAGAAACAGAAAAGAGATGAAGAATTCTGTTTGTATGAGGAAAATGATTTTAGCAACCGTAACTAAAATCCATGGCTGTTCCACACAGGACTGTTGAGAGCATTAACTTCAGTTGGGGGAACAGTTTGCAGTCCTTTGCTGCTTGAGGTATGACACATTCTAACAAGACGATGTAATGCTGGAAGCTGTCATTTTCCCTATGGGATCCGGTAAGCCATGTTTATTACGATTGTAAATAAGGGCTTCACAAGGGCTTATTTAGACTGTAGACATTTTTTTGGGCTAAATCGATTGATATTAACACTTATTTAGCCTTGAGGAATCATTTATTCTGGGTATTTTGATATAATAATATCGGCAGGCACTGTTTTAGACACCTTATTCTTTAGGGGCTTTCCCAAAGCATAGGCAGAGTCTCATTTTCGCGCCGGTGTTGCGCACTTGTTTTTGAGAGGCATGGCATGCAGTCGCATGTGAGAGGAGCTCTGATACTTATAAAAGACTTCTGAAGGCATCATTTGGTATCGTATTCCCCTTGGGTTTGGTTGGGTCTCAGCAAAGCAGATACCAGGGACTGTAAAGGGGTTAAAGCTTAAAACGGCTCCGGTTCCGTTATTTTAAGGGTTAAAGCTTCCAAAATTGGTGTGCAATATTTTCAAGGCTTTAAGACACTGTGGTGAAAGTTTGGTGAATTTTGAACAATTCCTTCATGTTTTTTCGCAATTGCAGTAATAAAGTGTGTTCAGTTTAAAATTTAAAGTGACAGTAACGGTTTTATTTCAAAACGTTTTTTGTACTTTCTTATCAAGTTTATGCCTGTTTAACATGTCTGAACTACCAGATAGACTGTGTTCTGAATGTGGGGAAGCCAGAATTCCTATTCATTTAAATAAATGTGATTTATGTGATAATGACAATGATGCCCAAGATGATTCCTCAAGTGAGGGGAGTAAGCATGGTACTGCATCATTCCCTCCTTCGTCTACACGAGTCTTGCCCACTCAGGAGGCCCCTAGTACATCTAGCGCGCCAATACTCCTTACTATGCAACAATTAACGGCTGTAATGGATAATTCTGTCAAAAACATTTTAGCCAAAATGAACCCTTGCCAGCGTAAGCGTGGATGCTCTGTTTTAGTTACTGAAGAGCATGACGACGCTGATATTAATATCTCTGAAGGGCCCCTAACCCAATCTGAGGGGGCCAGGGAGGTTTTGTCTGAGGGAGAAATTACTGATTTAGGGAACATTTCTCAGCAGGCTGAATCTGATGTGATTACTTTTAAATTTAAATTGGAACATCTCCGCATTTTGCTTAAGGAGGTATTATCCACTCTGGATGATTGTGAAAATTTGGTCATCCCAGAGAAACTATGTAAAATGGACAAGTTCCTAGAGGTGCCGGGGCTCCCAGAAGCTTTTCCTATACCCAAGCGGGTGGCGGACATTGTTAATACAGAATGGGAAAGGCCCGGTATTCCTTTCGTCCCTCCCCCCATATTTAAAAAATTGTTTCCTATGGTCGACCCCAGAAAGGACTTATGGCAGTCAGTCCCCAAGGTCGAGGGAGCGGTTTCTACTTTAAACAAACGCACCACTATTCCCATAGAGGATAGTTGTGCTTTCAAAGATCCTATGGATAAAAAATTAGAAGGTTTGCTTAAAAAGATGTTTGTTCAGCAGGGTTACCTTCTACAACCCATTTCATGCATTGTCCCTGTCACTACAGCCGCATATTTCTGGTTTGATGAACTGATTAAGGTGCTCGATAGTGACTCTCCTCCTTATGAGGAGATTATGGACAGAGTCAATGCTCTCAAATTGGCTAATTCTTTCACTCTAGACGCCTCTTTGCAATTGGCTAAGTTAGCGGCTAAGAATTCTGGGTTTGCTATTGTGGCGCGCAGAGCGCTTTGGTTGAAATCTTGGTCGGCTGATGCGTCTTCCAAGAACAAGCTACTAAACATTCCTTTCAAGGGGAAAACGCTGTTTGGTCCGGACTTGAAAGAGATTATCTCTGATATCACTGGGGGTAAGGGCCATGCCCTTCCTCAGGATCGGCCTTTCAAGGCAAAAAATAGACCTAATTTTCGTCCCTTTCGTAAAAACGGACCAGCCCAAGGTGCTGCGTCCTCTAAGCAAGAGGGTAATACTTCTCAGGCCAAGCCAGCTTGGAGACCAATGCAAGG
Organism: Bombina bombina; assembly: GCF_027579735.1. Lineage (NCBI taxonomy): Eukaryota > Metazoa > Chordata > Amphibia > Anura > Bombinatoridae > Bombina > Bombina bombina. The sequence goes on from NC_069499.1 coordinate 831,670,848, forward strand.
CTGGAACAAGGGAAAGCAGGCAAAGAAACCTGCCACTGCTACCAAGACAGCATGAAATATCGGCCCCCGATCCGGGACCGGATCTGGTGGGGGGCAGACTCTCTCTCTTCGCTCAGGCTTGGGCAAGAGATGTTCTGGATCCTTGGGCGCTAGAAATAGTCTCCCAGGGTTATCTTCTGGAATTCAAGGGACTTCCCCCAAGGGGAAGGTTCCACAGGTCTCAGTTGTCTTCAGACCACATAAAAAGACAGGCGTTCTTACATTGTGTAGAAGACCTGTTAAAAATGGGAGTGATTCATCCTGTTCCATTGAGAGAACAAGGGATGGGGTTCTACTCCAATCTGTTCATAGTTCCCAAAAAAGAGGGAACATTCAGACCAATCCTAGATCTCAAGATCTTAAACAAATTTCTCAAGGTCCCATCTTTCAAGATGGAAACCATTCGAACTATCCTTCCTTCCATCCAGGAAGGTCAATTCATGACCACGGTGGATTTAAAGGATGCGTATCTACATATTCCTATCCACAAGGAACATCATCGGTTCCTAAGGTTTGCATTCCTGGACAAACATTACCAGTTCGTGGCGCTTCCTTTCGGATTAGCCACTGCTCCAAGGATTTTCACAAAGGTACTAGGGTCCCTTCTAGCTGTGCTAAGACCAAGGGGCATTGCAGTAGTACCTTACCTGGACGACATTCTGATTCAAGCGTCGTCCCTCCCTCGAGCAAAGGCTCACACGGACATCGTCCTGGCCTTTCTCAGATCGCACGGCTGGAAAGTGAACGTGGAAAAGAGTTCTCTATCCCCGTCAACAAGGGTTCCCTTCTTGGGAACAATTATAGACTCCTCAGAAATGAGGATTTTTCTAACAGAGGCCAGAAAGACAAAGCTTCTGGACTCTTGTCGAATACTTCATCCGTTCCTCTTCCTTCCGTAGCTCAGTGCATGGAAGTGATCGGGTTGATGGTAGCGGCAATGGACATAGTTCCTTTTGCGCGCATTCATCTAAGACCATTACAACTGTGCATGCTCAGTCAGTGGAATGGGGACTATACAGACTTGTCTCCAAAGATACAAGTAAATCAGAGGACCAGAGACTCACTCCGTTGGTGGCTGTCCCTGGACAACCTGTCACGAGGGATGACATTCCACAGACCAGAGTGGGTCATTGTCACGACCGACGCCAGTCTGATGGGCTGGGGCGCGGTCTGGGGATCCCTGAAAGCTCAGGGTCTTTGGTCTCGGGAAGAATCTCTTCTACCGATAAATATTCTGGAACTGAGAGCGATATTCAATGCTCTCAAGGCTTGGCCTCAGCTAGCGAGGACCAAGTTCATACGGTTTCAATCAGACAACATGACGACTGTTGCGTACATCAACCATCAGGGGGGAACAAGGAGTTCCCTAGCGATGGAAGAAGTGACCAAGATTATTCTATGGGCGGAGTCTCACTCCTGCCACCTGTCTGCTATCCACATCCCGGGAGTGGAAAATTGGGAAGCGGATTTTCTGAGTCGTCAGACATTGCATCCGGGGGAGTGGGAACTCCATCCGGAAATCTTTGCCCAAGTCACTCAACTTTGGGGCATTCCAGACATGGATCTGATGGCCTCTCGTCAGAACTTCAAAGTTCCTTGCTACGGGTCCAGATCCAGGGATCCCAAGGCGGCTCTAGTGGATGCACTAGTAGCACCTTGGACCTTCAAACTAGCTTATGTGTTCCCGCCGTTTCCTCTCATCCCCAGGCTGGTAGCCAGGATCAATCAGGAGAGGGCGTCGGTGATCTTGATAGCTCCTGCGTGGCCACGCAGGACTTGGTATGCAGATCTGGTGAATATGTCATCGGCTCCACCTTGGAAGCTACCTTTGAGACGAGACCTTCTTGTTCAGGGTCCGTTCGAACATCCGAATCTGGTTTCACTCCAGCTGACTGCTTGGAGATTGAACGCTTGATTTTATCGAAGCGAGGTTTCTCAGATTCTGTTATCGATACTCTTGTTCAGGCCAGAAAGCCTGTAACTAGAAAGATTTACCACAAAATTTGGAAAAAATATATCTGTTGGTGTGAATCTAAAGGATTCCCTTGGGACAAGGTTAAGATTCCTAGGATTCTATCCTTCCTTCAAGAAGGATTGGAAAAAGGATTATCGGCAAGTTCCCTGAAGGGACAGATTTCTGCCTTGTCGGTGTTACTTCACAAAAAACTGGCAGCTGTGCCAGATGTTCAAGCCTTTGTTCAGGCTCTGGTTAGAATCAAGCCTGTTTACAAACCTTTGACTCCTCCTTGGAGTCTCAATTTAGTTCTTTCAGTTCTTCAGGGGGTTCCGTTTGAACCCTTACATTCCGTTGATATTAAGTTATTATCTTGGAAAGTTTTGTTTTTAGTTGCAATTTCTTCTGCTAGAAGAGTTTCAGAATTATCTGCTCTGCAGTGTTCTCCTCCTTATCTGGTGTTCCATGCAGATAAGGTGGTTTTACGTACTAAACCTGGTTTTCTTCCGAAAGTTGTTTCTAACAAAAACATTAACCAGGAGATTATCGTACCTTCTCTGTGTCCGAAACCAGTTTCAAAGAAGGAACGCTTGTTGCACAATTTGGATGTTGTTCGCGCTCTAAAATTCTATTTAGATGCTACAAAGGATTTTAGACAAACATCTTCCCTGTTTGTTGTTTATTCAGGTAAAAGGAGAGGTCAAAAAGCAACTTCTACCTCTCTCTCTTTTTGGATTAAAAGCATCATCAGATTGGCTTACGAGACTGCCGGACGGCAGCCTCCCGAAAGAATCACGGCTCATTCCACTAGGGCTGTGGCTTCCACATGGGCCTTCAAGAACGAGGCTTCTGTTGATCAGATATGTAGGGCAGCGACTTGGTCTTCACTGCACACTTTTACCAAATTTTACAAGTTTGATACTTTTGCTTCTTCTGAGGCTATTTTTGGGAGAAAGGTTTTGCAAGCCGTGGTGCCTTCCATTTAGGTGACCTGATTTGCTCCCTCCCTTCATCCGTGTCCTAAAGCTTTGGTATTGGTTCCCACAAGTAAGGATGACGCCGTGGACCGGACACACCTATGTTGGAGAAAACAGAATTTATGTTTACCTGATAAATTTCTTTCTCCAACGGTGTGTCCGGTCCACGGCCCGCCCTGGTTTTTAAATCAGGTCTGATAATTTATTTTCTTTAACTACAGTCACCACGGTACCATGTGGTTTCTCCTATGCTATTATTCCTCCTTAACGTCGGTCGAATGACTGGGGTAGGCGGAGCCTAGGAGGGATCATGTGACCAGCTTTGCTGGGCTCTTTGCCATTTCCTGTTGGGGAAGAGAATATCCCACAAGTAAGGATGACGCCGTGGACCGGACACACCGTTGGAGAAAGAAATTTATCAGGTAAACATAAATTCTGTTTTTCACACACGTTGTACTTTAGGCATATATTCTCAGTCCCTGTTATGTGTTACTGCCAAAAAAAACCTCAATATGTATTCAACAACATCTCCTGAGTACAGTGATACCACCCATGTATAGGTGTGTTGGGTTCTCTGGGGGCTAAAAGGCCTTATTTTTAGGGGGCGCATTCCAGTTTTTCAACTTGGAATTTTCACATCCCATGCACCCATGTCCTATGTAGGACATTTCTGAAGCCGGCCAATGTAATTTACCCCCATCAAACCATATATTTTTGAAAAGTAGACACCCTAGGGTATTTCAAATGCTGGTATTTTAACACTTTCCATGCACTAATTCTTTGTCAAACTATTAGGCAGTCATTTTTTGTGTGTTATTTTTCACACACATTGTACTTTAGACATGAATTCTCAGCTCCTGTTATGTGTTACTGCCAAAGAAGACCCCAATATGTGTTCACCAACATCTCCTGAGTACAGTGATACCACCTATGCATAAGTTTCTTGGCTTGTTCGGGGGGTGTAATGCCAAATGTCCAACATGCGTTTGTGATTTTTTTTTTCACATTTAACATATTTTCTTTGCCTATTGTCTTTTTGGGGGTATTTTAACATACCCCAATTTATTTGTTTCCATGAATGTGCATATTTTTGAAATGTTGACACCCCAAGGTATTGTATATGGTGTGCTTTGATGCATTTGAAGTAACTGTTTTAGCTAAAAAAATTGGAGAAAGTGTATGGTGGCATTTTTTCAATTTTCATTTTTACACACACATTGCTTTTTGACTATGATTTAGGAGAGACTGTTGTAAGTTAGTGCAAAAAAATACTTCAGGTTGTTTTCTGCTAGGCACCCTGAGTACACCTATGCCCCCCATGCATAGGTTTGCCAGGATTTTGGGAAGGTTATGTTACAATTTTATGACTTGTGATTTTAGTTATTAAGTGAGAGTATTTCTTCTGATAGGCCTATCTTTAGTTTGGGGCCTATTGTAAACCCCACTTTTATTTATTGCCATGAATGTGCATATTTTTGAAATGTTGACACCCCAAGGTATTGTATATGGTGTGCTTTGATGCATTTGAAGTAACTGTTTTAGCTAAAAAAATTGGAGAAAGTGTATGGTGGCATTTTTTCAATTTTCATTTTTACACACACATTGCTTTTTAACTATGATTTAGGAGAGACTGTTGTAAGTTAGTGCAAAAAAAATACTACAGGTTGTTTTCTGCTAGGCACCCTGAGTACACCTATGTCCCCATGCATAGGTTTGACAGGGGTTTTTGTAAAAAAAAAAAAAAGAACAGCCCCATTTTAGAAAAAAAAATATATTAGTGAAATGTAAAAATCTGGCACATTAAAAGTAAAAAAATAACAAAAAATTTAACAGTAAACATAACAAAAAAAAAATAACAGCAAATTTATTTATTTTTTAAAAATTGACCATTGTATGGTACCGCTTGAAGCAGTCCCCAATGCAGAGTCCAGGCTGTCCAGGGCAATCAGGACAGTGATATACAGTGTCCCTTCTCTGCCCCCTCTTGGTACAGACTCTGCATTTTTTTTGTGGTCTCTGCTTTGCGGCAGTAGGGGGGATTTTAAAAATAAAATGAGTAGCCCCAACTCTGCTCTCTCCCATCACCGCCCGGGGAGCAGGTGCATCATGGTACAAAATCCCCGAAATGATCTGGAGCTGAAATTGTAAAAAAGTCAGTTTCATTCCGGGGTTTGCTTTTTTGAACAACAAAAAAGCGTTGTGGGTTGCAATCTGCATTAGGTAAATTGCAACCTTTTTGTACCAGGCCCTTGTCTTCCGCATAATTAGGTAGGGCTGCAGCAGCTGATCTGCCAGATCAACCCCACCCATATGCCGGTTATAAGATTTGATGCACACTGGCTTCCTTATGATCTCAGCTCTGCCACGTACAGAGACCGCCACCGTCCTCTCTGTGTGGATGGTGGTAAGAAAGTATACATCCTTCTTGTCTCTGTACTTCAGTGCCAACAGCTCCTCTTGGCGCAGAGCAGAGGTCCCCCCCCTTCGTAGCCGGGTGCGTACAAGTTGTCCTGGGAAACCTTTGCGGTTCTTTTTAATAGTACCGCAAGCTACTGTATCAAAGCAATACAGTAGCTTGAACAAAAGGACACTTGTATAAAAATTGTCTAAGTACAAGTGATACCCTTTGTTCATTAGGGGTAATATCAGGTCCCAGACAATCTTGCCAGTGGTTCCCATATGTTCTGGGCAACCTGGAGGGTCAAGGTGGCTATCCTTTCCCTCATACACCCGGAAGGCCTGAGTATACCCAGTCTCGCTCTCACAGAGCTTATACACCTTTACCCCATACCTGGAGCGCTTGGAAGGAATATACTGCTTGAATCCCAGCCTTCCCTTATACTTCATCAGGGATTCATCAACGCATATATTCCTTCCAGGTGTATAAGCCTCTGCAAACCTGGCAGAAAAGTGGGTAATCAGGGGGCGGATTTTATACAGCCTGTCAAATTGGGGATGCTCCCTAGGGGGGCACAGGCTGTTGTCGCTGAAGTGCATGAAATGAAGAATCATTTCATATCTCTGCCTCGACATACTCTGGGAGAAAATGGGGGTAGAGCAGATGGGGCTACTGCTCCAGTAGGAGCGAACGGAGGGTTTCTTTATGATGCCCATCAGCATAGTCAATGCCCAGAATTTTTTAAATTCTGGCACATTGATGGGGGCCCATTGCTGCTTTGCCAAATATGTTTCAGGCTTTGCAGCACGGTACTGATGGGCATATAAATTAGTTTGGGCGACAATGTTCCCCAATACATCATCACCCAGAAACACCTCCAGAAACTGTTGGGGGCTAAAACCTGCCACATCTATATTTATGCCAGCATTTGCTGTGAAGGGTGGGATATCTGGCCTCTGGAGATGAGGCGTTACCCACTCTTCAGCGGCAATGGCAGCAACACGCCTCCTTCTAGCAGGGGGGCTGGCAGGGGGGCTAGCAGGGGGGCTGGCAGGGGGGCTAGCAGCCACAGATACATCACTATCAGTTGAGACTGCATCTAATGATGTATCTGAGCATATGGCAGGGTCAAAATTGGGGTCTGAGTCAGACATAGAGGCATCTGACTCTGACGCAAGGATGGCATACGCCTCCTCAACACTATATCTTTTCTGTGACATTTTTGTATCTGTCACAGAAAACCAAAATTAATTAATTAACTAAATGGCCTTTGGGTTTTTTTTAAAAAAGTACAGCTATGCTAATGCCAGTGATTTATAGCGATCACTGGCAAGCTAGGGGTTAAATACTCTTTAAATTAAATTAACTAAATGGCCTTTGGGTTTTTTTTAAAAAAAGTACAGCTATGCTAATGCCAGTGATTTATAGCGATCACTGGCAAGCTAGGGGTTAAATACTCTTTAAATTAAATTAACTAAATGGCCTTTGGGTTTTTTTAAAAAAAAGTACAGCTATGCTAATGCCAGTGATTTATAGCAATCACTGGCAAGCTAGGGGTTAAATACTCTTTAAATCAAATTAAATTAGCTAAATGGCTCTGAAAGGAGCGTTTAGGTTTTTAAAAAATTACAACAACAAAAATTAACCCCTAAAAAAATGCACAGACAGCAAAAATGTAGAGCTATGCTAATGCCAGTGATTTATAGCGATCACTGGCAAGCTAGGGGTTAAATACTCTTTAAATTAAATTAAATTAGCTAAATGGCTCTGAAAGGAGCCTTTGGTTTTTTAAAAAATTACAACAACACAAATTAACCCCTAAAAAAATTCACAGACAGCAAAAAAGTACAGCTATGCTAATGCCAGTGATGTATAGCGATCACTGGCAAGCTAGGGGTTAAATACTATTTAAATTAAATTAAATTAGCTAAATGGCTCTGAAAGGAGCGTTTAGGTTTTTAAAAAATTACAACAACAAAAATTAACCCCTAAAAAATGCACAGACAGCAAAAAAGTACAGCTATGCTAATGCCAGTGATGTATAGCGATCACTGGCAAGCTAGGGGTTAAATAGTCTTTAAATTAAATTAAATTAGCTAAATGGCTCTGAAAGGAGCCTTTGAGTTTTTTAAAAAAAATACAACAACAAAAATTAACCCCTAAAAAAATGCACAGACAGCAAAAAAAAGTGCAGCTGTGCTACTGCCAGTGATTTATAGTGATCACTGGCAAGCTAGGGGTTAATGGCTCTGAAAAGAGCCTTTGGATTTTAAATTTTTTAACAAATAAAATAAATAAATCTCTCTCTGCTAAAATACAGGTCTCTCTCTTTCTCCAACAAAATGGCAAGTGAGGAGAGGGAGGGAGATCCACACTGATCAGAGTCAATATTTACAAATATTGACATGATCAGACAAATGGGAGATTTTATTATTATTTTTTTTTTTCTAAGAAGGCTCAGATTGGGTGACCCTAGCTTGCCCCTATGGTGAGACAGGCTAGGGACACCCCCAGATGCCCCATGATGCACCGGGCATCGCCATTTTGGAAGCCTCATGGGGGAGGGGGGGGGGCGCTATATGTGGGGCTTTTTTATTTTATATTTTATTTATTTTTTTACATTTTTTAATTTATTAATACACTAACTAAGTGCCTCGACCCACCGAGGCACTTAGCACACTAGCAGAGCATCGGAAGCGTGTCCGATCGCTTCCGATGCTCTGCTGCACTGCCGGGCTCCACGTGGAGCAAAACCGGAAGTGATCACTCAAGGGGGAGTGATCGCTCCGGTCCCGGCACTCCGTAACAGCACTGCAGGGATGCCCAGACATCGAGGCATCCCTGCAGTACTGTAATAGTGCCTGGAAGCGATCTTGATCGCTTCCAGCACTCACTTTAGCCGAGGACGTGCAGGGTACGTCGTCAGGCGTTAACTGCCTTTTTTTTTCAGACGTACCCTGCACGTCCTCGGTCACTAAGGGGTTAAATGGACACTGAACCCAAATTTTTTCTTTCGTGATTCAGATAGAGGATGACATTTTAAGCAACTTTCTAATTTACTCCTATTATCAAATTTGCTTCATTCTCTTGGTATCTTTATTTGAAATGCAAGAATGTAAGTTTAGATGACGGCCCATTTTTGGTGAACAACCTGGGTTGTCCTTGCTGACTGGTGGATAAATTCATCCACCAATAAAAAAGTGCTGTCCAGAGTACTGAAGCAAAAAAAATGCTTAGATGCCTTCTTTTTCAAATAAAGATAGCAAGAGAACGAAGAAAATTTGATAATAGGAGTAAATTAGAAAGTTGCTTAAAATTGCATGCTCTATTTGAATCACAAAAGAAAAAAATTGGGTTCAGTGTCCCTTTAAATACAACGCAATCACAGAGGTAGAAAGTGTATTAATATAACCGTGTTGGTTATGCAAAACTGGGGAATAGGTAATAAAGGGATTATCTATCTTTTTAAACTTCAAAAATTCTGGTGTTGACAGTCCCTTTAAATGCCGACAGCGTATGCTGTCAGCATTTAGCGATGTTGGGCGAAAATGATCCGCTACAGAGGATCATGTCTGTCTGACATTGGTTAAATCGGCCCATTTAGTCTGAACTTCAAATGAGCAGTAGATTTTTTTTTTTCTAACAAATTTTAAAGATATGTTTATTTCCACTCTACCTTTATCATGTGGCAGCGATCAGTCAATCACAAATACATATACAGTACATATATTCTGTGAATTCTTACACATGCTTAGTAGGAGCTGGTGACTCAAAAAGTGTAACAATAAAAAGACACTGCACATTTTGTTAATGGAAGTAAATTGGAAAGTTGATTAAAATTGCATGCTCTATCTGAATCATGAAAGTTTAATTTTGACTTGAGTGTCCCTTTAATACTAAAGGTCCTATATCACATCATGAACACAAAAAGAGGAAGTTTATTAAGATAGGGGACCTCAAAGACACTGCTATGGAAGATTACAAAGACAAAATTATATTTACACCAATAAAAAGAGAATTAGCTGTTAGTTAAGTAGTATAGGGCTAGTTTGCGCTGGGGGGGGGGGTTGTGTATTAGTGTTTAATAGGTGGGTGTTTGTGTTGCAGGGTTGTGGTAGCTTAGGGGTTAATAGGTTAGGGGGTGTTTGCGTTGGGGGTTATGGCAGTTTAGGGGTTAATATGTTAGGGGGCGTTTGTTTTGGGCAGTTGTGGCAGTTTAAGGGTTAATAGGTTAGGGGGTGTTTGCATTGGGGGTTTGTGGCTTTTTAGGGGTTAATAGGTAAGGTGGTATTTGCAATGGGGGTAATGCCGGTATAGGGGTTAATTAGTGTAAGGTTAGTTTGCAGTGGGGGTTTATGGCAGTATAGGGGCTAATAGGTTATGGCTAATAGGTTAGGAAGTTTATTTTGGTGGGCTATTTGTGGTATGGGGTTCATAGGTTATGCATTTTATTGCGGTGGGCTTTTGGAGGTTAAGTAGTGTAGGATCAGTGGGATATGTCGGTTTAGGGTTACATAGGTATATTTATTAAGTTTGGTGCTATATATTTAAAAGGGATCCTTTACTTTACATTCTTAATGTCAGGTCAGATGCTGCTTGAAATATTTCGCCAGAATTGCCACCCATTGTATAGTAAAACTCCTCTTGGCGGCTTTAAACAGTAATCTCAGATCCCTTTTGAATATATCACAGCCTCACAGCACTTTCGATCATAAGGGCAACAAGCTTGGATAGCAGGTCACAGAACTGAGAGGCTTGGATAACAGGATGCTCTCAAGGCTAGAGAGGGCACTCAGGAAAGACAGACTGGAAAGAGAGAACTTTTTAATGCCAGAAGGGGAAAGGGTCAGCCAATTTATAGGAGAGTAGCAAGACCTGTGCAAACAAATAGGAATTAAATCACAGTAAGGATAAGCTCTCAAGTAGGCGAGGAGTAAGCTGCAGCAGAAGAATTTAAAAGGACGGCGCATAACCCTTTAATTTTTAACATTTGCACTAATTGCACATTCCATACTGCTGGGAATTACCTTTTAACTTAAGAGCTTCTGTCCATGGAAAAACAGTGTTCTTCTAAACCCTGTCAGACATGGATTCTTTCTGCAATACCTTAGAAATTCCACCTCCAATATGACCTTCTTTAAAAGATCTGGAAGAACCTACATCCACTCCAGCTGTCAGATTACCCCATAGACCACATGGAACACAATTGACCAGAAAAAGCAAAGGTCACCTCAACCTCATAGCTGCACGGACACACCACTGACCTGAAAGGGATTTTCTCTGGTTATGTCTTAACCACATTGTACTACACCTGTTTTTCTTTCTTATTATATGTTCCAGATAAGTGCCAAAGACACCCCTCTTAGGGGTGGCATGCTAATGTTAGAGTGGGAAGCGATAATCCATATTGCAACCTTGCTAACTAGCACGCATATTACAAGTTGAAAGTAAACAAAATTTGTGCTCAATGGATTAGCGTGACTGAAGACCTAGTGTAAAGTGTAAGGATTTAAAAAAAATATATATTTCATATAAATATTAATAAAAATGTTTTATGAGGGTTAAAATGTATATGGTATAGGACAAGGTATTTAACTGGAAAGGCCTGTGTGTATGTGTGTAATATATATACAGTGTGGCAAAGCCTTTGCAGGTATAGTCACTTCAGCATGAAATATATTTTCGGCTGTTTTATTTTTATCAGCAGTTTTAAACATGGGGGGTACGTCCACTTTAAATCAAACATAAAACAAATAATCCTACTCCTCTTTAGGAGACTAACTGCACATACAATATTCCCTTACTATCCAGCACTGGGCAGCTAAGCTGGTCCCAGTTAACAAAACAAATCAAATTATGCAGAATAAAACAATATTTGCTCACCAGTCTCTTGTTTCTGCCAGCTATACAGTCAGACATACAGCAAGGTCTCAGTTCCTCCCTCTCTGCAGTAAGGCTGCACAATGAGACACTGATTTTCTCTACAGAGCTGCATATAAAGGGGACAATTTATGAAAGTGCGAGCAGACATGATACGATGTAGCGTATCATGTCCGCCTCACATCGATAAATGCCGACAGCATACGCATTCGGAGCTTGATAATTCTGCCTCAATGGCTCAAGCTGAGGTGAGTTGCTAACAAATTAACACTTTATTAGAAGGGAAAAAGTGACCTTTCCAATGTCCTGCTAATATACACTCCTCTCACCCTGTCACAACAGTTATATCATATACACCCCTCACATTTTTGTAAATATTTTATTATAACTTTTCATGTGACAACACTGAAGAAATGACACTTTGCTACAATGTAAAGTAGTGAGTGTACAGCCTGTATAACAGTGTAAATTTGCTGTCCCCTCAAAATAACTCAACACACAGCCATTAATGTCTAAACCATTGGAAAAAAAGTGAGTACACCCCTAAGTGGAAATGTCCAAAATGGGCCCAAAGTGTCAATATTTTGTGTGGCCACCATTATTTTCCAGCACTGCCTCTTGGGCATGGAGTTTTCTCCTGTTAAGTGTGGTCAGTCCACGGGTCATCATTACTTCTGGGATATTATCTCCTCCCCCACAGGAAGTGCAAGAGGATTCACCCAGCAGAGTTGCTATACAGCTCCTCCCCTCTACGTCACCTCCAGTCATTCTCTTGCACCCGAATAGATAGGATGTGTGAGAGGACTGTGGTGATTTTAATTCGTTTATTACCTTCAATCAAAAGTTTGTTATTTTATTATAGCACCGGAGTGTGTTATTTATTCTCTGGTAGAATTTGAAGAAGAATCTACCTGAGTTTTTCTATGATTTTAGCCGGAGTAGTTAAGATCATATTGCTGTTTCTCGGCCATCTGAGGAGAGGTAAACTTCAGATCAGGGGACAGCGGGCAGATTAATCTGCAAAGAGGTATGTAGCAGTTTATTATTTTCTGACATGGAATTGATGAGAAAATCCTGCCATACCGTTATAATGTAAACCCAGCCTTAAATGCAGTAGATGTAGCTGGTATCAGGCTGTCATGTATGTATATTTCACACTTCAGTATTCTGGGGAATGGTACTTCACTGGATTTATACTGTATGCATAGACTTAACCTAATTTGCAGGGACTTGCAATAGGTTTTAAATAACAATTAATTTATTGAGGTTAAACGTTTTTTTGCTGGCATGTAAAATCGTTTATTTCTCTGAGGTACTGGGTGAAAAAATGTTTTGGGCACTGTTTTTTCCACTTGGCAATTGTTTTGTTTAAATTAAAGCAGTTTTCTGATCTCTCTCACTGTTATGTGTGAGGGGGAGGGGCCATTTTTGGCGCTTTTACTACGCATCAAAAAACTCAGTCAGAAGCTCATTTTCTTCCTGCATGATCCGGTTCATCTCTACAGAACTCAGGGATCTCCAAAGCTTGTTTTGAGGGAGGTAATCATTCACAGCAGAGCTGTGAAGATTGTAGTTGACTGTGATAAAAAACGTTTATTTGTGTATTTTTTCTGCTGTCAGGGTTAGTTATCCTTTGCTAATGGGAACAATCCTTTGCTAAAATTGTGTATTTTTTACAAAGATTTGATGCTATAACTTATTTATTTTCAACTGTCATAGTTTTTTCTGTGCTTCTTATAGGCACAGTTCGTTTTCATATTATTGTAAATTACTTGAAAAGCATTTCCAAGTTGCTAGTTTATTGCTAGTGTGTTAAACATGTCTGATTCAGAGGAAGATACATGTGCTATATGTGCTAATGCCAAAGTGGAGCCCAATAGAAATTTATGTACTAATTGTATTGATGTTACTTTAAATAAAAGTCAATCTGTACAAACTGAACATATTTCACCTAACAACGAGGGGAGAGTTATGCTGACTAACTCGCCTCACGTGTCAGTACCTGCATCTCCCGCTCGGGAGGTGCGTGATATTGTAGCGCCGAGTACATCTGGGCGGCCATTTCAAATCACATTACAGGATATGGCTACTGTTATGACTGAAGTTTTGGCTAAATTACCAGAACTTAGAGGCAAGCGTGATCACTCTGGGGTGAGAACAGAGTGCGCTGATAATATTAGGGCCATGTCAGACACTGCGTCACAGGTGGCAGAACATGAGGACGGAGAACTTCATTCTGTGGATGACGGTTCTGATCCAAACAGACTGGATTCAGATATTTCAAATTTTAAATTTAAGCTGGAAAACCTCCGTGTATTACTAGGGGAGGTGTTAGCGGCTCTGAATGATTGTAACACAGTTGCAATACCAGAGAAAATGTGTAGGTTGGATAAATATTTTGCGGTACCGGCGAGTACTGATGTTTTTCCTATACCTAAGAGACTTACTGAAATTGTTACTAAGGAGTGGGATAGGCCCGGTGTGCCGTTCTCACCTCCTCCGATATTTAGAAAAATGTTTCCAATAGACGCCACCACTCGGGACTTATGGCAAACGGTCCCTAAGGTGGAGGGAGCAGTTTCTACTTTAGCTAAGCGTACCACTATCCCGGTGGAGGATAGCTGTGCTTTTTCAGATCCAATGGATAAAAAATTAGAGGGTTACCTTAAGAAAATGTTTGTTCAACAAGGTTTTATATTGCAACCTCTTGCATGTATTGCGCCTGTCACGGCTGCAGCAGCATTTTGGTTTGAGTCTCTGGAAGAGACACTTCAATCATCTACACTAGATGAGATTACACACAAACTTAAAGCCCTTAAGTTAGCTAACTCATTTATTTCAGATGCCGTAGTACATTTAACTAAACTTACGGCTAAGAATTCCGGATTTGCCATTCAGGCACGCAGAGCACTGTGGCTAAAATCCTGGTCAGCTGATGTTACTTCTAAATCTAAATTGCTTAATATACCTTTCAAAGGGCAAACCTTATTCGGGCCCGGGTTGAAAGAGATTATCGCTGACATTACAGGAGGTAAAGGCCATGCCCTGCCTCAGGACAAAGCCAAACCTAGGGCTAGACAGTCTAATTTTCGTTCCTTTCGTAATTTCAAAGCAGGAACAGCATCAACTTCCTCTGCACCAAAACAGGAAGGAGCTGTTGCTCGCTACAGACAAGGCTGGAAACCTAACCAGTCCTGGAACAAGGGCAAGCAGGCCAGGAAACCTGCTGCTGCCCCTAAGACAGCATGAATCGAGGGCCCCCGATCCGGGACCGGATCTAGTAGGGGGCAGACTTTCTCTCTTCGCCCAGGCTTGGGCAAGAGATGTTCAGGATCCCTGGGCGTTAGAGATCATATCTCAGGGATACCTTCTGGACTTCAAATCCTCTCCCCCAAGAGGGAGATTTCATCTGTCAAGGTTGTCAACAAACCAAATAAAGAAAGAAGCGTTCCTACGCTGCGTACAAGATCTTTTATTAATGGGAGTGATCCATCCAGTTCCGCGGTCGGAACAAGGACAAGGGTTTTACTCAAATCTGTTTGTAGTTCCCAAAAAAGAGGGAACTTTCAGGCCAATCTTGGATTTAAAGATCCTAAACAAATTCCTAAGAGTTCCATCGTTCAAGATGGAAACTATTCGAACAATTTTGCCCATGATCCAAGAGGGTCAGTACATGACCACAGTGGATTTAAAGGATGCTTACCTTCACATACCGATTCACAGAAATCATTACCGGTATCTAAGGTTTGCCTTTCTAGACAGGCATTACCAGTTTGTAGCTCTTCCATTCGGATTGGCTACGGCTCCAAGAATCTTCACAAAGGTTCTGGGTACTCTTCTGGCGGTACTAAGACCGCGAGGAATTTCGGTAGCTCCGTACCTAGACGACATTCTGATACAAGCTTCAAGCTTTCAAACTGCCAAGTCTCATACAGAGTTAGTACTGGCATTTCTAAGGTCGCATGGATGGAAGGTGAACGAAAAGAAGAGTTCTCTCTTTCCACTCACAAGAGTTCCCTTCTTGGGGACTCTGATAGATTCTGTAGAAATGAAGATTTACCTGACAGAAGACAGGTTAACAAAGCTTCAAAATGCTTGCCGTGTCCTTCATTCCATTCAACACCCGTCAGTAGCTCAATGCATGGAGGTGATCGGCTTAATGGTAGCGGCAATGGACGTAGTACCTTTTGCACGCCTACATCTCAGACCGCTGCAATTGTGCATGCTAAGTCAGTGGAATGGGGATTACTCAGATTTGTCCCCCACTCTGAATCTGAATCAAGAGACCAGAAATTCTCTTCTATGGTGGCTTTATCGGCCACACCTGTCCAGGGGGATGCCATTCAGCAGGCCGGACTGGACAATTGTAACAACAGACGCCAGCCTACTAGGTTGGGGCGCTGTCTGGAATTCTCTGAAGGCTCAGGGACTATGGAATCAGGAGGAGAGTCTCCTTCCAATAAACATTCTGGAATTGAGAGCAGTTCTCAATGCCCTTCTGGCTTGGCCCCAGTTAACAACTCGGGGGTTCATCTGGTTTCAGTCGGACAACATCACGACTGTAGCTTACATCAACCATCAGGGAGGGACAAGAAGCTCCCTAGCAATGATGGAAGTATCAAAGATAATTCGCTGGGCAGAGTCTCACTCTTGCCACCTGTCTGCAATCCACATCCCGGGAGTGGAGAACTGGGAGGCGGATTTCTTAAATCGTCAGACTTTTCATCCGGGGGAGTGGGAACTTCATCCGGAGGTCTTTGCCCAGATACTTCGACGTTGGGGCAAACCAGAGATAGATCTCATGGCGTCTCGTCAGAACGCCAAGCTTCCTCGCTACGGGTCCAGATCCAGGGATCCGGGAGCGGTTTTGATAGATGCTTTGACAGCACCTTGGACCTTCGGGATGGCTTATGTGTTTCCACCCTTCCCGATGCTTCCTCGATTGATTGCCAGAATCAAACAGGAGAGAGCATCAGTGATTCTAATAGCACCTGCATGGCCACGCAGGACTTGGTATGCAGATCTAGTGGACATGTCATCCTGTCCGCCTTGGTCTCTACCTCTGAAACAGGACCTTCTGATCCAGGGTCCATTCAAACATCAAAATCTAACTTCTCTGAAGCTGACTGCTTGGAAATTGAACGCTTGATTTTATCAAAACGTGGTTTTTCTGAGCCAGTTATTGATACCTTAATACAGGCTAGGAAGCCTGTTACCAGAAGGATTTACCATAAAATATGGCGTAAATACTTATATTGGTGCGAATCCAAGAGTTACTCATGGAGTAAGGTTAGGATTCCAAGGATATTGTCTTTTCTACAAGAAGGTTTAGAAAAGGGGTTATCCGCTAGTTCTTTAAAGGGACAGATTTCAGCTCTGTCCATTCTTTTACACAAACGTCTGTCAGAAGTTCCGGACGTTCAAGCTTTTTGTCAGGCTTTAGCTAGGATCAAGCCTGTGTTTAAAACTGTTGCTCCGCCATGGAGTTTGAACTTAGTTCTTAATGTTTTACAGGGTGTTCCGTTTGAACCCCTTCATTCCATTGATATCAAGTTGTTATCTTGGAAAGTTCTGTTTTTAATGGCTATTTCCTCGGCTCGAAGAGTCTCTGAGTTATCTGCCTTACATTGTGATTCTCCTTATCTGATTTTTCATTCTGATAAGGTAGTTCTGCTTACTAAACCTGGGTTCCTACCTAAGGTGGTCACTAACAGGAATATCAATCAAGAGATTGTTGTTCCATCTTTGTGTCCTAATCCTTCCTCGAAGAAGGAACGTCTGCTACACAATCTAGATGTAGTCCGTGCCCTGAAATTTTATCTACAGGCAACTAAGGATTTTCGTCAAACGTCTTCCCTGTTTGTCGTTTATTCTGGTCAGAGGAGAGGTCAAAAAGCTTCGGCTACCTCTCTCTCTTTTTGGCTTCGTAGCACAATACGATTAGCCTATGAGACTGCTGGACAGCAGCCTCCTGAAAGAATTACAGCTCATTCTACTAGAGCTGTGGCTTCCACTTGGGCCTTTAAGAATGAGGCTTCTGTTGAACAGATTTGCAAGGCTGCAACTTGGTCTTCTCTTCATACTTTTTACAAATTTGACACTTTTGCTTCTTCGGAGGCTGTTTTTGGGAGAAAGGTTCTTCAGGCAGTGGTTCCCTCCGTATAAAGAGCCTGCCTGTCCCTCCCGTCATCCGTGTACTTTTGCTTTGGTATTGGTATCCCAGAAGTAATGATGACCCGTGGACTGACCACACTTAACAGGAGAAAACAAAATTTATGCTTACCTGATAAATTCATTTCTCCTGTATTGTGGTCAGTCCACGGCCCGCCCTGTTTTTTATGGCAGGCTAAAAAATTTTTTTGGATTATACTCCAGTCACCACTACACCCTTGGGCTTCTCCTTTCTCGTTGGTCCTTTGGTCGAATGACTGGAGGTGACGTAGAGGGGAGGAGCTGTATAGCAGCTCTGCTGGGTGAATCCTCTTGCACTTCCTGTGGGGGAGGAGATAATATCCCAGAAGTAATGATGACCCGTGGACTGACCACACTACAGGAGAAATGAATTTATCAGGTAAGCATAAATTTTGTTTTTCAGAGCTTTACAGGTTGCCACTGGAGTCCTCTTCCACTCCTCCATGACGACATCACAGAGCTGGTGGATGTTAGAGACCTTGCGCTCCCCCACCTTCCATTTGAGGATGCCCCACAGATGCTCAATAAGGTTGAGGTCTGGAGACATGCTTGGCCAGTCCATCACCTTTTACCCTCAGCTTCTTTAGCAAGGTAGTGGTCATCTTGGAGGTGTGTTTGGGGTCGTTATCATGTTGGAATACTGCCCTGTGGCCCAGTCTCTGAAGGGAAGGTATCATGCTCTGCTTCACTATGTCACAGTACATGTCGGCATTCATGGATCCCTCAATGAACTGTAGCTCCCCAGTGCCGGCAGCACTCATGCAGGCCTAAACCATGACACTCCCACCACCATGCTTTACTGTAGGCAAGACAAAGTCTTTGTGCTCCTCACCTGGTTGCGGCCACACACGATTGACACCATTTGAACCAAATAAGTTTATCTTGGTCTCATCAGACCACAGTACATGATTCCAGTAATTCATGTCCTTAGTCTGCTTGTCTTCCGCAAACTGTTTGCAGGCTTTCTGGTGCATCATCTTTGCAGATCAATTTGATGCAGTGTGCAGCGTATGGTCTGAGCACTGACCGGCTGACCTCCCACCCATTCAACCTATGCAGCAATGCTAGCAGCACTCATACATCTATTTCCTAAAGACAACCTCTGGATATGACGCTGAGCATGTGCACCCAACTTCTTTGGTCGACCATGGCGAGGCCTGCTCTGAGTGGAACCTGTCCTGTGAAACCTCCGTATAGTCTTGCCCGCAGTGCTGAAGCTCAGTTTCAGGGTCTTGGCAATCTTCTTATAGCCTAGGCCATCTTTATGTAGAGCAACAATTCTTTTTTTTAGCTCCTCAGAGAGTTCTTGCCATGAGGTGCCATGTTGAACTTCCAGTGACCAGTATGAGAGAGTGTGAGAGTGATAACACCAAATTTACCTCACCTGCTCCCCATTCACACCTGAGACCTTGTAACACTAACGAGTCACATGACCCCGGGGAGAGAAAATGGCTAATTGGGCCCAATTTGGACATTTCCACTTAGGGGTGTACTCACTTTTGTTGCCAACGGTTTAGACATTAATGGCTGTGTGTTAAGTTATTTTGAGGGGACAGCAAATTTACACTGTTATACCGGCTGTACGCTCACTACTTTACATTGTAGCAAAGTGTAATTTCTTCAGTGTTGTCACATGAAAAGATATAATAAAATATTTACAAAAATGTAAGGGATATATTCACTTTTGGGAGATACTGTATATATACTGTGTGTGTGTGTGTGTGTGTATGTATATATATATATATATATATATATATATATATATATATATATATATATATATATATATATATGTGTGTGTCTGTTTAAATATGTGTATGTGGGTATATACATGTGTATTTATGTGTTTATATAAGTAAATATGTATATACATACATATACACACATTTAGAATATTTTACAGTTTGTTTAATAATAATAGTTTTTATTACATTTTAAAAATATTTTATATGTAATATTTAAATAACGCACCTTAAGATTACTACATTTTCATGTGCGCCGCTAACCCGAACACATTTAAATCTAAATTGTAAAACCCAATTGCACAAAACACAAATTTTACATTCTTCACGTAGAAAATAATGTACTTTTTATTATTAAATTTATATATTTCTATATACATATTATTCTGTTCGTGTAAAATACATATCTATACCTATTTATCTATAATATAGGTATATATATATAAATATTTTTTTAAGAATAAGAACATTGGAATGTGAAATATTAGCGTGAGAGTATTGGTGTTGAAGAATACATTTGTATTGCTCATGAATACTAAGGTAAAATATTAGAGCTCCCAGGTTAGTACTAGTATTACAAGTTGAAACTAAAAAGTTAAAGACTCAGGCGCGCTAATGTCAGGACATCGTGACCTAGCTATCTTTCTCTCCCCATAGTCTTCTATGGGGCGCGCTAAAGAAAGCCTTTTCTGTTTATTGCTCATGCGCTAGGACCCAGACGATTTCTGGAGCACTATATAGCAGCAGTTTTGCAAGAATGTTATCCATTTGCAAGAGCACTAGATGGCAGCACTACTTCCTGACGTGTAGTGCTCTTCGACACAGAATATCATGGGAACTAAACAAATTTGATCATAGAAGTAAAAAAACTTTTTTTTTTTTTAAATGATATGCTCTGAATCACAAAAGAAAATGTTTGAGTTTCATTTTCCTTTAACCCCAGACCAGCCTGGGTGCAAAGCCCATAAGCAAAATTACAAAACAAAATAATTGACACAACACATTGAAAGTCTGGCACTCTCTTGCAAGCACACGGCTAAATTAAAAGCAAAATAGAAGAGTTAATTATAGAATTTGGCCAAAAAGGTTATAGGCCCAGGACCAAGTCAAGGACCCTAAATCCCTAACCTACCACCACACAATGCAATATATATATATATATATATATATATATATATATATATATATATATATATATATATATATATATATATATAAATAACTTTTTTTCTAAATGAAGAACATAGGAATTTTGAAGTATTTCTATTATTAGTATTTGATTGGAAAGGGCTCAAAAGTGTATATATAAGTAAAAAAAATTGTATACTTGAGTGCAATACTATATTTTTTTATTAATTTTTTATTGAAGTTTGATATGCAATAACAGGCAAGCAATACTTCAAATAGTGTGTTGGTACAGAAAGTAAAATCATATCAATTGTCTTAATAAAAAATATTATACAGGGGGCGGAGCCTACACTCAATGCGGCAGGACGTGTTTCAATGAAGCTCTCTGAGCCAGAAACTATTTTTATGAGTTTTTCATAGTAAATTTCGATATTTCTTATGCTGAAGAAATTATTTACTGCAACCTATAGCTATACTCTAAGAGTGGAAACTTTGACTGATGTCCTGCCTATGTTTGTTGGGGCAGCTACGTGACAACCTTCTTCTCAAGCCTATCAGCCATTACAGCAAGTATTTGCACCCACGCAGTTAGTTCAGGTATAGAAGAAGCCCCTGAAAGGGATTTTGTACGTAGGACTGGGGCTGCCGCAATACTACCCCCCCGAATACCGGGGTTACGATATCCTGGAATAGGATAGCAACTGTACCCTTACTAGCCAGAGCCGCCATTATTCATTCATACCATGGAGAGAGATTTAGAAGAGGCACTCCTGGCACTACTAAACGAGCATTATCTAAAACTACACAAGCTATTGGATGACTGTTTCAAAGGGACTGGGAGAACCGGTGAGAGTACTGAGGCGATGCCGGAACCTACCCCTTCCCCCGATATGCTTACTGTAATGGCGGCAGAGGATCTATGCATGGAGGGAACACGCTCATCTGACGTTCTAAGCACTGCTGTGGAGGAGACGCTGATGTTGGTAGATGGCAGAGATGACAATGCAGTATGCTCAGCGGAACCTCCACAGCTCGTACCCACCAACAAACAGACAACTTTGCCTCGGATAATAGATGAGACCGGAGACTTGTCCACGTGGGATGATGTATGGGCAACTATCGAGGATGGCACTCAGAATCAATGCAGGTGGATTATGGGGCCTGCGGCTCCCGGACTTTCCGTTGTTTACTGGGACATCCCTTGTGCTACCTTGTTTGAGACCGGCAACTCCACAGACATAGAACCTGGTTCTAGTATTGGCACCCTGAGACCTGGGGCTGCGAGCCGCAAGTGGGGGAGTATTCTGTGGGCTTGGATGACTCGGTGCTTAGGACTATGTACATCGGCCTACCTTTCACTTGCAGAGAGACATGGTATGGGTTGAACTAGATCTGAGCCCGGGACTGTTACTCAAGTTTGTTGATCAGCTATTCTGTCCCGGGAAGCAGCAGAGCAGTACATTTATTGCGAGCCTTGATGACCCCTTTTTTTTTTTTTTTTTTGCAAAGAAATTGTCTGCTTATATGATTAAATTAACCACACAGTTATTGTTTAAAAGTTTAAGCTATATATGTTTTCTTTTGCTTCTCCCTCTTACAGCTTAAATGTTTTGTCCCATGATTTCACCCTCCTGGATAATTGGCAATGTTAGAATTTTGAATGCTTCTTATGATATTGCACTGAGGTGTTTCTAGTAAGGTACTAGAATAATGCTCATTGTCTTACCCCCCTCCTATTCTTTCTTAATCCTTTATTCCCCTTTATTTACTTAGAATTAACCGAACATCCCATAAGACATTTCCAAACTTTTTCAATCTTATAAAAATGCCCTTCATATACTATTTATTGGCTTCAATAATTGCCCGCAATCACTTCAGACTAATAGGACCCAGGCGTGGCCTATGTTGAGGACTAGGAGAGTACTTAATGAGGGAAGAAACTTTAAGGTAGATATAGTCCGGGCTTTAAGGTATGTGAGGAGAGAGGTCCGCTGTCCCATTTACCCCTGCCTTCAGTATTCCTCGCCCTCTCCCCCCCCCCCATAGATATGTATGCCCATATCTCTTGTTTATATTGCATGAAGTTTTGGCAGCTTAGGAGGCCCATCAGTTACTAGTTTAATCTCCTGATACTCTTCGACATTTCCAAAGAGGCTCCGTTACATTACTTTTTATTACCTTTCTTTGAGTTTTAATGCAGAAAATGAGGTCCGGTTTCTGAGATCCAAAAGTGGTCTCGTCTATCTAAGATACCCCCCTATAAGTTAGTTCCATAGTTGCAGGGACCAAAAGTGTCCTCTAATGTCATGTTGGGGGGTGGAGCTCTAATTGGCATAATAGCTGTACAGTATTTTTGGTGATCCTGATTTTGTAATTTGTGCAACATACTCTGTACTATTCCTATGCCTTATTATTCTCTTCTTGTATATGTATGCCGTGTTGTGAACCTCAACTAAAAATAATAAAAAAAAAAAAAAAAAAAATATTATACAATCATACCTGTTACATCACAGGCTAGTTTGAAATATGTAGAAAATGAACCTCACATTTTCAAAATACAAATAGGAGTAACAGTGATGTCATCTTTTTCTTTGTTTTTGTAATAATTTGAAATAAATCTCATATGAAAAATATATGTACTATTAGCGTAAAAGGATATAGTAAATAAACAATAAGCTCAAAAGTTGAGCAACCATATATAAATAAAAAAAATACTATATTGTTTTTAACTTAAAGAGTTAAAACCAACTAGTATATCTTAATGTACACTTTGTATTATCCCAATAAACCCAAATATATGGTGACCATATATAAATAAAAATGAACATGCGTCAATTGGGATATCTAATATAAACCTTAAATGTCTACACTGTAAATATACAATTTGTTTACAATATGAGTTCTGGATAATAAAAGTATTGAATTAACTTGTAGGCTTGTGATCATAATACTAGTTCTATATAGTAGTTAGGGATATAAATGTTAAGTTCTTGAATTAACTGTGGTTCTATTGTGAGGGAAACCGCTTTGAAAGACTCAGGGTTAATCCAGACAACCCAGAGTACTATAATATGGGGGGGGGTGCGGAGGTCATAGTATGGGCTCAACAGGAGCTCCTCTTTCTGTAAGTACTTAAGCAAATTGTAGTATTAGTAAAAGTGTATAAGCACAAAACTATAAAAGAGGGAGAAAAAAAAATGTGAATCATCTCTTGCCCAGTGATTGTGATGTATGGGCTGCCCCATATAGCTTCAGTCATCTCAATTTACTCAATAATGCATATAATAGAGCTATAAAAACCAAAATAAGGGCCTGCACTGGATAAGAACTGGAATTCAGGTGCACCAAAACCATAGAACATGTGTTCTATCATCATATATAACTGGACTCTGTCACTCGGGTATGGGCCCTATACCCAGCAACAGTGGAAACAACCACATCAGGAGTTAGGTAGATCATAGTATTAGACTATTCAAAGCAAGAACCTTTGAAGGCATTGAATAAATTAACTTGCAGAAGCAAAATTCTGTATTAGGGTTGGGTTTGGGAGTAGATCCAGTATCCAATCCAGTACTAATAAAAGTGTGGGCTTAGTACAAACTCTATATGGGCAAAATTAAATCACATACAGGTAATTAACGCTTAATTCTAGCTCCCTATTACAAGTAAATGAGTACATATAGTATATACCTTACAATCAAGAGAGGTGTATACAAAAGAGGGCAAATATATACCAACATATAACAAGAAAGGTTAGAGAACATACAGTGAACTTGGTGAACACAGTCACAAAGGATTTTAATGGCTATTAAATATGCTGGCTTTACTCAAACTGCAAATCGTCATTAAGAGGCTAGATCAATCTTCACATTTTGTCCATTAACCTATTCATGAAGCGACCATAGGGCCCAACCCCCCTGCTCAGCAATGTATTACATGTCTCATGTAGATATTTTTAACTAAAACAAAGTCACATAAGTAGGAGTACACTGTCAGGGTGCCAGGAATCAGACTGAGATGAGAAATGCAAAAATAATCACACCTTTATTAATAGCAAAAAATAATAAAATATCCACAAGTCAAATAACAAGCCAGGAATCAAAACCAGAGCTGGTAGTCAGACGAGCCGAGTCAGGAGCCAAAGCGAGTAGTCAGACGAGCCGGAATCAGGAACAAGGAGAACAGCAGAGTCAGGAACAAGCCAGGGATCAGGAACCAGGAGGGATGTCAGACAGCCAGGTAATACACAGGAACTCTCACAAACAGGTCTGAGACAACGCAAGGGCAAAGTATACTGAACAGAGGCCCTTTAAATAATAAGTGATGACATCACAATTCTGAGACTGCATCCTGTCTCACACGGATGATGTACACCAGTCTGGCCATAAAAGGAAGTGCAGGAAATGAGAAGCATCACACAGTATGCACCAGAGTCAGCAAGAGAGGTGAGTAAAATGGCTGCCAGCAAACAAAACAGGGAAAAAACCCTGACATACACGTATAACAATTAAATCAGCCACCAAGACCATATTAATGAAATCTCACAGGAAAGCCTCAACAATAAAATGAGTATATTATTCAAACTAAAGTCAGTGTCTATCTCATTAATTAGGGGTACCGCTACAACAGGAAATAACCGTCTGTATATCTCTTGGAGCTAACACAGAGGTAAGATAAAATTATCTAGCGGCTGTAAGTTAGATGTTAAATAACCTCTCATTAAACAGCATAAGCATGGAAGGAAATTTGTCATGTGTAGGCATCAGGAGTCCTTGGATTAACACAGAGAAGAAACATGGCGTACCCATTATTTTTTATAACACTGTAGCTACAATATAATTTTCCTAAAGTTTATAGGGCATTTCAAGAATTAGCATAGACTATGGCCTTCATGGTAGCGTCACTATTCAGGACTTTTCAAGAGTATAGTAGTTTAACCAACTCCTGCTCTCTGAGGTGCTAGTGCATATAAAGTGTGGCTGTCTTTAATGCAGGGAAAGTTAAGCCGATAAGAAAAGCAGCAATCAAAAAATAAAAATGTATCCTCCCCTGCTTAACTAAAAACTAAAAGATAGGAGTGGCTATAGCACTCAATGATCCCACTGTGTAATGTTCAAAAAGTATAGGCACTTCCATGTAATTCAAATACAGTACATATAAATTGCCATTCCTAATAGACGGCTGACAGAAAGTACATAAAAACAGGAAGTAGAATGAATTGCAGCTAAAAAAAAACAAGTATATATAATTAACTTCTCACACCAAACACAAAAATAGAAGAAAAGTCTCAGAGCCCTTAATCCTCAAACATAGCCAGTTAAGGGGGCTTAAGTAATATCGTTCTCACCAAAGTTCTCCTGTGAAAAATTCTGTCCCATTACCCCCACACCAATCGTGCAGCGAGTAAAGAGAGAGCAGCAAAGCAAGCTGAGGCTTTTTCGCTGTGTTCAACCACCAAAGTACTGCAGGAACGGGTTTCCTCTTAACCAAGATAGCGTGGTTAGCAGAATCTGAGCCTTTGTAGATATTGAGCTTCGCATCAGGAGTCAGGGCAAGTCCTCTGGTATTCCTGGTAGCCATCTCGCTGACCAATAAAGAAGGGACCTTTAAACCTGCTCCGGAGTTGTTTAGCCGCATGTCGTGGTAAGTAGGAGAAATCAGTCCCTCTCTAGTGTGGTGTAGCACATCATAGGCTGGCTATATTTTTGTTATATTCAAAGAGTAGGACTCGCAAGCCCCATCAGGTGAGGGTGGAGCAGGCAGGAATATATCTTGCACCATAACAGTAGTCTCCCCAACTCTTACTTCAGCGCTGTTCGCAACATCTGGGGGACTTAATTAGGCCCAGGGTCTGATAGAGCTGTGTCTCCATTTTGACAAAATGGTGATGCAACATGTTGCGCATTTCAGCCTCCCATGCATCGATTGAGGTTGCAGTCCCCAGAGCAGGAGGCATTATTACATGTTATAAGGGCACGGGAGCCACTTTGTAGATGTATAGAACCTTAGGTATACTGTAACCATATGGCCCAGCTGCAGAGTGTAAAAAGAATGGATAAACTTGAAATTGACTTCCAAACCGTATATATCTTGCTTTGCGTAGTTTCTTGAGGGTACTATAGGGCCGATCTTGTGCCTTTTTCTTCAAAAGTTTGTAATAAATCCCATATAAATTGGAATGAAGTCAGGAGCTCCTCCAAAACACAACCAGCCACTTCGGCTGCAGGCTCCGCCCCCGTAATACTATATTTTGATATGTTTAACTTGTGTTTTGTTAAACTTTTTTAACCGTTACACTTTACTTCAGTGATACTTAAACAAGAGTTTTTAATGTAGCAGTAATTATTATTCAGTGAGTGACAAATGTAACTGAGTGTTCAAGATAATGTAAATTTGACAGAAATGACTGCAGGAGTCCATACACTTATCCCATGAGCAGTTTCCCATGAAGATGAAGTGGCATTGCTAGGTGTATTCCTTAGAGAGCAGAGCCATATTGACCTCAGATGGGTTTCCCTGGGGAGGAACACGGTTAATAAAGCATCTTTACAATCGCGCTTGGCTCTGTACAGGCAGAGAGTAGTCGATTCAGCAGAGGAAGGAATAAATCCATTAAAATCAGTCATAATGTGGGGGGGCGGAGCTAACCGCAGAGCCGACCGGACGCACACTATCAGTGCTCCAGGCTTTACTCAGCCAAAATTAGAATAAAACAAGTGTTTAGTCGCCTAATTTATACTTAAAAGGTGACATAGTTCTTCCTACCACTTTAGGCATCCACTGCCTCCTTTAAAAGAGAAGCCTCGGCGACGTCAGAAGTAAAGCTTTGAGCCACACTCCTACCGTCAACAAGCCGCTCACATACAGGAGACAGAAAAGCTGCACCTCATCAGGCTCCGGAGGGTCGGGGATCCGCTCCGGAGCTGAAGAACTGTGCCACAGATACAGCCTGGCCGGGGCGATACTGACCGCAATTGAGCCTCTAAGCTTAACCAAGCACCTTACCGGTCTCCCGACACGAACCGGCATATTAGCCACCAAGTCTCGCCAAGCTGAGTCCCCTTAGAGAGAGAGCGGAGGTGGGGTGACAGTTCACGGAGCCCGCTGAGGGGGAAGAGTACACTTAGAGCTCGGGACACCCACCTGAGATCCACTTTGGCGCGAACCGCGGCCATCTTGCCCGCGGACAACAAGAAGAAGCTGCCGCATGTCAGGGGAGAAAACTGTGCCTATAAGATCCTGCAGCTACCCTTCTGGTAACAGTCCACGAAGGACCCGGTGTCGGCTGAGAGCTTGCCTGGGCAATGTAAGGGGCTCCTGGAAAGCTCCTGTGGGAGACCCATTTCTCCACAGCTATAGGAGAGGCCTACCTGGGCCTACTAGCACTACGAAGACAGACCTGAGATTGACATCGCAAGTGGGAGCACGGGTAAGCCTGATTTAAGGGATCATTGGGTAGGCTTGTCCTTATATAGCCTGCACTCTGGGCCGGAGCTGCATTAATGAACCGGTGAGGCCTATTCCCAGTGAGAGTTGCATACTGATACTACGCTGCCCTATACAGTAACTGATAAGCAGCAAAAACCTATTACACACTCTGCATCCCCACTAAGGGTAGCCCATAGGACTTTTAAAACTGGGGGCACAACCAATATTTGCCTCAAAGACTTCCACCTTTGCTTGCTGGGATTGCCCTGCTTTTAGGGGGGGGGGTGCTCTTCCCCCTCCTCTCTATACCGCACAGATCATCAAGTGCAGCTACACCCAATCTCTCTGCTAAACAACCTAATAAATACCCCTACACCAACTATAACTCCCTCCTATAAAGACGCCATTGTTTGTGTTGTGACCTAGGGCACTGTAACTAAAGCCTTTACAAGAACTGCAGGATATGGGAATAGGCCCATAAAGTTTGTGAGGCACCCACCAAACAAATGAACTTACAGAGTCCCTCCTTATTAGAAATGTAAGCATTTAAAGTGGATTACTCTGAGACATTTTCACCTTTTTGCCTCAAAATTGTTAGTGGTCCTGAGAGTTGCACATGAAAGTGCGGGTGATAAGAAGCTCCCCAGTTAACTACCTAGGAGAGGGACTCTCTATATCTGTATGCTCCCCCACTGGTAACTCTCAGGGGCATCATCTGTCGCTTCTGCCTGAACTGCCCTCATTTAGGTGATCCATACATGCTGAGCAACCTCAGTTGACCTGGGAAAATACATTGTCAGAACAACCTGCCTTGTTACTGTGTGTTGTTGTTGCCGCTGCGTCGGCCTGTGTATATCTGGGCCCTTAGGCCAGAGTGGAGTGTTATTTACTTACTATTTCTGTCTAACAATTGTTTTTACCTACAGGTCCGATCTATTACACCATTCTCACTATCTGCAGTTTACAGGTTGGACAGTTAAAAGGCCACACTTCTCAGGACTGGTGCACTAGATTCAGTTCAAGGTATCTTGGTATAAAGGTATGTCTATGTATAACTTCTGAGTGTAACTGAACTACCCAATTTCTAAAATATCATAGAGGCGCAATCCCCTGGATGTGCTGCTACTCAGCAGGTACTGTAGAATAGAGCCCAACTCCTCTGATACTCTCTGACACTCTCCACATCCATTTCCTGCTGTACGAAGAGACAGCAGGTCATATCCTCAATTCCTTTTCCCGTCCTGGCCAGGTGAGGGCAATCTCCCTGGAGGGGGTGTCTACGGAGTCTTTCATTCTACCCACCCTCGAGGAGGACTGACCTAGATTTGATAATACCGAGGGTTATGCAGCAGAACTTCATTGTGGCTTACGGAACACAGCTAAATATGGCTACCTAAACTAAGATTGACGTCAGGGGGACTTTAGTATCATTCTCCACACCATTGTTCTATTCAATATACTCCACACTGCAAAACTAGTGTCTCAACACCTGGCTTTGACAGAAGAAACAATCCTGAAACCATGTCCCAAAATTCCAAAAGGAAAACTAAACCGTCTCACACATCTGGAAAAACAGTCGCAGATCATTTTAAAAACCATCACGCTGGGAAAACTCAAATGTACAGGGACTCCACCCCTGCATTGGAAGGCAGTGAATCTGAAGGCAGTATAGACTCTCAATCTCCTATGTCAGATACTTTATCTGCAAACATTGTGGATGTCCTAACCAGGCGAATGAATCTCCTTCAAGAGACGCTGACAAAAGAAATTAAGGGTTCCACAGCTGAGCTCCGTAGAGAAATTGGGGCATTGGGAGAACGCACTGAAACTTTGGAGCGTAAACAAGAAGATCTTGCTGTGGACCATGCCCACTTACAAGCCTATTCCCAAAATCTAGCAATTCAAATATCTGACCTAGATTTGAAACTAGCTGACATGGAAGACCGCTCCCAAAGGAATAATCTGAGATTCCGCGGAATACCTGAAGAGGTTGGCCCCCAAGAACTGGAGTCATATGTTCTGGAGTTTTGCAATATCTTCTTATCCACTTCGGAGACGCCCGGTCTCCTACTGGACAGAGTCCACAGAGTAGCACGACCTAGAACTGTTTCTCAAGAAAAACCTAGAGATGTTCTAGCTAGGATCCATTTCTTTACCCACAAAGAGAAGATAATGAGAGAGCTGGCCAACAAACCGCAACTTCCTGATAAGTTTCAACAAATAGCGGTGTTCCCGGAAATTTCCAGCTACGCTTTACAAAAGAGAAGGTCCTTCAGGACCATCACCCAAATTCTGAGAACAGAAAATATTAGATACAGATGGGGATACCCGACAAGGCTTATAGTTTCTAAAGATGGTGAGACACACACAATTTTCACCCCTAAAGAGGGTTTTGACCTGCTACAAGACTGGGGCTTAGCATCCACCAAATCCCGAAAGGACACTGATTCTTTGCTCCCTAGAGATAGGCCGGCTATTATGGACATGGTCCAACCTTCACCAAGATCTAATGTAAAGGACATTCCTATTGCCACTGAAATCCGGGCGGGTGCCCCAGATTTTACCCCTAGACTACAAAAGCCCACCAAATGATAAAATAAAGAGCTCTGGTGTGAAGCTAGTACACATGTATATATTGTTAGCTGTATTTATCATGGGTTAGTGATAGCTTAAAGGAAAAGGACTGATATATGGTTCACCGAATGGTAAATAATTAGTCCTGGTCTTCAGCTGGTAAACATGTATATATTGTTAAACGTTACTTCCAGGTATTAGCTGTCTAATACATGAGAGACATGTGGGGACCCGTGACCTCCCATAGGAGAAAGGAAGTTTGTCCAACAACACCTGCTCTACTATCCTAGTAGCCATTTGGCTCTGTTGGGACACAAGGGGTCTCCTCATCTCCTTTCTTTTCAGTTCCACAGGTGGTTTAATCTCTCCCAGGCACCTATATGCTACTGACCTAAACTATATTGCGAGTTAATAGTGTCTACAACATATTTTACATCACTAACTTTACATGTTGCTATGCCTGCTGGTCTGAAGCTGGTACACACGTACATATTGTTAGAGGTATATCTCATGCGTTAGTTATAACTTAAAAGAAAGACACAGGTATATGGTTCACCAAATGATAAATAAATAGTTCTGGTCTATAACTGGTAAACATGTAAATATTGTTAAATGTAATTTCCAGGTATCAGCTGTCTAATGTGCAAGGAACATGGGGGGACCTGTGACTTCCCATAGGTGAACGGGCGCTTGCCCAGCAGTACCTGCTCTACTCTTTTAGTGGCCATTTGGTTATGTTGGGACTCACGAGCTCTCCCCATGTCGCTTCTTTTCAGTTCCACAGCTTATCTAGTCTCTCTCAGGCACCTATATGCTACTGACCTAAGCTGTATAGTGATATAATAGTGTTTATAATATATCTCATATCACTAACTTTACATGTTACTATGCTTGCAGTAATGTGATGTTTTATTTAGTTTAACGAACAAACTTTGGTATATTCCTTTTATTCACACTCCCCCAATGACAGTCAATCTCTACATACAAGTTTAATACTTGTACTACCTCCCCCCCCCCCCCATATATGCAAATTCTATTTGTGTTATCCCCTTTTACGGGGACTGGAGAAGTCAGTTTAGTATTCAGACACACTTCTCCTTCTGGTGATCCAGAGGTTCACCATACCTGATAATATTTTCAAAACCTCAAATTACCAACATAGATTTACCTGGTCCAAATTTCTAAGACACTTATTATACTATTTGAATTGACTAGTTGTTCCTCATATTCAACTGTTCAATATATCTCTTTTTTGTCACTCTCTAGGTGAAATTAAGCTCCCTAAGGGAAATAATCCTCTTGATTAAGGATACGATAAACAAGTTTCGTGCCCGGCGAGGGCCACACTCAGGTGCGCAGATCCAGGCGGGGTGAGTCTATCATCTAAACCCTTCCCTCTCCCTACCCATCACCCCCCCCCCCCAAGCTCAAGATGGCGTCAACCCCTAATAACATATCCTTTGCAACATTAAATGTCAAAGGACTTAACTCACAAGACAAGAGAAGTATGCTTACCAATACCATGAAGTCTCTGAAAGTACATGTCATGTTTTTACAAGAGACACACTGGCTGGCGTCAATCCAGACTCCATACAGGACCCCAGAATATCCTGTGGTGGTTCTAGCTTCTCATACTGAGAAATCTAGAGGAGTAGCGATACATTTTGACCACATTCACACAGAGAGAGATAGCCAGGGACGGTTTCTACTGCTCAATTGTAAACTAAACGGTATACTGTTCACTCTGGTTAACATCTACGCCCCAAATCAAATGCAAACTAAGTTCCTGAAAGATGCACTGTCTAAAATTGAGAAACACAAAGCTGGGACTATTATACTAGGGGGGGACTTTAATATGATATGGGACCCCCTACTAGATAAGAAGGTTCAGAGTGGGAAAACAATAGACACATACTCTGTGACTACTGCCAACAAATTTCGACAACACATTATCCAACATAGGGCTCCATGTACGAAGCAGCGAAAGCTGCTCCGGAGCCTTTGCGGGGCAGGTTCGCATATGCGAGCCTGCTTCCCGCAATGTAAGAAGCAGCGGTCATTAGACCGCTGCTTCCTACAGCCTACGCCACCTCTTAGGTGGCGAAGCAGAATCACCGAGAGCTCGCTCGCTCTCGGTGATTGACAGCCCCTTCAGTCGCGTGATTGGTCGCGCGACTGAAGGGGCGGGCATTACACACTCCGCTGCGTGTGTAATGATACATACGGGCAAGCGGATCAATAGATCCGCTGCCCGTGTGTAGCGGAGGCGGGCGGACAGCTTTGCGAGTTAAGAAGCTGTCCGCCCGCCTCTTAGTACATGGAGCCCATAATCTGTATGACATCTGGAGGGCACTACACCACAATGATAGAGACTATACATATTTTTCTAGACCCCATAATTCGTACTCGAGGCTCGACCATTTCTTCACCGACTCATGGACACTTAATAGAGTCCTAACGTCACACATTAGGGTCTGCTCATGGTCAGATCACGATATTCTGACGTTTACTCTCTCTACTGACTTAGCCACAGAGATTAGACCTAGCTGGAAATTCCCAAAACAAATGCTCCAAGATAAAACATTCAGAATCTCCCTCCAAGCCTCTATTGTAGAGTTTTTAAGAATAAATGAAACCCCGGATATGTCCTCCCAAACAATATGGGCCGCTCTGAAAGCATACATAAGAGGGATATGCATTCAAAGGCAGGCAATGTTACGACGTCAAGCAGGTCTACCCCTAGGCCTCCTCATGGCTGAGCTTCGCGCTGTAGAGCAGGAGAATAAAAATTCCCCAACTACAAGCCTGGCTGATAAAATTAAGGAACTACGAACGCAATTGGCAGATAGAGACCTGCAAAGAGTTAAAGACTCTTATGCTAGATTCAAGAAGCTGATGTATTGCCAAGGTAATAAGGCCTCAACCCTCCTTGCCCATAAATTAAGGTGCAGGACAGCGGCGGCTAGGATCTTATCTCTTCAGAGAGGTAACATTCCGGTCTACTCCCCTAAGGAAATTGGAGAGATGTTCGCGGAATATTACTCTAATCTGTACCACCTTAAGCCCTCGATGGCTACTAAAGAGTCCTCCTCATGTGAAATAGTACATTTCTTACAGACGCTGGGCTTGCCATCCCTCCCAGATGGGGATGGAGAAGCACTTAAAGCTCCATTTTCCCTAAATGAGCTTAGTTTAGCCATTAAACACTCCCAAAATAACAAGGCTCCAGGCCCAGATGGATACCCAACAGCCTTCTATAAATTGTTTAAATCGGAACTCCATGGGATCCTCCTCAAGGTCTTTTCGGAAAGCCAAGAGGCAGGCTCATTCCATAAAGAATTTTTACAAGCAGTAATTCTGCCCATTCCGAAACCAAACAAAGATCCCTTAACAATGTACGAGTTACAGACCAATCTCCTTGATAAATGGTGATGTAAAGCTATATGCAAAGCTATGGGCTAACCGCCTTAATAGCCTGCTCCTGAAGGTGATACATACAGACCAAGTTGGTTTCACGTTTGGTAGAGAGGGCCCAGACAATTCTCGAAAAACACTAAACATACTTACAGAAGCCTCCCGACTGAGGACACCCATGCTGGCCCTGTCGCTAGACACAGAAAAAGCGTTTGACAGGGTCAGATGGGAATACCTATGGCATACGCTTGCTCAATTTGGCATTCCAGAGACCGTGATTAAAGCAATTCGTGCCCTGTATTCTTGCCCCTCAGCGGTAGTTAAGGGTATGGGGTTTGCCTCCCCGGAAATATTTATCACCAACGGCACCAGACAAGGATGCCCCCTGTCACCTTTAATTTTTTCCATGGCCATTGAACCTTTAGCTCAGGCTATTAGACAATCACCTACAGTAAGAGGGGTCCAGCTTGGAGGCGCGACTGCGAAGATCGCACTGTACGCGGACGATGTTACTCTCTTCTTAACAAACCCAATAGGCTCCCTGCCAGTACTCTTTGATACTATCACTGAGTTCGGAGCTCACAGCTACTACAAAGTAAATGCCACCAAAACAGAGGCTTTACCAGTATGCATGCCAGCATTTGAATTGGATATACTACAAACATCGTACTCCTTCCAATGGTCACGAACCACCATTCGGCACTTGGGGGTACAACTTGGTCCGGACCCGAAATTAGTTATTTCCATTAACTATACAAACCTCATTAAAGAGGTCACTGAGCTTACATCCTCGTGGAGTCTTAAAGAAATTTCATGGCTGGGCCGCATCGCCTCCTTCAAAATGACGATCTTGCCAAAAATTCTGTACTACTTTCGCTGTATCCCTCTTAATGTACTTACCGCTCTAGTAGATAAGCTCCAATCTCTTGGGCAACACTATATCTGGAATAAGTCCAGGCCCCGGATAGCGGCGAAGAAACTCCAAAAAAGATATGAATTTGGAGGAGTCGCAATGCCTAGCATACGTGGATTTTATGAGGCAGCCAGGCTTTCTCATATCACAGTTTGGGCAGACAAGGGGGAACAGCAGGGCTGGAAAAGCATAGAAACTTCGGCCCTTCCCCTGGGCCTAAAGTTGGCAGACTTACCCTGGATCCCTAAGCATTGTTTTGACAGCCTGGGATTACAAAATGTCATTATCAGAGATAATCTGAAAGTTTGGTCTAGCCTCAGAAACCTACGCGACATCGCTCCACACCCGTCTCCCATTCATTCTATACCAGCCTTACTGGCGGCTCTCCCTGACACACACATACAGCAGTGGAGTGATTGGGACCTGAAAGTGGTCTCCCGTGTATACCTCTCGGACACCTTAATCTCACCCCATAATATCAGTACCAAAGCCCTAAACAGGCCCCTGACTAACTGGGAAAAGCTATGGCAACTCCCTATTAGGACTCCTAGGCTCATATCGTTCCACTATGATCTTCTACAGTCGTTCACTAACAAAGACAGACCATGGCAGCTAAGGGCTTGGGAGGGTGACTTATCCAGACCTATTTCAGATAAAGACCTATCCACAGCCATGACGTTAACTAAAAAGACGGTACACTGTGCAAATACATTATAAGCTTACATGAAATTATTCCTAAAATGGTACTATACTCCCACGAGGTTGTCACAGATGTTCCCCACAACGCCCCCTTTGTGTTGGAGAGAGTGCATGCAAAGAGGCTCAGATATGCATATTTGGTGGGACTGCCCAAAACTGGCACCTCTCTGGACACAGGTAAAAACCCTCTGTGCTAACCTTGGGCTCTCTATCCCACTCACTCCTGCAATCGCTCTTCTACACATTTTCCCGAGGAGCGTTTCAACCCACGTCTCTAAATTGGTCATCTTTGTCCTAGCGGCCACAAAACTGGTGATAGCAAGGGCCTGGAAACAAACCCATCCCCCAGATGTAACGGCTGTTACATCTATAATGCAGGTGTACGCCAAAATGGAACAAAGTTTCTATTCCCATATGGACAAGGAAGAACTTTACTGGCAGATTTGGGAGTCCTGGTTTAACTACCAAGGAGCTCAAAGCTAAATGCCTAGTCGAATTAAAGGTTCCAGTCACCCCTACCACCATGTTCCTGTCCTTCCCCCTGTCCCCCTCCTCCCCCTTCCCCCTCATGTAGCATGAAAGCTCATACTCCTCCTCCCCCCACCTCTTCTCATACCTGCCCCCCCCCCCCCCAGCCTGGAGATGTGCACTATAATTACTAGTTGCAGTACACGGAGAGGTACTCCTAAGCGGACTTCACGAAATTCCTAGAAAGTTGAGTTACTGTGCAGGACTGAGGTACTACCCGGTCCTTGTATTCTGAGTTTGTTCATACTGTTCGTAAACGAGGTTTTCATAATTGATATATTTCTTAGTTCACATTAATCGAAAATGAGGTTTATATGGTAGATATCTTACTTCATACTTGACATGCTTGACCTATATGCTCAGTATTTTCATTAATAGCTATATCTACTGTGTCATTACAATGGCATAATGTTTATGTATATGTTAACCTGTTGGTCACCTGCGCTGTGACATCTGCTGTAATGTTTAATCCTCAATAAAAAAAAATTTTGGGAAAAAAAAAAAAAAAATCAGTCATAATGTAAGCAGTAGTGTTCTACTTATCTATTGTAGGTAGATCTATGATGTAGAATCCGGTGGCTATGCTTACAAGTCAAAGAGATATGCATATCTATATACAACATGGGGGCAGGAAGTTTGTTAATGCCAAATGGCTTTATTAATTTCAAATTGCTACTTGGTGGCCAAGGGATAATATGCCTTGATCCAAAGAGTTTCCCAGGCACCAAGGTTGCCAAGGTATATATCAGTGGCCATCTTAAAATGCCGCCCACCGGAAGTCCCTATCTGGAACTTCTTAAATTTAAACTTAATTTAATAATTCTGAAAAAATATATTGAGGGAAGGAATATCCCCATAATCCTTTTTAGAAAAATGGGGAGTGTGCATTCAATGTATTTAAAGGAAAATATGGCTGGTCTTCAATATTTTTCCAGGGCTGCTTTTTATGCCTAGTCTGACCCTGGGTACAAATCATATGGGTGTGTTGCTGCTAGACACCAGTGTACAGATATATGTCACAGCAGTATACAAAGTTACATAAATATGTCACTGCTGGACCCAGGGCGGAAAATGTCAAGCTGCTGGATTTCGGGATATGTTGGAATTATATTACAGGCCTCCAAAATAAGCTGGACTGCTAGGCTACATATGTATCCTGTTGCTAGGCACCAATATATTGTGCTGCTTCTGTTGGACACCCTGGTACATGGGCATGCTGCTGATGAACACTATATATATATATATATATATATATATATATATATATATATATATATATATATATGTAAAGGGACATGACTCACAATCCTTACAAACAACTACCAAGGGTGCTTCCAAGACATGAATCCAGACAGAGAAGAGCGATGCACTAACACCATGACTTATAAACAATATCAAGTGCTACAGAGTCGAGCTGTGACTAGAATCGACACTCCCACCGGCTGACGCCATCAGGCAGCAACTCAGGATCCGTACTCCCTACGATCGACTATATCTCACTAGTTGTTTTATCACTAGCCTTGTTCTTTTAGTTGCTTCTGTGATTCGCCTGTTAGATCACTTATTTTTAATTAAGATGATGCACTTTGTTTTTAGTAGGCACTGGGGAGTATGGATCCTGAGTCGCTGCCTGATGACGTCAGCCGGTGGGAGTGGCGCTTCTGGTCGTGGCTCGGCTCTGTACCACTTGAGATTGTTTAAGTCACGGTTTTGGTACGTATGTTGTTGTTACAATTTTTGAATGTCTGATGAAGGGGTAATACCCTGAAACGTTACAAATAAAGAACAAACAAATTCTCGGTGAGTGCATCAGTTTTTCTCTGTGTGTGTTTGTGTGTGTGTATGTATATATATATATATAGATAGATAGATAGATAGATAGATAGATAGATAGATAGATAGATAGATAGATAGATAGATAGATAGATATTGTGAACTGTGGAAAACCGTGGTATTCTGGTATGTTGAGCTGCATAAACAAGAGTATTTGGGTATGCTGAGCTGTTTTTTACAATATTTTTAGTATAATGTTAGTAAACTCCACAGTGTCATTGTACTGATGCTGGACAAAAGAGTGTAGTGCTTTGCTTTGGAAGACTTTTCAACAGGGTAAATTAATATGCTGAGCTATTTTACAGCCAAGAAAACCAGGTATCAGGATTATGCCGAGATTCTAGATACCAGGGTACAGAGATATGCACTTGTTGGAGACTAGGATTGCTGACAGACACTTAGGTATATGGGTATGCAGCTACTGAAAACAAAGTACATGGATATACTCTTTCTGGACACTCTCATATGTGGGTAGTTTACTAGTGTACACCAGGGTGAAATATTATTTATTTATTTGAACTTTGTAAAATAAGTGTTTAAGACTGCTGCTCAGGAAGATAAGATTAAAAACAAATAATAATAGAGAGAAAGTTTAGAAATTCTTAATTTCTTTCGTAAAAGGATGATGTTCCACAGTCTTCCATAACATATGGGATATATTTCCAATCACTAGGAGGAGGTCAAGAACCCATACAAGAGCTTTAAATCCCTCCCATCTCTCTATTAGTTTTCTGCTGGAATCTCAAATACATATCTCCCAGTTGGGTTAGGGCTTTATCATCATCTGAGTTGTTACGGCATACTCTTTTAAACTGAGACTTGGGTAGTGATCTTTTCATCAAAGGTGGATGCCCGCTGGTGTAGGTAAGAAGGGAGTTCAGGTCAGTTGCCTTCCTGAATAATGTTGATTTCAGGTGGCCTTCCTCCTTATAGAGACAGAGGTCCAGAAAGTGTAAACTAGTGCCATCAACCTCCATCTTCAATTTCAATGCCTGATTGGCATCATTCAATTTTTTTAACCATTCTTCCAGAGTTTCTCTACTGCCACTCCAGATCATTACCTGGTCGTCAATATAACACTTGAAAAATTTGACCCTCTGGTCATCAAAAATTTCTATACCACTGGTTTCAAATTTAGCCATGTAGAGATTGGCATAGGATGGGGCCACATTGGACTCCATCGCCGTGCCAGTTTTCTGCAAGTAGAATTGGTTCTTGAACCTGAAATAGTTAATTGTCAAGCAGAACTCAAGCAAACGAATCAATATCTCCGGTGGGGGTCCCACATAAGGATACTTGGACAGTTGTCTCGCGATGGCCTGTAGTCCCTCACTGTGGGGGATCACTGTGTATAGACTTGCCACGTCCAATGTGACAAGTAGATCATCATCATCCAATAGAGGTAGTGCATTGATCATGTTCAATAATGAGGGAGAATCTAGGAGAAACAATATACCTACACCAGCAGGCATCCACCTTTGTTGAAAAGACTGCTGCTCAGGAAGATAAGATTAAAACAAATAATAATAGAGAGAAAGTTTAGAAATTTTTTATTTCTTTCGTAAAATGATGTTGGTCCACAGTCCTCCATAACATATGGGATATATTTCCAATCACTAGGAGGAGGTCAAGAACCCATACAAGAGCTTTAAATCCCTCCCATCTCTCTATTAGTTTTGTTCTTGGCCTCGTAGGAGATGGTTGAGAATAGAGGTTCTTTAAGCTACTTGCTTATGGATTACAAATTGGGAGGTCAGACCTATGAGAAACCCAGAGTCCCTGAGGAGTATTATTTACAAAGAAGAAAGAAAAAACTCTTTACAGCAGCTGAATGATACAGGGAGACAGGAATATCCTGTTATGTGCACAGCATTTTACTAAAGGGACTTCAGCTTTAACTGCTCTCAGGTGTCATGGGGACTCATCCATAGCTTCCCCCTGACATGCCTGGTAAGCCAGTGGAGGTGTTTTGTGTAAGGTAAGTGCCTTTACACAGCACAGACACAGCCCAGATGCTATTTGACACAGGTACTGCATAGCCATAGGCTGGTGAACACATTTTGGCAGGGTTTGTATGCCTATTATGCTTGTTGCAATATATTTTATTCTCAAACAGCCAAAAGTGTGTTTTTCATTATACAAAGATACCAGCTTTACTCCTGGCTGTAGCTCCACCCCTTAGTGTTTCTTGGGTTTTCTCTCTCAATCCAGAGCCTCTGGGACTAGATTTTAGCTACGATCATTAAGGCTTACTTTTAAACAGATTCTAGATGCTAGCAGGGGCATTCAATCATCCCGATTGGAGCGGACAGGTTATGGAGCTCTCATCATTGCCAGGGGATGTAAACAGATTATTTATGCCAGTCTGCATTTTTATACTGTTGCATCATGCAGATTCTGTACACTATTCTGTTAAACAATAATACTTTTTACATAGACAGAACTCCTGTCTCTGTGGATGCAAGGCACTAACTATGCTGTTAGTGTACACAATCTATAGTATATACCCCTCTAGGTATATACCTTTCATTCATGGTACTCTGCATGTTTATTTCCTATTACAGTTTGCAGGATTTATTTTTAAACAGTGGAGATCCTTTAGAGATAAGATCTATTGGTATCTATTTTATACTTATGTGATATGTAACATAGTAACATCAACAAGGTTGAAAAAAGTCTGAAGTCCATCGAGTTCAACCTATACAAATCTAAAATACTTACAAAAAGCTCCAGTTAAGCTTAAATAACCCCACTAAAAGGTGACTCATTTAATACTAACAATCATATCCATGAATTTTGTTTATATACAGAAATGTATCCAGGCTATTTTTAAATGTATCTAGGGTATTGGCATTCACTACCTCCTTTGGTAATGAGTTCCACAATGTTATTGCTCTTACAGTGAAAAAACGTTTCCGTTGCAGGAGATTAAATCTCCTTTCCTCCAACCTTAAATTGTGACCTCTTGCCAGAAACAATTTTCTTGGAATAAACAGAGCTTCTGCCTTCTCTGTATATGGGCCTTGAATATATTTATATAAAGTAATCATGTCGCCTCTCAAGCGCCTTTTCTCTAAAGAAAACAGACCCAGTTTGGCTAGCCTTTCCTCATAGGTTAATTTCTCCAATCCCCTTATTAGCTTTGTGGCCCTTCTCTGAACTTTTTCTACATCTGCAATATCTTTTTCTCTTGTAAAGGTGTATCCAGTCCACGGGTTCATCCATTACTTGTGGGATATTCTCCTTCCCAACAGGAAGCTGCAAGAGGACACCCACAGCAGAGCTGTCTATATAGCTCCTCCCCTAACTGCCACCCCCAGTCATTCTCTTGCAGCTCTCGACAAGAAAGGAAGTATCAAGAGATATGTGGTGACTTAGTGTAGTTTTTATCTTCAATCAAGAGTTTGTTATTCGTTGTTCGTTGTACTGTTTTACTCTCAGGCAGAAATTGGAAGAAGAATTCTGCCTGGAGGTTTGATGATCTTAGCGGTTTGTAACTAAGGTCCATTGCTGTTCTCACACATAACTGAAGAGTATGGAAAGAAAACTTCAGTTGGGAGGACAGTCTGCAGATTACCTGCTTTGAGGTATGTTCAGTATATTTTTTTCTAGAGAGATGATAAGGTCTAGAAAATGCTGACAGTGCCTGGTATATTTGAGGTAAGCCTGATACAGTGATTTAACAACGAGTGGGATCATGCTTGCAAAAAAGGGTAATACTCATATTATTAGTGTAAAAACTTTTGCATGGTTTATAGAAAAAAACGTTTTTTCTCTGAGGGTGATAAATCTTTATTTGGGGCCTAGTTTTCCACATGGCTAGTTAGATTACTCCTAGGAGTACTTTTTTAAGGCCCTCTGACAGTGAGTGCATGGTGGGAGGGGCCTATTTTCACACACTTTATGCGCAGTTGATATTCAGACTGAGACATCCAGCTTCCCTAAAGGAGTCCTCTGGCATCTAGGACCACTATAGAGGGTTTTTTTCCTGCAAAAATCGTGTTTAAGGGCAGGTAGGAGCCACAGCAGAGCTGTGGCAGTGTGTTTGACTGTTTGTTAACGGTTTTAACGTTTTTCTAATCCGTTTTTGGGCCTAAGGGGTTAATCATCTATTTGCAAGTGGGTTCAATGATACTTTAGTCCCTTATACACACTGTAAAAATTTCATAGAGTTTACTACTTTGTAACACTGTTTTTTAGTTTATGTGGTGGTTTTTTTCTCTTAAAGGCACAGTACCGTTTTTGTATAATTGCTTTTTCACATTTATGTGTTTTCCAATCTTGCTGGTCACATTACTAGTCTTTTAAACATGTCTGACATAGAGGAAACTCCTTGTTCATTATGTTTAGAAGCCATTGTGGAACCCCCTCTTAGAATGTGTACCAAATGCACTGACCTTTCTATAAGTTATAAAGACCATATTATGGCTTTTAAAGATTTATCACCAGAGGTTTCTCAGACTGACAAAAGGGAGGTTATGCCATCTAGCTCTCCCCAAGTGTCAGAACCTATAACTCCCGTTCAAGTGACGCCAAGTACATCTAGCGCGTCCAATGCTTTTACCTTACAAGACATGGCGGCAGTTATGAATCATACCCTCACAGAGGTATTGTCCAAACTGCCAGGGTTACAAGGAAAGCGAGACAGCTCTGGGACTAGAACAAATACAGAGCTTTCTGATGCTTTAGTAGCTATGTCTGATATACCCTCACAATGTGCAGAAGCCGAAGCAGGAGAGCTTCTATCTGTGGGTGACATTTCTGATTCAGGGAAGGCGTTACTTCAGTCTGACTATGAAAGCTTGAACACCTCCGCTTGTTGATCAGGGAGGTTTTAGCAACTCTGGATGACTGTGACACCATTGTAGTCCCAGAGAAATTGTGTAAAATGGACAAATACTTTGCAGTGCCTGTTTACACTGACGTTTTTCCAATCCCTAAGAGGTTTTCAGAAATTATTACTAAGGAATGGGATAGACCAGGTGTACCGTTCTCTCCCCCTCCTGCTTTAAAAAGATGTTTCCTATAGATGCCGCAACACGGGACTCATGGCAGACGGTCCCTAAGGTGGAGGGAGCAGTCTCTACCCTTGCTAAGTGTACAACTATCCCCGTTGAGGACAGTTGTGCTTTCCTAGATCCAATGGATAAAAAATTAGAGGGTTTCCTTAAGAAAATCTTTATACAACAAGGTTTTATTCTCCAGTCTCTTGCATGCATTGCCCCAGTCACTGCTGCAGCGGCTTTCTGGTTTGAGTCTCTTGAGGAGGTTCTACAGGTAGAGACCCCGTTGGATGATATCCTAGACAGGCTTAAAGCTTTTAAGTTAGCCAATTCATTTATTTCTGATGCCGTTTTTCATTTAACCAAGCTAAAGGCTAAGAATTCAGGTTTTGCCATTCAGACGCGTAGGGCGCTATGGCTTAAATCCTGGTCAGCTGACGTTACTTCAAAATCTAAACTTCTCAACATCCCCTTCAAAGGGCAGACCCTATTCGGGCCTGGACTGAAGGAGATCATTTCTGATATTACTGGAGGAAAAGGCCACGCCCTTCCCCAGGATAGGTCCAACAAATTAAGGACCAAACAGACTAATTTTCGTTCCTTTCGAAACTTCAAGTGTGGCGCAGCTTCAACTTCCTCTACTGCAAAACAAGAGGGAAATTTTGCCCAGTCCAAGGGGAAGCAGGCCAAAAAACCTGCTGCTGCCTCTAAGACAGCATGAAGGAGTAGCCCCCGATCCGGGACCGGATCTATTGGGGGGCAGACTTTCTCTCTTTGCCCAGGCTTGGGCAAGAGACGTTCAGGATCCCTGGGCTCTGGAGATTGTTTCCCAGGGATATTTTCTGGATTTCAAAGCTTCATCTCCAAAGGGGAGATTTCATCTCTCACAATTATCTGCAAACCAGATAAAGAGAGAAGCATTCTTACGTTGCGTTCAAGACCTACTGGTTATGGGAGTGATCCACCCAGTTCCAAGGGAAGAACAGGGGCAGGGCTTCTATTCAAATCTGTTTATAGTTCCCAAAAAAGAGGGAACTTTCAGACTAATCTTGGATCTCAAGATCCTAAACAAATATCTCAGGGTCCCATCCTTCAAGATGGAGACTATTCGAACCATCCTACCTATGATCCAGGAGGGTCAATATATGACTACCGTGGACTTAAAGGATGCTTATCTACACATTCCGATAAACAGAGATCATCATCAGTTTCTCAGGTTCGCCTTCCTAGAGAGGCATTACCAGTTTGTGGCTCTTCCTTTCGGGTTAGCCATGGCACCAAGAATCTTTACAAAGGTTCTAGGGTCCCTTCTGGTGGTTCTAAGGCAGCGGGGCATAGCGGTGGGCCCTTATCTAGACGACATTCTGATACAGGCGTCGACTTTTCAAATCGCCAGGTCCCATACGGAAATTGTTCTGGCATTCCTGAGGTCTCATGGGTGGAAGGTGAACAAA
The DNA here is from genome assembly GCF_027579735.1 of Bombina bombina. Lineage (NCBI taxonomy): Eukaryota > Metazoa > Chordata > Amphibia > Anura > Bombinatoridae > Bombina > Bombina bombina. The sequence continues at coordinate 831,715,004 of NC_069499.1, forward strand.
GGAAAGAGTTCTCTCTCCCCTCTCACAAGAGTTTCCTTCCTAGGAACTCTGATATATTCAGGTTGTCAAAGCTTCTAAATTCCTGCCGTGCTCTTTATTCCACTTCTCGGCCGTCAGTGGCTCAGTGTATGGAAGTAATCGGCTTAATGGTAGTGGCAATGGACATAGTTCCGTTTGCCCGCCTACATCTCAGACCACTACAACTTTGCATTCTCAATCAGTGGAATGGGGATTACATAGATTTGTCCCCTCTACTAAATCTGGATCAAGAGACCAGGGATTCTCTTCTCTGGTGGCTATCTCGGGTCCATCTGTCCAGAAGAATGAGTTTCCGCAGGCCAGAATGGACTATAGTGACGACAGATGCCAGCCTTCTGGGCTGGGGCGCAAGGCTCAGGGTTCGTGGACTCAGGAGGAAGCCCTCCTTCCGATAAACATTCTGGAACTAAGAGCGATATTCTATGCTCTTCAGGCTTGGCCTCAGCTAGCTGCGGTCAGGTTCATCAGATTTCAGTCGGACAACATCACGACTGTAGCCTATATCAACCATCAGGGGGGAACAAGGAGCCCCCTGGCAATGGTGGAGGTTTCAAAGATAATTCTATGGGCATAGGTTCACTCTTACCATCTCTCAGCTATCCATATCCCAGGAGTAGAGAACTGGGAGGCGGATTTTCTAAGTCGGAAGACTTTTTATCTGGGGGAGTGGGAGCTCCATCCGGAGGTATTTGCCCAGTTGATTCAACTATGGGGCAAACCAGAACTGGATCTCATGGCGTCTCGTCAGAATGCCAAGCTTCCTCGTTACGGGTCCAGGTCCAGGTATCCCAAGGCAGCGCTGATAGATGCTTTAGCAGCGCCCTGGTCCTTCAGCCTGGCTTATGTGTTTCCACCGTTTCCTCTGCTCCCTCGTCTGATTGCCAAGATCAAGCAGGAGAGAGCTTTGGTGATTTTGATAGCTCCTGCGTGGCCACGCAGGACTTGGTATGCAGATCTGGTGGACATGTCATCCTTTCCACCATGGACTCTGCCGCTAAGGCAGGACCTTCTACTTCAAGGTCCCTTCAAACATCCAAATCTAATTTCTCTGCGTCTGACTGCTTGGAGATTGAACGCTTGATTCTATCAAAGCGTGGTTTTTCCGAGTCGGTCATTGATACCTTAATTCAGGCTCGAAAGCCTGTCACCAGGAAAATCTATCATAAGATATGGTGTAAATATCTTCATTGGTATGAATCCAAGGGTTACTCATGGAGTAAAGTCAGGATTCCTAGGATATTATCCTTTCTCCAAGAGGGATTGGAGAAGGGATTGTCAGCTAGTTCCTTAAAGGGACAGATTTCTGCTCTGTCTATTCTTTTGCACAAACGTCTGGCTGAGGTTCCAGACGTTCAGGCGTTTTGTCAGGCTTTGGTTAGAATCAAGCCTGTGTTTAAACCTGTTGCTCCGCCATAGAGTTTAAATTTAGTTCTTAAAGTTCTTCAAGGGGTTCCGTTTGAACCTTTGCATTCCATAGATGTTAAACTTTTATCTTGGAAAGTTCTGTTTTTAGTAGCTATCTCCTCGGCTCAAAGAGTTTCGGAGTTATCTGCTTTACAGTGTGATTCCCCTTATCTGATTTTCCATGCAGATAAGGTAGTTTTACGTACCAAACCTGGGTTTCTTCCTAAAGTGGTATCTAATAAGAATTTCAATCAGGAGATCGTTGTTCCTTCATTATGTCCTAATCCTTCCTCTAAGAAGGAACGTCTATTACACAATCTTGATGTAGTTCATGCTTTAAAGTTTTATTTACAAGCTACGAAGGATTTTTGTCAAACATCTGCTTTGTTTGTTGTCTACTCTGGACAGAGGAGAGGCCAAAAGGCTTTGTCAACTTCTCTTTCTTTTTGGCTGAGAAGCTTAATCCGCTTAGCTTATGAGACTGCTAGCCAGCAGCCTCCTGAAAGAATTACAGCTCATTCCACTAGAGCGGTGGCTTCCACATGGGCTTTTAAAAATGAGGCCTCTGTTGAACAGATTTGTAAGGCGGCGACTTGGTCTTCGCTTCATACTTTTTCTAAATTCTACAAATTTGATACTTTTGCTTCCTCGGAGGCTATTTTTTGGAGAAAGGTTTTACAGGCAGTGGTGCCTTCCATTTAAGTGCCTGCCTTGTCCCTCCCTTCATCCGTGTCCTAAAGCTTTGGTATTGGTATCCCACAAGTAATGCATGAACCCGTGGACTGGATACACCTTTACAAGAGAAAACAAAATTTATGCTTACCTGATAAATTTATTTCTCTTGTGGTGTATCCAGTCCACGGCCCGCCCTGTCATTTTAAGGCAGGTGTTTTTTATTTTTAAACTACAGTCACCACTGCACCCTATAGTTTCTCCTTTTTTCTTGCTTGTCTTCGGTCGAATGACTGGGGGTGGCAGTTAGGGGAGGAGCTATATAGACAGCTCTGCTGTGGGTGTCCTCTTGCAGCTTCCTGTTGGGAAGGAGAATATCCCACAAGTAATGGATGAACCCGTGGACTGGATACACCACAAGAGAAATAAATTTATCAGGTAAGCATAAATTTTGTTTTTTGCGATCGGTCTCCAGAACTGCACTCCATACTCAAGGTGAGGTCTTACCAGGGCTTTATATAGTGACAGAATTATGCTTTCCTCCCTTGAATCAATGCCTTTTTTAATACATGCTAGTATCTTATTAGCCTTTGAAGCCGCTGCCCTGCATTGTGCACCCATCTTTAGCTTGTTATCTATTACTACTCCCAAATCCCTTTCCTCCTCTGTTTGGCTAAGTCTTGTCCCACTTAAAATATACGTTGCCTGTTTATTTTTACTTCCAAAATGTAGAACCTTGCATTTTTCCGTATTAAATCTCATTTTCCATTTACTTGCCCATACTTCTAATTTTTGCAGATCCCTTTGTAATGAAAGTTCATCCTGCTCTGACCTAATGACCTTACTTAACTTAGTATCATCTGCAAAAATAGAGATATCGCTATTTAATCCTTGCTCCAAGTCATTTATAAAAAATATTAAAAAGAATGGGGCCCAGTACTGATCCCTGGGGGACTCCACTGATTACCTTTGTCCAATCTGAGTATGATCCATTTACTACTACTCGTTGCTCCCTATCTTTTATCCAGTTATTTATCCATGAGCTAACATTTTGAGCTATTCCTAGTCCCTTAATTTTGTGCATTAATCTCTCATGTTGCACTGTATCAAATGCCTTTGCAAAATCTAAGTATATCACATCAACTGATTCCCCTTTATCTATATTTTTACTTACTTCCTCGTAGAATCTAATTAGATTAGTTTGACATGATCTATTACTCCTAAAACCATGCTGATTAGAACTCATAATCTTGTTTACACGAATATGTGGTAATTTTTATTAACCCCTTAAGGACCAGCGACGTACCCTGTATGTCACTGGCGTTTTTTTGGGACTTGATTGTTTTATAGTGCGGTCTTGCCACCAGCGTTGAGACTGCTCTATTCCACAAAGCCTGCTGGAGGGAGTGCATTAATAGTGTGTTCTTGCTAGACTTGTGCTTTTATGTCCTGAAAAAAATCTTAACGACCAGGGACATACAGGGTACATTGTGGTCATTAAGGGGTTAACAGAGGTTCTTTCATGCAGATACTGAACATTGATCATGACAATTTTTGCCATATGTAGAGATAAGCCCTATTGGTATCTCTTTTATACCTATGTTATGTGTAATTTATATGCACAAAGGTTCTTTCATGCAGGTACTGAACACTGATCATGACTATTTTCGCTATATGTAGAGATCCTTTAGAGATAAGATCTATTGGTATTTCTTTATAACTATGTTATGTGTAATTTATATACACTAAGGTTCTTTCATGCAGATACTGAACATTGATCATGACTATTTTCGCTAAATGTAGAAATCCTTTAGAGATAAGATCCATTGTTATGTCTTTTATTCTATTGGATGAGTGATTTATATGTATCCACATACTTTTAGCATGCAGACACTGAGCATTAATTATGAATATTTTAATTTACTATGCACTTTGTATATTTACTTGTGAGTATACACAGTCTCTTCTTTTTCTGGACATGGATTTGCAAGTATCTGATTTATAAATGTTGCTCTATGTATGCTGCTCCTCTAGTCAGGAAGGCCACATAACAGTCTAACTATGTGCAAATACTTAAGTAGGTACATGTATATTGCATCTGATGTTTATGTTATATACAGATTTTTAAACTTTTTATAAACTTATGTTTAAGTTTCTACATTTCAGGTTCTACCCTGAAAATAGTTTGGATATCAGGACAGATTCTCTTATCCTTCAAGAGATTGATTGTTTTTGTTCTCTTTGAAGCAGAGTCCCTCTGATTGACCAGCAGTCTTATATAAATGTTGTCTATGATCTTTAAGAGTGGCAACATTTACAAAATAATTTGGAGGATAGCGACATATTTAATCCTAGTACCTGTGTAATCTCAGGATCAAAAGATTTTACCCCAATCTGTGTTTTATCCAAGGGATTTACAGTTCTACCCTGGATTTCATATCACTAAACATATTGGTCTGGATTCCCTCTTATAAATAGGAGGAAAGTTTATCCGTTTCCAGTCGGACGACATTATGGCGGTGGCCTACATAAATTATGACGGTGTTAACTGCAGTCCACTGGCCATGCAGGAAGTGTCTATTACTCTGTCTGGGAGGTGGATCATTCCAGCAGTTGATCGGTCCATTCATGAGAGTGGTCTCTCCATAGGACATTTTTGATCACTTATTGATCCAATGGGTTTACAGGACATAGTTCTAATAGCTTCCAAGCTATTATGCAAGATCAAAATATCCTATGTTCACATATTAGTTAACTGGGTATGTCCATGGGACTTTCATCTAGCATACCTGTTTTCTTTGTTTGTTTTTATTCCAAGAGTCTTCTTGGATCAAACTAGAGTCAATCGCCTAGATTTAGAGTTCTGCGTTAGCCGTCAAAACCAGCGTTAAGGGGTCCTAACACTGGTTTTGGCCGCCCGCTGGTATTTAGAGTCCGTCAGGAAAGGGTCTAACGCTCACTTTCCAGCCGCGACTTTTCCATACCGCAGATCCCCTTACGTCAATTGCGTATCCTATCTTTTCAATGGGATCTGCCTAACGCTGGTATTTAGAGTCTTGGCTGAAGTGAGCGTTAGAACTCTAACGACAAAACTCCAGCCGCAGAAAAAAGTCAGGAGTTAAGAGCTTTATGGGCTAACGCCGGTTCATAAAGCTCTTAACTACTGTGCTCTAAAGTACACTAACACCCATAAACTACCTATGTACCCCTAAACCGAGGTCCCCCCACATTGCCGCCACTCTAATAAAAAATTTTAACCCCTAATCTGCCGACCGCACACTGCCGCAACCTACATTATCCCTATGTACCCCTAATCTGCTGCCCCTAACATCGCCGACACCTACATAATATTTATTAACCCCTAATCTCCCCCTCCCCAACGTCGCCGCTACCTTACCTACACTTATTAACCCCTAATCTGCCGACCGGACCTCGCCGCTACTCTAATAAATGTATTAACCCCTAAAGCTAAGTCTAACCCTAACACTAACACCCCCCTAAATTAAATATAATTTAAATCTAACGAAATAAATTAACTCTTATTAAATAAATTAATTCTATTTAAAGCTAAATACTTACCTGTAAAATAAACCCTAATATAGCTACAATATAAATAATAATTATATTGTAGCTATTTTAGGATTTATTTTTATTTTACAGGCAACTTTTTATTTATTTTAACTCGGTACAATAGCTATTAAATAGTTAATAACTATTTAATAGCTACCTAGTTAAAATAATTACAAAATTACCTGGAAAATAAATCCTAACCTAAGTTACAATTAAACCTAACACTACACTATCAATAAATTAATTAACTAAACTACCTACAATTATCTACAATTAAATCATCTAAACTAAATTACAAAAACAAACAAACACTAAATTACACAAAATAAAAAAAGATTACAAGAATTTTAAACTAATTACACCTACTCTAAGCCCCCTAAAAAAATAACAAAGCCCCCCAAAATAAAAAAAATGCCCTACCCTATTCTAAAATAAAAAGTTAACAGCTCTTTTACCTTACCAGCCCTTAAAAGGGCCTTTTGCGGGGCATGCCCCAAAGAAAACAGCTCTTTTGCATTTAAAAAAAAACATACAATACCCCCCCAACATTACAACCCACCACCAACATACCCCTAATCTAACCCAAACACCCCTTAAAAAACGTAACACTAAGCCCCTGAAGATCTCCCTACCTTATCTTCACCACACCGGGTATCACCGATCCGTCCAGAAGAGGGTCCGAAGTCTTCATCCTATCCGGCAAGAAGAGGTCCAGAAGAGGGTTCAAAGTCTTCATCCTATCCGGCAAGAAGAGGACATCCAGACCGGTAGATATGTTCATCCAGGGGCGTCTTCTATCTTCATCCATCCGGCGCGGAGCGGGACCATCTTGAAGCAGCCGACGCGGATCCATCCTCTTCTTCCGGCGACTCCCGACAAGATGGCGTCCCTCGAATTCCGATTGGCTGATGGGATTCTATCAGCCAATCGGAATTAAGGTAGGAAAAATCTGATTGGCTGATTGAATCATCCAATCAGATTGAAGTTCAATCCGATTGGCTGATCCAATCAGCCAATCAGATTGAGCTCGCATTCTATTGGCTGTTCCGATCAGCCAATAGAATGCAAGCTCAATCTGATTGGCTGATAGGATCAGCCAATCGGATTGAACTTGAATCTGATTGGCTGATTCAATCAGCCAATCAGATTTTTCCTACCTTAATTCCGATTGGCTGATAGAATCCTATCAGCCAATCGGAATTCGAGGGACGCCATCTTGGATGACGTCACTTAAAGGAACCTTCATTCGTCGGGAGTCGCCGGAAGAAGAGGATGGATCTGCGTCGGCTGCTTCAAGATGGTTCTGCTCCGCGCCGGATGGATGAAGATAGAAGACGCTGCCTGGATGATGTCTACCGGTCCGGATGTCCTCTTCTTGCCGGATAGGATGAAGACTTTGGACCTCTTCTTGCCGGATAGGATGAAGACTTCGGACCCTCTTCTGGACGGATTGATTATACCCGGCGTGGGGAAGATAAGGTAGGGAGATCTTCAGGGGCTTAGTGTTAGGTTTTTTAAGGGGTGTTTGGGTTAGATTAGGGGTATGTGGGTGGTGGGTTGTAATGTTGGGGGGGTATTGTATGTTTTTTTTAAATGCAAAAGAGCTGTTTTCTTTGGGGCACGCCCTGCAAAAGGCCCTTTTAAGGGCTGGTAAGGTAAAAGAGCTGTTCACTTTTTATTTTAGAATAGGGTAGGGCATTTTTTTTATTTTGGGGGGCTTTGTTATTTTTTTAGGGGGCTTAGAGTAGGTGTAATTAGTTTAAAATTCTTGTAATCTTTTTTAATTTTTTGTAATTTAGTGTTTGTTTTTTTGTAATTTAGTTTAGTTGATTTAATTGTAGATAGTTTAGTTAATTAATTTATTGATAGTGTAGTGTTTAATTGTATCTTAGGTTAGGATTTATTTTCCAGGTAATTTTGTAATTATTTTAACTAGGTAGCTATTAAATAGTTATTAACTATTTAATAGCTATTGTACCTAGTTAAAATAAATACAAAGTTGCCTGTAAAATAAAAATAAATGCTAAAATAGCTACAATATAATTATTATTTATATTGTAGCTATATTAGGGTTTATTTTACAGGTAAGTATTTAGCTTTAAATAGGATTCATTTATTTAATAAGATTTATGTTATTTCGTTAGATTTAAATTAAATTTAACTTAGGGGGGGTGTTAGTGTTAGGGTTAGACTTAGCTTTAGGGGTTAATACATTTATTAGAGTAGCGGTGAGAACCGGTCGGCAGATTAGGGGTTAATACTTGAAGTTAGGTGTCGGTGATGTTAGGGAGGGCAGATTAGGGGTTAATACTATTTATTATAGGGTTTTTGAGTCAGGAGTGAGGCGGTTTAGGGGTTAATACATTTATTATAGTGGCGGTGAGGTACGGTCGGCAGATTAGGGGTTAATAAGTGTAGTTAGGTAGCGGCGACGTTGGGAGGGGGCAGATTAGGGGTTAATAAATATAATATAGGGGTCGGCGATGTTAGGGGCAGCAGATTAGGGGTACATAGCTATAATGTAGGTTGCGGCGGTGTACGGAGCGGCAGATTAGGGGTTAATAATAATATGCAGGATAATATGCAGGGGTCAGCGATAGCGGGGGCGGCAGATTAGGGGTTAATAAGTGTAAGGCTAGGGGTGTTTAGACTGTTTAGAGGGTTCATGTTAGGGTGTTAGGTGCAGACTTAGGAAGTGTTTCCCCAAAGGAAACAATGGGGCTGCGTTAGGAGCTGAACGCTGCTTTTTTGCTGGTGTTTTCAGCTCAAAATGCCCCATTGTTTCCTATGGGGATATCGTGCACGAGCACGTTTTTTAAGCTGGCCGCGTCCGTAAGCAACGCTGGTATTTAGAGTTGCAGTGGCGGTAAATTATGATCTACGCTCCCTTTTTGGAGCCTAACACAGCCCTTCAGAGAACTCTAAATACCAGCGTTGTTTAAAAGGTGCGGGGGGAAAAAAACACGCGTAGCTAATGCACCCCTTCTAACGCAAAACTCTAAATCTAGGTGAATGTTAGTAATATTAGTTGCTCCAGCCTGGCACCACAGACCTTGGTATGCAAAACTAGTGCTGGCGTCCTTTTGCTTTCCACAGCTCTTTTGCTCTGTCAAGATGTCTCATCTAATGGCGGGAAGGTTGAACACCTAGTTCAGTCTTTGAATCTTTAATGCAGGCCAGAAAGCCTGTAACCCAAGAGATTTAACACAAGATTGGAAGACATACTTTAAATGGTGTCCTTCCAGAGGATTTTCTTGTTATCCTTTAAAATTCCTAGAATAATTTAGTTTTAAGGATACCCTGGTCTAGTGTTTTTCCACTATTTTCTGCCTTGTCTCTTTTTCATAGGAAGTTAGCTAATCTTCCTGAGGTTCAGACTTTTATTCAGGCGTTAGAGTTAGGCCACTGATGGAACCTATTTCTCCACCCTGGAATCTGAACTTGATTTTCTATATATTACAAGGTTCTTCTCTTGAACCTTTGCATTACATTGCATAAAGACTTTCTAAAGCATTAACCTTGTCTGTGATTTTACATTTCTCACTATCAAAAGGTGAAGGCTATACTTTTTACTAAATAGGATTTTCTTCCTAATGGAAAATACCAATCAAGAGATGGTTGTTCCTTCATTGTGTTCAGATCCTGCTAGCTCTAGGTAGCAGATATTACATAATCTGATTATAGTAAACACTTTGAACTTATATCTCCAAGCAACTAAATATCTCAGTCAAACTTCTACTTTGACTGAGACGTTTGCGTCTTAAATCATAATGAGCTGTAATGCTTTCTAAGAGCATTACAGCTCTTTCTTCAAGAGCAAATGCAACATTCTAGGTTTTTGAAATATTATACTTCTTTGAAGCAGATTTGCAAAGCTGTAACAAGTCTTATCTGCATAGTTTTTTCAGAGTTTATTGCTTTGTGGTTTTGCTTTTTAGTAAGCAGCTTTTGGCAGGAAAGTTCTTCAGGCTGCAGTGTCAGCTTAATAAGAAGTGATACAAATATTTTCCAACCCTTTCCGTAACATAGACCATCAGCTTGGGTATTAATCCCATTTATTATGCAGGACTGTGGACCATCATCATTTTACGAAAGAAAACATAAGTTATGCTTACCTGATAAATTTTTTTATTTTGGAATGATGATGGTCCACAGACCCCACCGTTTTCAATTTTTAGGCGACATTTCTAATGACACCTCTATAGACCCTGCTTTGCCTTTCCTACCTTTTTTCCTTTGTATTCTCTACTTGGCTATATGTAAAACTAAGAGAGAGAAGGGAGGTGGGAGGGTTTTAAAACTCTTGTATGGGTTCTTGACCTCCTCCTAGTGGCGGAAATATATCCCATATGTTATGGAGGATTGTGGACCATCATCATTCCGAAAGAAAATAATTTATCAGGTAAGCATGCATTTTGTTTTTAGATGTAATTTGGTTTCAGCATAAAAAAAAACACGTAAGAGAAAAACATATACACTGATTCTTCTGTAAAATGATATTTGTAACTCAACTATGTAATGTTTTTTTTTTGTATATTTATAAAGTAAAATTCAAATTGAAGCTACACCTTTGTCCATAGGGTCTTGAAAAACTATTTTTGTCCACTAGAGGTCAGTATAGCATTAGCATTTAGACAACATCATAACATTTTTGTTTATTTTTTAATCAATCTCCTCAGCAATGAAAGCCGTTGGTGCCATCTTGAATCAAGCCAAAATAACAAGTGTTTTTTGAGAGTGAACACCAGAAAAAGGAAGTTTTGTCAAATTGAATATGCATTTATGTATAATACTAGTCCTAAAGCCCGTGTACACGGGCCAATTTTTTAGGTACCGCAGTTCCAACCCTTGCTCCCTCTCTCTCCCCCCTCTCTTTTGCGCTCTCTCTCTCCCCCCCCTCTTGTGCTCTCTCTCCCCCCTCTTTTGCTCTCTCTCTCCCACCTCTTTTGCTCTCTCTCCCCTCTTTTCCTCGCTCTCTTTCTTCCCCCCCTCATCTGCTCTCTCCCCCCTCTTGCTCTCTCTCGCCCTCTTTTGCTCTCTCTCTTTTGCACTCTCTCTCTCTCCCCCTCTCTTTTGCTCTCTCTCCCCCTCTCTTTTGCTCTCTCTCCCCCCTCTCTTTTGCTCTCTCTTCCCCTCTCTTTTGCTCTCTCTCTCCCCCTCTCTTTTGCTCTCTCTTCCCCTCTTTTGCACTCTCTCTCTCCCTCTTTTGCGCTCTCTCCCCCTTCTCTTTTGCGCTCTCTCCCTCTATCTTTTGCACTCTCTCTCCCCCTCTTTTGTGCACTCTCTCTCCCCCCTCTCTTTTAAACTCTCTCTCCCCCCCTCTCTTTTGAGCTCTCTCTCCCCCCTCTCTTTTGCTCTCTCTTCCCCTCTCTTTTGCTCTCTCTTCCCCTCTCTTTTGCTCTCTCTCCCCCTCTCTTTTGCTCTCTCTTCCCCTCTTTTGCACTCTCTCTTCCCCTCTTTTGCGCTCTCTCCCCCTTCTCTTTTGCGCTCTCTCCCCCTCTCTTTTGCACTCTCTCTCCCCCTCTTTTGTGCACTCTCTCTCCCCCCTCTCTTTTAAACTCTCTCTCCCCCCCTCTCTTTTGAGCTCTCTCTCCCCCCCTCTCTTTTGAGCTCTCTCTCCCCCCCTCTCTTTTGAGCTCTCTCTCCCCCCCTCTCTTTTGAGCTCTCTCTCTCCCCCCACTCTTTTGCGCTCTCTCCCCCTCTTTTTTGCGCTCTCTCCCCCTCTTTTTTGCGCTCTCTCCCCCTCTCTTTTGTGCTCTCTCCCCTCTTTTTTGCGCTCTCTCCCCCTCTTTTTTGCGCTCTCTCCCCCTCTCTTTTGTGCTCTCTCCCCCTCTCTTTTGCGCTCTCTCTCTCCCTCTTTTGCTCTCTCTCCCTCTTTTGCACTCTGTCTCCCCCTTCTCTTTTGCGCTCTCTTTTTAAACTCTCCCCCCTCTCTTTTGTGCTCTCTCTCCCCCCTCTCTTTTGCGCTCTTTCTCCCCCCTCTCTTTTGAGCTCTCTCTCTCCCCTCTTTTGTGCGCTCTCTCTCCCCCTCTTTTGCGCTCTCCCCCTCTCTTGCGCTCTCTCCCCCTCTCTTGCGCTCTCTCCCCCTTTCTTTTGCGCTCTCTCCCTCTTTTGCGCTCTCTCTCTCTCTCTCCCTCTTTTGCGCTCTCTCTCCCACCTCTCTTTTAAGCTCTCTCTCCCCCCTCTCTTTTGAGCTCTCTCTCCCCCTCTTTCTCTCCCACTCTTTTGCTCTTCCCCCCTCTTCTGCTCGCTTTCTTTCTTTCCTTCCTTCTTCTGTTTTGGTCTCTCCCGCCAGCCACGCCCCTCTCGGGCGCTCCCGTTAGTCCACGTCCATCATCACACCTGCTGACCACGCCCCCTCCTCACGCCCACCGGCCAAGCCCCCTCATCATGCCTGTCACGCCCGCCGGTCACGCCCCATCACGGCACGCCCGACGCCGGTCATGCCCCCACCAGGCAGCTTCCGCAGTGCGCACTACTCTGCAGCTGAAGGCCAGGTATGTTTGTCACGTGCAGTCTCTACTGCGCATGATTGCATCTGACAAACATACTTGGCCAATTATTATATAGGACTAGTCCTAAAGCCCGTGTACACGGGCCAATTTTTTAGGTACCGCGGTTCCAACCCTTGCTCCCTCTCTCTCCCCCCTCTCTTTTGCGCTCTCTCTCTCTCCCCCCTCTCTTTTGAGTTCTCTCTCTCCCCCTTATTTTGCACTCTCCCCCCTCTTTTGCTCTCTCTCTCTCCCCTTTTTTGCTCTCTCTCTCCCCTCTTGTGCTCTCTCTCCCCCCTCTTTTGCTCTCTCTCTCCCACCTCTTTTGCTCTCTCTCCCCTCTTTTGCTCGCTCTCTCTCTTCCCCCCCTCATCTGCTCTCTCCCCCCTCATCTGCTCTCACCCCCCTCTTGCTCTCTCTCTCGCCCTCTTTTGCTCTCTCTCCCCCCTCTTTTGCTCTCTCTCTCCCCCCTCTTTTGCTCTCTCTCTCCCCCCTCTTTTGCAATCTCTCTCTCTCCCCCCCTCTCTTTTGCTCTCTCTCTCCCCTATTTTGCTCTCTCCCCCCTCTTTTGCTCTCTCTCTCCCCCCCTCTTTTGCGCTCTCTATCTCCCCCCTCTCTTTTGCTCTCTCTCCCCCTCTCTTTTGCTCTCTCTCCCCCCTCTCTTTTGCTCTCTCTTCCCCTCTCTTTTGCTCTCTCTTCCCCTCTCTTTTGCTCTCTCTCTCCCCCTCTCTTTTGCTCTCTCTTCCCCCTCTCTTTTGCTCTCTCTTCCCCTCTCTTTTGCTCTCTCTCTCCCCCTCTCTTTTGCTCTCTCTTCCCCTCTTTTGCGCTCTCTCCCCCTTCTCTTTTGCGCTCTCTCCCCCTTCTCTTTTGCGCTCTCTCCCCCTCTCTTTTGCACTCTCTCTCCCCCTCTTTTGTGCACTCTCTCTCCCCCCTCTCTTTTAAACTCTCTCTCCCCCTCCTCTCTTTTAAACTCTCTCTCCCCCCCTCTCTTTTGAGCTCTCTCTCCCCCCTCTCTTTTGATCTCTCTCTCCCCCCTCTCTTTTGCTCTCTATTCCCCTCTCTTTTGCTCTCTCTCTCCCCCTCTCTTTTGCTCTCTCTTCCCCTCTTTTGCGCTCTCTCTTCCCCTCTTTTGCGCTCTCTCCCCCTTCTCTTTTGCGCTCTCTCCCCCTCTCTTTTGCACTCTCTCTCCCCCTCTTTTGTGCACTCTCTCTCCCCCTCTCTTTTAAACTCTCTCTCCCCCCTCTCTTTTGAGCTCTCTATCCCCCCTCTCTTTTGAGCTCTCTCTCCCCCCCTCTCTTTTGAGCTCTCTCTCTCCCACCACTCTTTTGCGCTCTCTCCCACCTCTTTTTTGCGCTCTCCCCCCTCTTTTTTGCGCTCTCTCCCCCTCTCTTTTGTGCTCTCTCCCCCTCTTTCTTGCGCTCTCTCCCCCTCTTTTTTGCGCTCTCTCCCCCTCTCTTTCTCCTGTTAAGTGTAGTCAGTCCACGGGTCATCATTACTTATGGGATATTAACTCCTCCCCAACAGGAAGTGCAAGAGGATCACCCAAGCAGAGCTGCTATATAGCTCCTCCCCTCTACGTCACACCCAGTCATTCTCTTGCACCCAACTAATAGATAGGATGTGTGAGAGGACTGTGGTGATTAAACTTAGTTTTTTATATCTTCAATCAAAAGTTAGTTATTTTAAACGACACTGGAGTGTGTTGTTTCCTTCTCAGGCAGAATTTGAAGAAGAATCTACCTGAGTTTTTGTATATGATCTTAGCGGACGTAACTAAGATCAGTTTGCTGTTCTCGGCCATTCTGAGGAGTAAGGTAACTTCAGATCAGGGGACAGCGGGCAGGTTCACCTGCAAAGAGGTATGTTGCAGTATATTATTTTCTAAGGAATGGAATTGACTTTGAAAATACTGCTAATACCGATATAATGTAAGTACAGCCTTAAATGCAGTAGTAGCAACTGGTATCAGGCTGACATGTATATATGTTTACACTTAAGTATTTCTGGGGAATGGCACTTCACTGGGAAAATACTGTATGCATATAACTTTTAGCCTAACTTGCAGTGTGAGCGACTAGCAGCAGGCTTTTTAATGACATCTCATATATTAGATTTTAAACGTTTACTGGCATGTTAAATCGTTTAATGATCTGAGGTACTTGGTGAAAATTGTTTTGGGCTTTATTTTCCACATGGCTGTCGTTGTTTTAAATTAAAACAGTTTACTGAGCTTCCCTCACTGTTGTAGTGTGAGTGGGAGGGGCCTATTTTGGCGCTTTTACTACGCATCAGAAATTCAGTCACAGTCTGTCTTTTTCTCCCTGCATGATCCAGGACGTCTCCATAGAGCTCAGGGGTCTTCAAACTAGTTTTGAGGGAGGTAATCACTCACAGCAGACCTGTGAGACTGTGCTTGACTGTGATAAAAACGCTTATATTGTCAATTGTTATACGTTTTTTTCTGATATTAAGGGTTAATCATCCATTGCTAATGTGTGCAATCCTTTGCTAAATTTGGTTTATATAACTAATCCGGTTCATTTTTATTCAACTGTGTCAGTTTTTTGTGTGCTTCTTAAAGGCACAGTAACGTTTTTACATATTGCTTGTAAATTTAGTTGAAAAGTATTTCCAAGCTTGCTAGTCTAATTGCTAGTTTGTTTAAACATGTCTGACACAGAGGAAACTCTTTGTGCAATATGTTCAAAAGCCAAGGTGGAGCCCAATAGAAATTTATGTACTAATTGCATTGATGCTACTTTAAATAAAAGTCAATCTGTACATGTTAAGCAACATTCACCAGACAACGAGGGGGAAGTTATGCCGACTAACTTGCCTCACGTGTCAGTACCTGCATCTCCCGCTCAGGAGGTGCGTGATATTGTAACGCCAAGTACATCAGGGCGGCCATTACAAATCACTTTACAAGACATGGCTAATGTTATGACTGAAGTTTTGTCTAAATTGCCAGAACTTAGAGGTAAACGTGATCACTCTGGGATGAGAACAGAGTATACTGATAATGCTAGGGCCATGTCTGATACTGCGTCACAATATGCAGAGCATGAGGACGGAGAGCTTCATTCTGCGGGTGACGGATCTGATCCAAATAAATTGGATTCAGACATTTCAAATTTTAAGTTTAAGCTGGAAAACCTCCGTGTATTGCTAGGGGAGGTGTTAGCGGCTCTGAATGATTGTAACACAGTTGCAATCCCAGAGAAAATGTGTAGATTGGATAAATATTTTGCAGTACCGACGAGTACTGACGTTTTTCCTATACCTAAGAGACTTACTGAAATTATTACTAAGGAGTGGGACAGACCCGGTGTGCCTTTCTCACCCCCTCCTATATTCAGAAAAATGTTTCCAATAGACGCCACCACACGGGACTTATGGCAAACGGTCCCTAAGGTGGAGGGAGCAGTTTCTACTTTAGCTAAGCGTACCACTATCCCGGTGGAGGATAGCTGTGCCTTTTCAGATGCAATGGATAAAAAGTTAGAGGGTTACCTTAAGAAAATGTTTGTTCAACAAGGTTTTATATTACAACCCCTTGCATGCATTGCGCCTGTCACGGCTGCGGCAGCATTTTGGTTTGAGTCTCTGGAAGAGACCCTTGACTCAGCGACATTAGATGAGATTTCACTTAAGCTTAAAACCCTTAAGCTAGCTAATTCATTTATTTCTGATGCCGTAGTACATTTAACTAAACTTACGGCTAAGAATTCCGGATTCGCCATTCAGGCACGCAGAGCGCTGTGGCTAAAATCCTGGTCAGCTGATGTAACTTCAAACAACTTAACATACCTTTCAAGGGGCAGACTTTATTCGGGCCCGGTTTGAAAGAAATTATCGCTGATATTACGGGAGGTAAAGGCCATGCCCTGCCTCAAGACAGAGCCAAACCAAGGGCTAGACAGTCTAATTTTCGTGCCTTTCGTAATTTCAAGGCAGGAGCAGCTTCAACTTCCTCTGCTCCAAAACAGGAAGGAGCTGTTGCTCGCTACAGACAAGGCTGGAAACCTAACCAGGCCTGGAACAAGGGCAAGCAGGCCAGAAAGCCTGCTGCTGCCCCTAAGACAGCATGAAGTGAGGGCCCCCCGATCCGGTAACGGATCTAGTGGGGGGCAGACTCTCTCTCTTCGCCCAGGCTTGGGCAAGAGATGTCCAGGATCCCTGGGCGTTGGAGATCATATCTCAGGGATATCTTCTGGACTTCAAAGCTTCTCCTCCACAAGGGAGATTTCACCTTTCAAGGTTGTCAACAAACCAGATAAAGAAAGAGGCGTTTCTACGCTGTGTACAAGACCTTTTACTAATGGGAGTGATCCATCCAGTTCCGCGGTCGGAACACGGACAAGGGTTTTACTCAAATCTGTTTGTGGTTCCCAAAAAAGAGGGAACCTTCAGACCAATATTGGATTTAAAGATCCTAAACAAATTCCTAAGAGTTCCATCATTCAAGATGGAAACTATTCGGACAATCTTACCCATGATCCAAAGAGGTCAGTACATGACCACAGTGGATTTAAAGGATGCTTACCTTCACATACCGATTCACAGAGAACATTACCGGTATCTAAGGTTTGCCTTCCTAGACAAGCATTACCAATTTGTAGCTCTTCCCTTCGGGTTGGCTACGGCTCCAAGAATCTTTACAAAGATTCTGGGTTCTCTTCTGGCGGTACTAAGACCGCAAGGAATTTCGGTAGCTCCGTACCTAGACGACATTCTGATACAAGCGTCAAGCTTTCAAACTGCCAAGTCTCATACAGAGTTAGTACTGGCATTTCTAAGATCACATGGGTGGAAAGTAAACGAGGAGAAGAGTTCTCTCTTACCACTCACAAGAGTTCCCTTCTTGGGGACTCTTATAGATTCTGTAGAAATGAAAATTTACCTGACAGAGGACAGGTTAACAAAGCTTCTAAATGCTTGCCGTGTCCTTCATTCCATTCAACACCTGTCAGTGGCTCAATGCATGGAGGTAATCGGCTTAATGGTAGCGGCAATGGACATAGTTCCTTTTGCACGCCTGCACCTCAGACCGCTGCAATTGTGCATGCTAAGTCAGTGGAATGGGGATTACTCAGATTTGTCCCCTACGCTGAATCTGGATCAGGAGACCAGAGATTCTCTTCTATGGTGGCTTTCTCGGCCACATCTGTCCAGGGGGATGCCCTTCAGCAGGCCAGACTGGACAATTGTAACTACAGATGCCAGCCTTCTAGGTTGGGGCGCTGTCTGGAATTCCCTGAAGGCTCAGGGATCATGGACTCAAGAGGATAGTCTCCTTCCAATAAACATTCTGGAATTGAGAGCAGTTCTCAATGCCCTTCTGGCTTGGCCTCAGTTAGCAACTCTGAGGTTTATCAGGTTTCAATCGGACAACATCACGACTGTGGCTTACATCAACCATCAGGGAGGGACAAGAAGTTCCTTAGCGATGATGGAAGTATCAAAGATAATTCGCTGGGCAGAGTCTCACTCTTGCCATCTGTCAGCGATCCACATCCCAGGAGTGGACAACTGGGAGGCGGATTTCCTAAGTCGCCAGACTTTTCATCCGGGGGAGTGGGAACTTCATCCGGAGGTCTTTGCCCAAATACTTTGTCGTTGGGAAAAACCAGATCTCATGGCGTCTCGCCGGAACGCCAAGCTTCCTCGTTACGGGTCCAGGTCCAGGGACCCGGGAGCGGTCCTGATAGATGCCTTGACAGCACCTTGGACCTTCAGGATGGCTTATGTGTTTCCACCCTTCCCGATGCTTCCTCGTTTGATTGCCAGGATCAAACAGGAGAAAGCATCAGTGATTCTAATAGCGCCTGCGTGGCCACGCAGGACCTGGTATGCAGATCTAGTGGACATGTCATCCTGTCCACCTTGGTCTCTGCCTCTGAAACAGGACCTTCTAATTCAGGGTCCTTTCAAACATCAAAATCTAATTTCTCTGAAGCTGACTGCATGGAAATTGAACGCTTAATTTTATCAAAGCGTGGATTTTCGGAGCCAGTAATTGATACCTTAATACAGGCTAGGAAACCTGTTACCAGGAAAATTTACCATAAAATATGGCATAAATACTTACACTGGTGCGAATCCAAGGGTTACTCATGGAGTAAGGTTAGGATTCCTAGGATATTGTCTTTTCTGCAAGAAGGTTTAGAAAAGGGTTTATCTGCTAGTTCGTTAAAGGGACAGATCTCAGCTCTGTCCATCCTTTTACACAAGCGTCTGTCAGAAGTTCCAGACGTTCAGGCTTTTTGTCAGGCTTTGGCCAGGATTAAGCCTGTGTTTAAATCTGTTGCTCCGCCGTGGAGCTTAAACTTAGTTCTTAACGTTTTACAGGGTTTTCCGTTTGAACCCCTTCACTCCATTGATATCAAGCTGTTATCTTGGAAAGTTCTGTTTTTAATGGCTATTTCCTCGGCTCGTAGAGTCTCTGAATTATCAGCCTTACATTGTGATTCTCCATATCTGATTTTTCATTCAGATAAGGTAGTTCTGCGTACTAAACCTGGGTTCTTACCTAAGGTAGTCACTAACAAGAATATCAATCATGAGATTGTTGTTCCATCATTGTGTCCTAACCCTTCTTCAAAGAAGGAACAACTTCTGCACAATCTAGATGTAGTCCGTGCCCTGAAATTTTATTTACAGGCAACTAAAGATTTTCGACAAACTTCTTCCCTGTTTGTCGTTTATTCTGGACAGAGGAGAGGTCAAAAAGCATCTGCTACCTCTCTATCCTTTTGGCTTCGTAGCATAATACGCTTAGCCTATGAGACTGCTGGACAGCAACCTCCTGAAAGGATTACAGCTCATTCTACTAGAGCTGTGGCTTCCACTTGGGCCTTTAAGAACGAGGCCTCTGTTGAACAGATTTGCAAGGCTGCAACTTGGTCTTCTCTTCATACTTTTTCCAAATTTGACACTTTTGCTTCTTCAGAGGCTGTTTTTGGGAGAAAGGTTCTTCAGGCAGTGGTTCCTTCCGTATAGAGATCCTGCCTGTCCCTCCCGTCATCCGTGTACTTAGCTTTGGTATTGGTATCCCATAAGTAATGATGACCCGTGGACTGACTACACTTAACAGGAGAAAACATAATTTATGCTTACCTGATAAATTCCTTTCTCCTGTAGTGTAGTCAGTCCACGGCCCGCCCTGTTTTTTAAGGCAGGTCTAAATTTTTTAATTATTCTCCAGTCACCACTGCACCCTATAGTTTCTCCTTTCTCGTTTGGTTCTCGGTCGAATGACTGGGTGTGACGTAGAGGGGAGGAGCTATATAGCAGCTCTGCTTGGGTGATCCTCTTGCACTTCCTGTTGGGGAGGAGTTAATATCCCATAAGTAATGATGACCCGTGGACTGACTACACTACAGGAGAAAGGAATTTATCAGGTAAGCATAAATTATGTTTTTGTGCTCTCTCCCCCTCTCTTTTGCGCTCTCTCTCTCCCTCTTTTGCTCTCTCTCCTTCTTTTGCACTCTGTCTCCCCTGTCTCTTTTTTGCGCTCTCTCCCCCCTCTTTTGCGCTCTCTTTTAAACTCTCCCCCCTCTCTTTTGCGCTCTCTCTCACCCCTTTCTTTTGCGCTCTCTCTCCCCCCTCTCTTTTGAGCTCTCTCTTCTCTTTTGTGCGCTCTCTCTCCCCCTCTTTTGCGCTCTCCCCCTCTCTTGCGCTCTCTCCCCCTCTCTTGCGCTCTCTCCCCCTCTCATTTGCGCTCTCTCCCCCTCTCATTTGCGCTCTCTCTCCCTCTTTTGCGCTCTCTCTCTCTCCCTCTTTTGCACTCTCTCTCCCACCTCTCTTTTGAGCTCTCTCTCTCCCCCCTCTCTTTTGAGCTCTCTCTCCCCCTCTTTCTCTCCCACTCTTTTGCGCTCTCTCTCCCTCTTTTGCTCTTCCCCCCTCTTCTGCTCGCTTTCTTTCTTTCCTTCCTTCTTCTGTTTTGGTCTCTCCCGCCGGCCACGCCCCTCCCGCGAGGCCACGTCCATCGTCACACCCGCCGGCCACTCCCCCTCCTCACACCACCGGTCACGCCCCCTCATCATGCCTGCCACGCCCCATCACGGCACGCCCGACGCCGGTCACGCCCCCACCAGGCAGCTTCCGCAGTGCGCACTACTCTGCAGCTGAAGGCCAGGTATGTTTGTCACGTGCAGTCTCTACTGCGCATGACTGCATCTGACAAACATACTTGGCCAATTATTATATAGGATACATTCTTTTTCCTGGCAATTTTGAGGTACAAATATAATTAAGACACACAAGTGATTGGTTAATGTCGTTCTAGGATTGATTTAAAAATGGGTCGTTTCATTAAGGATTATGTCTGAGGAAATTGCTTTATACAACCCCTGACAGAAACACATTTTTATGTAGTTTTAAGCTATTTTAATAAACATTTGAGTAAATTGGAGCATTGTTTGCTGCCTAGCAACATAGAAATGAGCTAGCTGTGGGACTCTGAGACCCCAGTCTGCAAACAGATACCCTTTTTTGGTGTTAAAGAATATGTGGATATTCTTGGCTTCATTGTGACCATTCAGGGGATACAGTATGTGGTGGCTTCTTATTTTTTTTGCAGTGTATTTTGAAAAAACATCAGAATATTTCGGATAATCTGAAAAGTTGTATCAGTTTTAGGCACAGCTTAACAAAGTTTTAAACACAGATACAACAGAGGATATCAAATTTCTTAAAATTATTGTTTTAATTATTATTCATAAGATTATATAATGAGGACATTAAAAGAAGCTCATAACTCAAACAAATGTGTGAAAGGATATAATGACATTTACATATAGATATATCCAAAAAACAATTGAGGGAAATTTCTTAAAGGGACAGTCTACTCCAGATTTGTTATTATTTAAAAAGATAGACAATCACTTTATTACCCATTCCCCAGTTTTGAATATCCAACAGTTATGTTAATATACTTCATACATCTGTGATTACCTTGTATCTAAGTCTCTGCAGACTGCCCCCTTATCTCAGCTCTTTTGACAGACTTGCATTTTAGCCAATCAGTGCCCTCTCATAAGTAACTCCACAGGCAAGAGCACAATGCTATCCATATGGCACACATGAACTAACACCCTCTATTTGTGAAATACTGTCCAAATGCACTGAGATAAGGGGTGGCATTCAAGGGCTTAGAAATTAGCATATGAGCCTATCTAGGTTTAGCTAAGTATGTAATAACATTACTTTACACATAGTTATCCTTACACAGAACTATTAATACAATGTAATATAAAAACAAAATGTATGCTTACCTGATAAATTAGTTTATTTCCGGATATGGTGAATCCACGGCTTGAGTAATTACTGTTGGGAATATCACTCCTGGCCAGCAGGAGGAGGCAAAGAGCTCCACAGTTAAACTGATAAGTATCACTTCCTTACCCACAACCCCCAGTCATTCGACCAAAGGGAAATGGAGAAAAATGAGTAACACAAGGTGTAGAGGTGCCTGAGGTTATAGTCAAATGAACAACTGTCTTAAAATAAAGGGTGGGGTCGTGGACTCACCATATCTGGAAAGAAACAAATTTATCAGGTAAGCATGAATTTTGTTTTTCTTTCCTAAGATATGGTGAGTCCACGGCTTGAGTAATTACTTTTGGGAACCAATACCCAAGCTAGAGGACACAGATAAATAGGGAGAGACAAGGCAGGCAGTCCTAAACAGATGGCACCACCGCTTTGAAGAACCTTTTTCCCAAAAGAAGTCTCAGCCGAGGCAAAAGTATCAAATTTGTAAAATTCGGAAAAAGTTTGTAGAGAAGACCAAGCTGCAGCCCTGCAAATTTGTTCCACAGAAGCTTCATTTTTGAAAGCCCAAGAAGAGGAAACAGCTCTTGTGGAATGAGCCGTAATTCTCTCAGGAAGCTGCTGTCCAGCAGTCTCATAAGCCAAACTAATTATACTTTGTAACCAAAAAGAAAGAGTAGTAGCAGTAGCTTTCTGACCTTTACGTTTCCCAGAGAAACAGACAAAGAGGGCAGAGGACTGGCGAAAATCCTTAGTCGCCTGTTAGTAGAATTTAAGAGTACGTAAAACATCCAAATTGTGTAACAAACGTTCTTTGGAAGAAGAAGGATTAGGACACAGAGAGGGAACAACAATTTCCTGATTGATATTTCTATTAGAAACAACCTTAGGAAGGAAACCTAACTTAATATGAAGAACCGCCTTATTGGCATGAAAAGTAAGATAAGAGGTATCACATTGCAGAGCTTGTGCAACAACTTAATGTCTATGGAATGCAACGGCTCAAACCGAGCCAGCTGTAAAACTTTAAGAACAAGGTTAAGGCTCCAAGGAGGAGCAACAGACTTAAAGACAGGCCTGATTTTGACCAAGGCCTGACAAAAAGATTGCTCATCTGGCACATCCGCCAAATGTTTATGTAATAAAACTGAAAAAGCTGAAATCTGACCCTTCAGGGTACTAACTTACAATACCTTCTCCAGGCCTTCCTAAAGAAAAGCTAAAATTCTAGGAATTCTAATTCTACTCCAAGAGTAGCCCTTGGATTCACACCAATAAAGATATTTACGCCATATCTTATGGTAAATCTTCCTAGTAACAGGCTTGTGAGCCTGAATCATGTTCTCAATGACCGACTCAGAAAAAACACGTTTAGACAGAATTAAAGTGAAGGTCAATTTTCATCAATGAGTGCCCGGTTTTTAAAAATACTTTTAAAATCAGGGGCACTTTCATTGATGAAAATTAACATTGCACTGGATTTTAAGAAATACTTACCTTTTACTTCTGCAAAGCCGGATCGACGATCTCCCTCCTTCTTCTTCCTGCTGTAGACAACAGCAATGACGAAACTGGCTTCCTCCAATCACAGCCAGGCATCACGAGCTGGACGCTCTGGGGTGCAAGCCATGATTGGAGGAAGCCGGTTTTTGTCATTTCTGACGTCACTACAGAGGAACTGAGGCTGAGATCGGCGATCCGGTTTTGCAGGAGAAAAAGGTAAGTATTTCTTAAAATCCAGTGCAATGTTAATTTTCATCAATGAAAGTGCCCCTGTTTTAAAAAGTATTTTTAAAAACCGGGCACTCATTGATGAAAATTGACCTTCACTTTAAGCATTCAATCTCCAAGCAGTCAGCTTCAGAGAAACGAGATTTGGATGAAGGAAGGGACCCTGAATCAGGAGGTCCTTCCTCAGAGGTAGTCTCCAAGGTTGGGGTGATGACATCTCCACAAGGCTACGCAGGGGCTATTAGAATCACTGACGCCCTCTCCTGTTTGATACGAGCAATGACTCGTAGAAGGAGAGCAAATGGAAGAAACATGTATGCCAACCTGAAAACCCAAGGAACCGCCAGAGCATCTATCAGAACGGCCTGCGGATCTCTTGACCTTGAACCGTACCTTGGAAGCTTGGTGTTCTGACGGGATGCCATCAGATCTAACTCCTGCACCCCCATTTGAGAACTAAGCTTGAAAACATCTCCGGATGGAGTTCCCACTCCCCGGGATGAAAAGTCTGTCTGCTCAGAAAATCCGCTTCCCAGTTGTCTACTCCTGGAATGTGGATGGCAGATAAACAGCAATTGTGGGTCTCTGCCCACTCAAGAATCCGAGTAACCTCCTTCATGGCTAAGGAACTCTGAGTTCCTCCCTGGTGATTGATGTAAGCTACAGAGGTTATGTTGTCTGACTGGAACCTGATAAACTGGGCTGAGGACAATTGAGGCCAAGCCAATAGAGCATTGTAAATTGCCCTCAACTCCAAGATGTTGATGGGAAGAGCAGACTCCTCCCAAGTCCAAAGGCCCTGAGCTTTTAACAAGTTCCAGACTGCTCCCCAGCCCAGTTGGCTGGCGTCCATGGTCACAATCACCCGGGAAGTTCTCCAAAAGCATGTGCCCTGAGACAGATGTTCCTGAGAATCCACCACGGGTGAGAATCCCTTGACGACTGATCTAACTCTATTCCCTAAGATAGATCCGCATGGTCGCCATTCCATTGTCCGAGTATGCACAACTGGAGAGCTCTCAATTGGAATCGAGCAAAAGGAATGATGTCCATGGAAGCCACCATCAGATCGATTACCTTCATACATTGAGCCACTGAAAGATGAGCAGTAGCCTGAAAAAAGAAGCAAGAGGAAATGATTTTGTTTTTCCTGACGTCTGTCAGAAAAATCTTCATCAATAGAGAATCTATTATGGTCCCTAAGAACACTACTCTTGTAGCAGGGGAAAGGGAGCTTTATTCCGGATTCACATTCCATCCGTGGGAACGAAAAAAAGACAACAATATCTCTGTGTGAGATTTTGCTTGTTAAAAAGATGGCGCCTGAACCAATATGTCCCCTGGTTTCTCCCATTCCTGTGAGATAATCTCCCTAGCACGGTCCAGCACAGGAAAAACCTCCGAAGTGGAAGGTTCATCAAAGAAACTATTAAGTTTACTAGATTTCTTAGGAGTGACGACAGGGGTATCGGAGTCATCTAAAGTAGCTAAAACCTCCTTTAACAATACGCGAAGGTGTTCAAGCTTATATCTGAAGGATACCACCTCAGTCTCAGAAGAAGCAATTATACTGTCCGAATCTGAGATTTCACCCTCAAAAAGTCCTGATGTATCTTCCTCATCAGACTTATGACAAAGGGCAACTTGGGAAGCAGAACTAAGGACAGGCACCTTACTTTCTGAATTTCTAAATTTCCACTTGCGTTTTCCCTGTAATCTGGGAATAGCAGCTAATGCCGCAGATACCGCTGAAGATATCTGGGCAGCAATTTCTGCTTTTAAATAAACTCCACTAGGAGTTATAGAGGAACCGCAGGGCATTGCATGTGACACCATTGAGGCTTGGGACGTAGCAGTATAAAGCTGAGGTATTATTTTAACAGCATCATCCTGAGAGACATTAGGCTCAAAAGTGTTACCTTTATTTTGCAAGGTTTTCTTGACACATGAAGAACAAAATTGCATAGGAGCTGCAATTTGTGCATCTAAACATAATAAGCATGAATTCATGAGAGCAGGCTCTTGCTCCATATCTGACATGTTGTGAAACAGTAAATAAACTTGTACAGATAAGTTTAAAAGATTTTAATATTCAATTAAAATAAGCTAAGGAAAAATGCACTTTAAATTTTATCCCAAATTAGGATCGATACCCAGCTAAAATTATGTGAGAAAAGTTAAGAAAAAACATTTAATAAATATCAAATAAACTTCTAAAATACTCCTCAGGCAACCCCACACCTCAATTACTGAGGTGCCTTACCGCTACCAATTAAGACCGGATCACCCAGAAATGGAGAAAAACAACTTTTTCCTCAGAAACATGAAGTAATTTTTCAAACTGGACAGTTTAAAATGTTGCATCGTTTTATTTTAAAGCAATGGGGAAATGCTGCTGAAATAGAAAATTCAGCCTTACTTTCAGTTTAAACTTGAATTGTTTTATCAAGTAAACATGTGTCAGAAAATAAAGCCTAATAAAAACATTTTAGCCTTTCTTTTTAAAAGAGTTTAAATGTTAGTCTTACATATGCTACAGTGCCTGCTTCATGCCCCAGTGTAACCCATACAACAGGATTATCTATGTCCCAATAAAAAAGCAGTGTCTTTTAATTTGTTAAGTGCATGGTCTCCCCAACTGGAAGAAAAAGCACTTATCTGCTCCGCTGTCCGGCATGTAGACAGTTACAAGGTATGAGATGACACAGTTCTTCACAGAGACCTTTGAAAAAGAAAGAACAGAGTAGCCAACTCTGGCTTTCTAAACTAACGCAGTAAGTACCTCTTTACAAGTTCCTAACTGCTTTAAAGCCACCACTACCTGACTGCAAGGAATGACGTGGAATACGGTTATACCCCAAAACTTGCTTGCAGATTAAATTAAAAATTTTCTTCAGACACCTAAACTTCACCTCCTCCATGCACCGAAGGCAAAGAGAATGACTGGGGGTTGTGGGTAAAGGAGTGCTACTTAGCAGTTTAACTGTGGTGCTGTTTGCCTCCTACTGCTGGCCAGGAGTGATATTCCCAACAGTAATAATTCAAGCCGTGGACTCACCATATCTTAGGAAAGAAAGAAATGTATTTACTGTAGTAATTTTTCCTAGTCGAAGAAGAAGCCGCTACTGAGCAAACAGTTTTAACCCGTATTTCCTCACACAAAGGTATTCTGTAGCGGGGTTTTTTCCCCCTCATTTTGCCTAGTACCTTCCCATATGTTTCCTAAAAGCAATTTTTCTACAAAACCAATGGCTTAGGTTATATTAGAATATATTATCTCCAGGCTACTTCATATAGATACTTGGACATTGGTATTTTTTTAGCAAATACATTTGTGAAAATCTCTAGTGATCATTGTATAATACATTTATGCTATATAGTTGGTGTTCAAATAACATTTCTTCTTTTTGTGTAGGGACCAATACTCTGACAGAAGGATATTTTGCTTTTAACAGGAAGCTAAATATCTCTAAAGCCCAATAGATCTTATGGATCATTATCTCGTTATAGTTTATTGCTACTTATTTTTGTCACTATATTCACTAAACATTTAAGTTGTAAGAAAATTAGTTTGTGATTTCAGTTTATACACATAGTTATGGCAATAAAACCAACTCCAATAAATAATGCACATCATTTAAAATAATACTTTAATAGTTTTCTTGTAATATAGCAAGATACAGTCATAAAGAATATGAATGAGGATGACAACCTTAACATAGTAAAGCATAATACGGTAAAACGATACCATCTGGATATATTACAATATTTATCCCTATATCCCCAATATAATATGCTTTCAAATAACATTGACGTATGAATTGGAACATTTAATAGTTTAATATTTATTGATACAATTGTTTTGTAACAGTAGAGATAGAACTGCATTGTTATATTGTTTATATTCCAGTTATTCTTTGTAAGATGTTATTAGTGATCTCTTGCTGCATATTGATCCAATGATTAGAACTTGCCCTCACTGTTTCACAACAGTAACACAGTGTAACAAAATACTGTAGCGTTCCTTCCTGTTAAGCATTATATAACAAACTTAACTGAACATTGCATTGCAAACAAATGCATGCTCTAATTTGTTCATGCAATTTTAGAAATACTGATCCTGGAAAGTCTAGATTAGGTGTTTAACCGTTGCAAAGGCAGCTGGTTTATGCTACTGCTGTTTGATTCAGTGCTTGTGTGTGCTTGGGGCCAGCAGTTCTCTGCATCTTCTAAGCAGCTCTTTAACTATGTGTTTAACCACTTTGCAGGAGTTAATTACATAGACTTGCAGAGTCTGTAGCACTTAAAATAAACATTCTTGTTGTAAAGCTGACTTAACAATCTATATATTACAATTAAGAAGATAAGGTGACATTTTGAAGCAAGTTATTAGCACATTTTAAATGTTCGCAATCCATCTGTCAGTGTCAGTTAATTACTATTGTAAGATTATATAATGTGCAGCTATGAAAAAATGGAGTTTTATTTAATACTTGGGCAAATTACATAGTACACAGAATATATCATTTAGATCAGTAAAAGTTTATTTTTGATGCATGCTTATGGAACTAGGTCTTCTACATGTCTTTTTTAATCACATTGTAATTTGTCTCTTTGACTATATAACACCTCTTCTTCAAAGACTACAATCTAATTTCTAGTTACTTTGTGTAAGATATATTGGTAATGGTGCCACGTAAGTGCATTATATTAGGACATGTTTTTCACTGTTGGATTTTAACTGCTTAGCAAGTGTACACCTTGTGCAGAATCCCCCACTCCGGCAAAAACCTGGGTAACACACACCTTCATCATGAGTATTTGTTTTTAACTGCATTTCAAGGAGATGACAATTAGTGAATCATAATAATTTGCATGAATCCACTTCCAGCTTCCTAATAAGCACAACATTAAAGGGACAGTATACACCAATTTTCATGTAACTGCATGTAATAGACACTACTATAAAGAATAATATGCACAGATACTGATACAAAAATCCAGTATAAAACCATTTAAAAACTTACTTAGAAGCTTCCAGTTTAGCTCTGTTTAAAAGGTTACTAGAACACCCACTTTAAGTGGGAAATAACAGACACTCCCCCTCCCCTGTATATGAAAAGACCCTTTAAACAAACAGGAGCAAGCTGGAGTAGGAATACCTCGGTATTCTCCTAAAACTTTGGGGCTTGGTTGGGAGTCTGAAAATCAGAGCAAAGTAATTTAAAAATAAGCAAAACTATACATTTTTTTTAAAAAAACCTTGTATGGGCTATATAAATGGATCATCTACAAAACATTTATGGAAAGAAAAATTGAGTGTATAATGTCCCTTTAAAATCAGCAGAAAACTGGGCAGCACAATACAATGTGATATCAATTAATCAGTTAGCTCATAGCCTATTTTCAGATTTCCAACTGCATAGATTACATAATATAATGTAAAATGAAAACCTCACTGCGTAATAACCACACTTTTTTGGAAGAATATTTAACTAACTAACAAAAATCATAAAGGCCAAAGCAATTGAAATAATGATTATAAATGTAAACGTTAGTTTTAAAACGTTCCTTGATTTGTGGTGCAAAGTGTTTGAGGGTTATAAATAAGGCACTCATTATATTGGCATCAGTAAATGTATAATTAAATAAATAAATACATCCAAAGGCATCTACCTTAATGCATGCAATGCTTAAACCAATGATATTATAGGTACCAATTACATTTATGGCTTTGTCCATGGTAATACCAGTATACATGGATATTAATAGCTTAGTATCTTGGATCTAAATGAAGAATCCTTTATCCTTTAGGGGTTATGTGCTGCTATTATAATGGTTTATGGTAAAAATTCCCACTGCTTTCAGAAAGCTGGATAATATATGTAGCATATAGTATATGCACCTTAGCATGCAAAATTATATGACTTTGTGTTTGTTCTGCAGACAATGTATTTTGATAAAGAAGCTCAGTTTCATTATGAACATTTATCAATCACATCTTTAGGATAATTTACAACAATCAATATCATGTGATAGTGATTAAGTAGAAGTAAAATACTTTAACTCATAATAGCTTCAGCTTCACCATCCTGTTTTTCCTCCAAACCTGGGGAAAAAAATAAAAATAATTATATATATATAACATATTGATGCTAGCTTGTCATACCAATTTACTTTAGGTAAAGGCTTGAGGTGATCTGAGCCAATCAGTGGCCCATTTGCCCATGTAATTATAATATAAATAAGAATACTCCTTAGTATATCTATGCTGTTTATTGCCTAATAGACATATACAAATATTCATAATTTGTTGTGCTGTATAGATACTGTAAAAGTATGTGTATGTATGTATGTATATATACATTCAGTCATGGCCAAATTTTTTGGCACAAAATAAGTAGTTTCCCAGCCTCCAGTTAAATTTAAAAGACCTTTATTAATTTCTTACAGGGTCCATCATATCAACCAACAACGTTTCAAACCTATTCCAGGTTCTTAATCTGGAATGACATGACATGATTAAGAACCTGGAATAGGTTTGAAACGTTGTTGGTTGATATGATGGACCCTGTAAGAAATTAATAAAGGTCTTTTAAATTTAACTGGAGGCTGGAAAACTACTTATTTTGAATACATATTGGGGTTTGGCTAACCCTTTCCTGTGCCCCAGAAAGGAAAAGAGAGGTGCTGTCTTTCACTATTTGCATATAACAAATTTTTTGGCACCCCTGCATTTCTGTCAGATAATGCACCACTTTGCCCAGGAAATTGTTGCAATTACAAATGTTTAGACATTCTCATGTTTATTTCCTTTGTTTGTATTGGTATGACACAAAAAAGTGGAGAAACTAAAGCTAAATCCGACATATTCCAAGCAAGACTCCAAAAATGGACTGGACAAAATTATTGGCACCTTCTCAAAATTGTAAGAAATAATTGCATTCCATGGAGCTGTATCATATCCGCCGCACATTGATAAATGCCAACAGCATACACTGTCAACATTTATCATTGCACAAGCAGTACTTGTGAACTGCTTGTGCAATGCCGCCCCTTCAGATCTGTTTGTGATGCTCCCTTACCTGTATCAATTGCTGACAATATAGAAATCACACTGGCAACCAGTTAAAATGGTGAAAAATTTACTCAACCTTTCTGTTGTGTGTCTCTGTGCCACACTAAGCATGGACAAGAGAAAGAGCAGCAAAGAATTATCTGAGGATTTGAGAACAAAAATTGTGGAAAAGCATGGACAATCTCAAGGTTACAAGTCCATCTCCAGAGATCTTAATGTTCCTGTGTCCACTGTGCGCAACATTGTCAAAAGGTTTACAGCCCATGGCACTGTAACTAATCTCCCTGGACATGGACGAAAGGAAAATTTATAAAAAATTGCAACAAAGGATTGTTTGAATGGTGGATAAAGAACCTTCATTAACTTCCAGACTAATTCAAGCCGACCTTCAGACACAGGGTACAAATGTGTCAGCTCTCACTATACGTTGTAGGAGACCCAGGAGGACCCCACTGCTGACACAGAAACATAAAAAGCCAGATTGGAGTTTGCCAAAACTTATTTGAGGAATCCTTTTGGGAGAATGTGATGTGGACAGACGAAACAAAATTACAGCTTTTTGGTAAAGCCCATCCTTCTTCTGTTTTTAGAAAAATAAATGAGTCTTTTAAAGAAAATAATACGGTCCCTACAGTCAAACATGGTGGAGGTTCACTGATGTTTTGGGGTTTCTTTGCTGCTTCAGGCATTGGATGTCTTGACTGTGTGCATGGCATTATGAAATCTTAACACTACCAAAGAATTCTGTGGTGCAATGTAGGGCCCAGTGTCAGAAAGTTGGGTCTCTGTCCGAGATCATAGGTCTTACAGCAGGACAATGACCCAAAGCACACGTCAAAAAGCACCCAGAAATGGTTTAAGACAAAAGTGCTGGAGAGTACCTAACTGGCCAACAATGATTCCAGGGGCGGAATTAGCAAGCTCCGAATGGAGCTTGATGCCCCTGTTTCCATACAAGCCTTCAGGCTCGCCGGAAACAGTAGTTATGAAGCAGCGGTCTAAAGACTGCTGCTCCATAACTTGTCTGCTGTCTCTGAGGCTGCAGTCTTCAATCCGCCCGATCCTATACGATCGGGCTGATTGACACCCCCAGCTAGCGGCCGATTGGCTGTGAATCTGCACCACATATTTTTAAAAGACCAGTGAGTGCAAGCCATTGTCTTTTGTTATTTGTCTCCTGTTTGCACCCTGGCAAGTTGGTTTTGAAGTGAGAGTGCTCTCCATTTGCTAAACTACACAAAGATATATATAGATATATATAGTGTGTGTATATATAGGCCAGGAATGTGCAGCCAGTAATATTATTGTATTCTATAACCAGGTAGTATTGTAAACAATAGTCAAATTTAAAAGGCATATGAAATTCTATTCTACTTCAAGAAACATTCATTATAAATGTTGCTAAAAAATATAATTTATGCTTACCTGATAAATTCATTTCTCCTGTAGTGTAGTCAGTCCACGGGTTGCACTTCCTGTTAGGGAGGAGTTATAATCCCATAAGTAATGGATGACCCGTGGACTGACTACACTTAACAGGAGAAATAGGATCTTTAGCTTTTATTTTTTAAAGGGCCATAATACCCAAATGTTTAAACACTTGAAAGTGATGCAGCATAGCTGTAAAAAGCTGACTAGAAAATATCACCTGAACATCTCTATGTAAAAAAGAAAAATATTTTACCTCAAAAGCTACTCAGTAGCCACCTCCCATTGTAAAGGATTTCTAAGCAGCATATTAGTGTGTCTGTCCTGGGACAGCTGAAAGGATGAGCCTTGTGCACTCTCATATTATTTCTCTATACAGATTAGGGAAGTTTACAATTAAATCTCATGAGAGTTAAGTGAAATCTCATGAGATCACAGTAAAAGAGTTCATGACCTCAGCACTGCTGATGCTGATTGGCTGCTGTTCATTTCTTCATTTTTTTTTTGTTTACCTGCAGCTGGGAGCAGCTGAGTATAACTTTTTAAACAGAACTTACTCTGCTGAGCTGAGGAAATTGTGAGGTAAAATATCTTCCTTTTTACATAGAGATGCTCAGGTGATATTTTCCTGTCAGCTTTTTACAGTTATACTGCATCAGTTTCAAGTGATTTAGCATATGAGTATTATGTCCCTTTAATTTAGACATTAGAAAGTTTTACACAGGGTATACATGCACCATGCATATTTGTGCCTCTTACTAAGGCTCCTGAATGATGCATGCGCACAAATCAGGTGCTCATTATACTCAGAGGTAAACAGCTTTGCATTCATGCACAGAGTTAAAGGGACATGAAACCTAATTTTTTTTCTTTCATGATTCAGAAAGAGCATGACATTTTAAACAACTTTACAATTTACTTCTATTATCTAATTTGCTTCATTCTCTTGATATCCTTTGTTGAAATGCATATCTAAATACACTCAGTAGCTGCTGAATGTACATTGCTATTTCTTCAAAAACTGATATCTGAAGAATGAAGCAAATTAAATAATAGAAGTAAATTGGAATGTTGTTTAAAATTGCATTCTCTATCTGAATCATGAAATTATTGGGTGTCATGTCCCTTTAAGGCTAAAGAAGACAAGTTTTTCTTTAAATGGTATGCTACAGATATATGCTTTTAGATGAAATTTTTTTTTATTTATTGAAGTCTCCCAACTCCACCAGCAAAATAAAAACAATATATGCATCACAACACATAACAATACAAAATAATAGCGCATGAAACACAGTATGTAAGGTAGCGTTAAAGGATATCTTGCTTGCATACGAGGACAACATAGTTTAGTCCTTCTATCTCCTTATGTTAGATTAAAGGAAGACTTCCTGTATTACAGATAGGACTCATGACACCAGAGTAGAAAGAAAGAATAATAAGAGTGCCTATCTTAAAGAGGAGAGAAAGAGAAAGAAAGAAAGAGAGAGAAAGAAAAAGAAAGAAAAAGATTGAGCACTCGCAGGAATTTCTATTAATTAAGTCCAACATCCTATCAGGCCCTAGCTTCCATGGATCTTCTCGTTTGCATCCTAACAGTCTTGTAAGTACACAGAAGTTCCGGCTAACCGCTGCAAGGATCCACAAGTCCAGGTAAGTAAAACAATTACCAATTTTATTTCAACAGACTATCCATTCCTCCCAAACTTTTAGAAACACTTGTCTCTTGTCTAATAGGGACGATGCAATGTTCTCCATTTGGTAATAGTATCTCATTTTGTTTAGGATAACATCGTAGTGGGGGACTGATGTTTTCCAATATTTAGCCATCACTGTCCTAGCCGCAGTACATATTATACCTACTAATTTTAATAATTGTCTGTGTAGTCCCTCAATAGGGAAATGTAGTAGGACCTGTTCCATATTTAGTTTGATCCTTCTATTAAAGATATTACTTAGTAGCTCAGAGGTGGCGTCCCAAATTTTATTGCTTTCGTGGCAATCCCACCACATATGAATGTAGGTACCCTCAATCTGGCAGCCCTGGTAACACTGAGATATTCTAGCCGTGTCAGACTCCAGCTGACAGTAATTTAAACCTACTAGGGTAATTATACCATCTATATATCACTTTAATATAGTTTTCCTTTAAGTTTGCGCTAACGGAGCACGCTAGGCCTTTCTGAATTGTGGCCACCCACTCTGTTATATCCCTATCGAAGTTAACCTCGCTTTCCCACTTTTTGATAAAGTATAACTTCTCAGGGTATCGTCCAACAGACAAAAACCTATAAAGACTAGAAATTGTACCCCTGATTCTGGAGTCGGATTGACAGAATTTCTCAAATAGTGTGGGAGTGTTCGAGACTCTTAGTCTACGGACTTCATCTATCCTATTTTTAAGTTGGAAATAATGAAACCAGGAATGCAGTGTGGAAGGCAGGAGGTCGTTATATTGCTGGAACGAAATGATCTCAGAATTTCGTAGTATGTCAGCAATTCTGTATAAGCTTTTGTTGGCCCATATTGTATTAGTTTGGGTATTATGGTGGTCTGGGAATATGGACAGCGGTGTGAGAAGGGAACCTTCCGGAATCAAATTATATCTTTTTTGTAGCTTATCCCATAGTCTCAGGGTGTGTCCTAGTGAAGTACATTTTGTCCAGGAACCTGGTCTGTCTTTTTTAAGTGTCCAGAACATCTGATAGACTGGGTTAAGATTTAATATGTCTCTCTCTAACTGGACCCAGGCTAGTTCACTATCAGAGTTATGTAGGAGTGCTGTTTGGGCTAACCTAGCAGCGTTGTAATATACTTGGAGATCAGGTACTCCCAGTCCACCTTCTGTTTTAGGTTGCAAGAGGGTGTGCCTATTTCAGATATATGCTTTTATATTCCTACAACAGGTACACAATTATTGTTCTTTTTTGTGTCTGAAAGGAATTTTAATAGTTGTTTACCTTTATACTGAGACTAATACATTGTACTCATTGGCTTACACACAGCTGATACTGCTGTATTCATTTCAGTCTAAATGTTAAAATTTAACATTAAGTACTGCTATGTAATATATAAAAAACGAATTGCAGTGTCCCTTTAAGTGTGCTTAATTAAGTGATTTAAAATCACTTAATTAAGTATCTGACACCTGCATATTCTGTATAGTAGATGATACTATTTTTTGATTATCTTTTATTTCTTCTTAATGCTAAAGCTTTAAGGGTTCCATCTCAGTAATGCATAATCAGGTGTTATTCATGACTATTTCTGCTTCCAAAAAAGATAGATTATGGATCTTCTTAGGGCATTAAATCAACGTATGGAGATTGGAGTAAGTATAATTTAAATTCTGTTTATATTGCTCATTGATGGGAATGGGAAATAAACAGAAATATCCAATAGAGGATGTAAAATATATATCTATACCAATATATCTCTATATGAATATATAGGTGTATATATATATATATATATATACATATATATATATATAGGTGTATATATAGATATATATAGGTGTGTATATATATATATATATATACACATACACACACAGTATCTCATAAAAGTGAGAACACCACCCACATTTTTGTAAATATATTATTATATCTTTTCATGTGACAACACTGAAGAAATTAGTGAGTGTACAGCCTGCATAACAGTGTAATTTAAACTTGCTTTCCCCTCAAAACAACTCAACACACAGCCATTAATGTCTAAACCGTTGGCAACAAAAGTGAGTACACCTCAAAGTGGAAATGTCCAAATTGGGCCCACAAGTGTCAATATTTTGTGTGGCCACCATTATTTTCCAGCACTGCCTTAACCCTCTTGGGCATGGAGTTCACCAGAGCTTCACAGGTTGCCACTTGAGTCCTCTTCCACAACTCCATGACAACATCACAGAGCTGGTGGATGTTAGAGACCTTGTGCTCCCTCACCTTCCGTTTGAGGATGCCCCATAGATGCTCAATAGGGTTTAGGTCTGGAGACATGCTTGGCCAGTCCATCACCTTTACCCTCAGCTTCTTTAGCAAGGCAGTGGTCGTCTTGGAGGTGTGTTTGGGGTCGTTATAATGTTGGAATACACCCCTGAGGCCTAGTCTCCGAAGGGAGGGGATCATGCTCTGCTTCAGTATGTCACAGTACATGTTGGCATTCATGGTTCCCTCAATGAACTGTAGCTCCCCAGTGCCGGCAGCACTCATGCAGGGCCAGACCATGACACTCCCACCACCATGCTTGACTGTAGGCAAAACACACTTGTCTTTAAACTCCTCACCTGGTTGCCACCACACACGCTTGACACCATCTGAACCAAATAAGTTTATATCGGACCACAAGACATGATTCCAGTAATCCATGTCCTTAGTCTGCATGACAAACTGCAGCTTTCTTGTGCATCATATTTAGAAGAGGCTTCCTTCTGGGATGACAGCCATGCAGACTAATTTGATGCAGTGTGCAGCATATGGTCTGAGCACTGACAGGCTGACCCCCCACCCCTTCAACCTCTGCAGCAATGCTGGCAGCACTCATACAACTATTTCCCAAAGACAACCTCTGGATATGATGCTGAGCATGTGCGCTCAACTTCTTTGGTTGACCATGGCTAGGCCTGTTCTGAGTGGAACCTGTCCTGTGAAACCGCTGTATGGTCTTGCCCACCGTGCTGCAGCTCAGTTTCGGGGTCTTTGCAATCTTCTTATAGCCTAGGCCATCTTTATGTAGAGCAACAATTATTTTCAGATCCTCAGATAGTTCTTTGCCATGAGGTGCCATGTTGAACTTTCAGGGACCAGTATGAGAGAGTGTGAGAGAGATAACACCAAATTTAACACACCTGCTCCCCATTCACACCTGAGACCTTGTAACACTAATAAATCACATGACACCGGGGAGGGAAATGGCTAAATGGGCCCAATTTGGACATTTCTACTTAGGGGTGTACTCACTTTTGTTGCCAACGGTTTAGACATTAATGGCTGTGTGTTGAGTTATTTCGAGGGGACAGCAAATGTACACTGTTATACAGGCTGTACACTCACTACTTTACATTGTAGCAAAGTGTAATTTCTTCAGTGTTGCCACATGAAAAGATAAAATATTTACAAAAATGTGAGGGGTGTACTCACTTTTGTGAGATAATGTATACAGATAGATATAGAAATATGTATTTTAAAGTACTAAGAACATTTCCTTCTAAGTGAAGAACATTGGAATATAAAATATTTACATTGAAAACATAGTAAAACACATTCTAAAATATTAAAATTGATTTTAAATGATTTTTTAGGTATTTAACTAGAAAGGGCTCTAAAGTGTATATATATATATATATATATATATATATATATATATATATATATATATATATATATATATATATATATATATATATATGTGTGTGTGTGTGTGTGTGTGTTGTATGCATCCCTGAACAGTAGGAGTCTTTAGGGAGCGCTTGAAGCTTTCAAAACTAGGGAAGAGTCTTGTGGAGTGAGGTAGAGAGTTCCACAACATTGATGTCAATCTGGAGAAGTCCTGTAAACAGAATTGTGAGGAGGTAAAAAGAGAGGAGGAGAGTAGGAGGTCATGAGCAGAACCAAGGGGACGGGAGGGAGAGTATCTGGAGACATAGAGGCCTATTTATCATATGTCTGTCGGACCTGATCCGACAGACATCGTTGAATGCGGAGAGCAATACGCTCTCCTTATTCAGCATTGCATCAGCAGCTCTTGTGAGCTGCTGGTGCAACACCGCCCCCTGCAGACTTGCGGCCAATCGGCCACCAGCAGGGGGGTGTCAATCAACCCGATCGTACTTGATCGGGTTGAATTCCGGTGATTCCTGTCCGCCTCATCAGAGCAGGCGGACAGGGTTATGGAGCAGCGGTCTAAAAACTGGTGTTTCTGGGGTGCCTGCAGGCTTGCCAGAAACACGGGGCGTCAAGCTCCATTCAGAGCTTGATAGATAGGCCCCAAGGTCTGAGATATAGGGCGGAGCAGTGCAGTTGAGGGCTTTGTATGTCAGAGTGAGAATTTTGTGTTTAATCCTGGATGCAAAATTGTAAAGGAGCTGGGCGGCTTCTGGGGGGACCAGAGAAGACTAAGTTGCAGTAACCAAGGCAGGAAAGGATGAGAGAGTGGATTAAAATCTTAGTTGTGTCTTGTGTAAGGAAATGTCTAATTTTAGAGATGTTTTTAAGGTGAAAGCAGCAGGATTTAGCCAAGAACTGAATGTGAGGCGTGAAAGAAAGATCTGAGTCAAGTGTGACCGCAAGACTTTGGGCATGCGGGGTAGGGGTAATGATGGAGTTGTGGACAGTTAGAGAGAGATTGGGGGTGGAGATTTTGGAAGAAGGGGGGAAAATAAGGAGCTCAGTTTTGGGGAGATTTAGCTTGAGGTAGTGAGAGGACATCCAGGAAGATATGTAAGAAAGACAGTTATCCTTTTTAAAACCCTTATAAAAATTTGAATTGATATTCATATGAATAATTTTGTTAGAAAGTGTATATATGAGTGTTACACTTGATTTCAATGTATTTACATTGTGTTTGGTGCACATTTTTTTTATTTCTTACACTTTACGTTAAATCTTCAGTCATGCTAACTCACCAAGCACAAATTTTGTTTGTGCTTGAGCGCACCTGTTAACTTAAAACGTGCAAATTAGATAACTTTAGTGCCCTACTTGTAATCTAGAATATAATAATTATCATAAAATACAAGCACTTTTTAAATTTATATGTTGTTTGTCACTTCAGTTCATATATTTAGGATCCATAAAACAGTTTCAAACCACTGTACATAAAGGAACGTTAAACACAAAAACCTTCTAGAGTGCAAATGAAACTGCCGCAACTAAATATGTTAAAAAATACAATTTGGCCTGAAACAGTTAAAGCCAAAGCTGTTCAGATTAAATATTGAACAGATAACGCATGTTTGTGCTTAACAAATACTTAAAGGGACACTCAAGTCAAAATAAACTTTTATGATTAAGAAAGAGCAGCAATTTTAAGACACGTTCCAATTTACTTCCCTTAGCAAATTCTTTTTATATTCACACTTTCTGTGGAACAGGTATGCTAGACTGTGATTGGCTGATGTCTGTCACATGATACAGGGGGCCGGAAAATGGGAGAAAAAATTAATTTGTCAGAAACAAATCTACTACTTATTTGAAGTTCAGAGTAGGTGATAAATCATTGTCTTTTTATTATGCACTTGTTAATTATGCAATTCTACTGCATTGAGTGGTCCTTTAACCCCTTAACGACCAACGACGTGCAGGGTATGTCCTCCAAAAAAATACAGTTAACGACCGATGGACGTACCCTGCACGTCGTCGGTCTTGGAAAGTGGTGGAAGCGATCCTGATCGCTTCCAGCCGCTTTCCGGTTATTGCAGTGATGCCTTGATATCGAGGCATCCTGCAATAACCATACTTGGCCATCCGATGCAGAGAGAGCCACTCTGTGCCCTTCTCTGCATCGGACATCGATGGCCGCAATCGTTGGTGGGTGGGAGCCGATGTGGGAGGCGGGTGGGCAGCCATCGATGGCTTCTAGGCTGAAGAGGGGGGTGGGATCGTGGGCGGGGAAGCCGGGGGCGCGCACGGACGCATGCGTGCATGGAGCGGGTGGGAACCGCTACACTACAGAAAAATGTTTTGAGAAAAGTGGGAGAGAGGGGGGAGGGAATAAATATAAAAAGGATCTAAGAGATCTGAGAGGAGGTGGGGGGTTGGTCTTTGGGGGGGGGAAGCTACACTACAAAAAAAAAATCTTTTTTTTTGTAAACTGGGTACTGGCAGACAGCTGTCAGTACCCAAGATGGCTCCCAATAAGGTAGAGGGGGAGGGTTAGAGAGCTGTTTGGGGGGGGGGATCAGGGAGGTTGGGGGCTAAGGGGGGATCCTACACAGCAGCATATGTAAATATGCTATAAAAAATAATTAAAAGATACCTTTTATTTTAGTACTGACAGACTTTCTGCCAGTACTTAAGATTGCGGGGACAATTGTGGGGTGGGGGAGGGAAGAGAGCTGTTTGGGAGGAATCAGGGGGTGTGATGTGTCAGGTAGGAGGCTGATCTCTACACTAAAGCTAAAATTAACTCTGCAAGCTCTCTACAAGCGGCCTTCTAATTACCAAAAAGCAGCGTCAAAGCCATATATATCTGCTATTTCTGAACAAAGGGGAGCCCAGAGAAGCATTTACAACCTTTTGTGCCATAATTGCACAAGCTGTTTGTAAATAATTTCAGTGAGAAACCTAAAGTTTGTGAAAAAGTTTGTGAAAAAGTGAAGGATTTTTTTTATTTGATCGCATTTGGCGGGGAAATGGTGGCATGAAATATACCAAAATGGGCCTAGATCAATACTTTGGGTTGTCTACTACACTACACTAAAGCTAAAATTAACTCTACAAGCTCCCTAATTAACTCCTTCACTGCTGGGCATAATACACGTGTGGTGCGCAGTGGCATTTAGCGGCCTTCTAATTACCAAAAAACAATGCCAAAGCCATATATGTCTGCTATTTCTGAACAAAGGGGATCCCAGAGAAGCATTTACAACCATTTGTGCTATAATTGCACAAGCTGTCACCACCTAACCTCTCACTCTAAACATATAGAAAGTTTTTCGCAAGAAATCGTTTGTATAAAAAGCACTTAGAACAGTCCCAAATCCCAAATGTGTGTTAAATATCTAGAGGAATGAGGATTACAAAAAACTTACCACAAAGGAAACACTGCATCTACAATTGATAGAGCTTTGGTTCATTACCTTCTATAGCAGTTTTATACACTGCTTCTGACTATCCATCAGCACATATTGTGACAAAGATCCCCCTGCACTATCTACTCTGCACCTGGAGAGGCTTAGCTGGTACACGTGAAGATACCAGCCAGCTCCTACTAGTACTTGGGCCAGTGGTGAGTACCCATTTGGCTTTTTTTCTTTGATTTCACATATATGGATATATTGATGCACACATGAGGCGCCCCTCTTGTTCTTTATTATTATCCATTTATGACATAATTGCACAAGTTGTTTTTAAAAAATTGTGAAAAAGTGAACAATTTTTTTTATTTGATCGCATTTGGTGGTGAAATGGTGACATGAAATATACCAAAATGGGCCTAGATCAATACTTTGGGTTGTCTTCTAAAAAAAATATATATACATGTCAATGGATATTCAGAGATTCCTGAAAGATATTAGTGTTCTAATGTAACTAGCGCTAATTTTGATAAAAAGTGGTTTGGAAATAGCAAAGTGCTACTTGTATTTATTGCCCTATAACTTGCAAAGAACGTGTAAACATTGGGTATTTCTAAACTCAGGACAAAATGTAGAAACTATTTAGCACGGGTGTTTTTTAGTGGTTGTAGATGTGTAACAGATTTTGGGGGTCAAAGTTAGAAAAAGTGTGTTTTTTTCCATTTTTGCCTCATATTTTAATTTTTTTATAGTAAATTATAAGATATGATGAAAATAATGGTATCTTTAGAAAGTCCATTTAATTGCGAGAAAAATGGTATATAATATGTGTGGGTACAGTAAATGAGTAAGAGGAAAATTATAGCTAAACACAAACACCGCAAAAAAATGTCAAAATAGCCTTGACCCAAACGGACAGAAAATGGAAAAGTGCTTTGGTCATTAAGGGGTTAAAGATAGTTTGCTACTTGTCCATATCCTACATTGGGGGAAAGGGAGCAAACCCTCATACCCTGATCATAAAAGTTTATTTGATAAGTGCAATAGCAGAAAAACAAAATTCCCTTTCTAATCATTCAAAGTTGTTGTTGACTATGTTTCATGTATTACCATTAACAAGAGTGGAATCATTTTGGCCGATACTCACCTAGAATAGCTTTTCATAGCAACTTTCACAGTGGACCACATCCCGGTGGATAAACAGACTGTCGATCAAATCTCCCATAGGCTTGTGACAAATGCCACACTAAAAAAAAAAAAATAGATTAATTATATCTGCAAGGACAATGACAGACCTCATCTTCTATAAAAAAAAAAACAGATTTATTTAGAACAAAGCATTCATTTTTTTCCAAAAATAGAAAAATATAATACACTTAAAATACTTTCTCCTAGACACAGCAATGGAAAACATAGTTTTAATAAATGATAGATTACACAGGTAAAGGAAATATGATTTACATTTTTATTTCTTCCTCTTTTATCTCCAGCTCCAATATTTTCTTTGTGTTGACAGATTTTCTTCTATGTGATAAGAGGGTGTAAATCTGCCTTCTTTATTCATTTTATTTGCCTCTCTGGGTTCATAAGCCAGTTTGTACCCACCACCCTCCTCAACACAGACCTAACCGTTGTCAGAGCTCTCGTGCCTGAATAGTTTTAAGATTTGTTCTAAGAGTATGATTTAGAGGTGATTGAGTTAGTCAAGGAAGTAGACCTAAAATCACAACTAAATTAAACATTTTATATAAAAATAGCAAGGTGTTTTAAGTTACTTAAATGGACACTGGTATATGTTTATGTTTAATGTGTTCCATTTGGCTTGTTATACCAACTGTTTGGTATTAATTAAATGTATTAGAAATTGATGCTTTGGGGTAGATTTATCAAGCAGC
Organism: Bombina bombina; assembly: GCF_027579735.1. Lineage (NCBI taxonomy): Eukaryota > Metazoa > Chordata > Amphibia > Anura > Bombinatoridae > Bombina > Bombina bombina. Next base: position 831,757,316 of record NC_069499.1, read on the forward strand.
GGATGCTGCAATCTTCCCCGGTAGTCTCAGGTTCCCCTGAAACTGAAGTTAAGAAGCAGTGGTCTTAAGACCGCTGCTCCTTAACTCGTCCGCCACCTCTGAGGTGACACCCCCTGCTAGTGGCCGCAAATTTCACAAGAAATGCGTATGCTGCCAGCATTTATCGATGTCCGCCCGCACAATTATAAATCAAACCCTATGAGTTTATTCCCACTATCAACCATAATAAAAAAAAGTTGAACACTTAAGTATTGGCTTTTGTGTAGAGAGTGACAGATATTATAAAGTGGTCTGTTTTCCTGCAGGCTCAAACCATTTAAATGTGTCTTGAGAAAAATAAGTGGTTATTTAAGTGAGCAATATCAGCTATTTGAAATACAAAAATAAACCTAAATTAGCAATTTTGCTATAAATATAATACTATTATCAAGTCACTGGAAACACATTAAGTGGAACAAATTTTACAATGTAGTCTCTATTTAGCTCACCTAGCTCCAAGCAAACTATAGTCCACTTATGAAGCTGGTATCTATTGACCCCGTGGAGCCTCCTCATAATACCAAGACCTTTTGAATCCTGACTAACTCATGAAACTTCCCTAGATTTTAACATTCTAAACTATAAAACATACTTTCCTCTGTTATTAGTCCCCTTGATTCCTTTAATAGCAACTGGTGCTAGTTCTCTAAACCCTGCGCACATCTGCCAGCATTTTACATAAAACTCCTACCAAGATACAGTCCAGACAATTTCATAAACATTAACTGTGGTCCCACTGCAGCTTTTGTCTGTGTCCTTTGGAACATGTGATCCATAGATAATAAACTGACAATTATAACTCTCTTACCAAAGAATCATGGAATACACCAGCTTTTGTAAAATCCTGGTTCCTCAAATACCTCTTTTCCTCCATCATTTTTCTATAGTGGTTCATATTTTAGCAACACTCACAGGCTCGAGAGAAAGGGTTTATGTGTAGGTGCTCTAATGTCCCCTCACTAAACTTTCCAGTGCATTATTATTATTTTGAAGCCTATGCTGTCAGCTTTTCCTATTACTTGACTATTGTGATGCCTCTTTATTCACGTTTTCATGCGACATCCCTACAATCATTATGGGAGATTTCAATATTCCAAATATAATTTCTACAACTCCTGCTGCCACAAAACTACTTCATCTAACCACTTCATTCAGCTTCTATGAGTGAAATATATTTCCCACCCACTTCCAAAGTCAATTCATAAACTGGTATCTGACTATTTGTATTTCCCATTTCTCTACCCCCCCCCTTATGACTATCCTCTTCCAACCTGTGACCTCACCTTAGCAGCGCCAGCAGCATCCTTATTTGTTACTGCTAGATCAGAAAGCTATAGGAACATTTTAGCCAAAAAAGAAAGAGCAGTTAATCACCTTAAAACAGTATTCATGGCAATAAATATTAAGGTGCTCCAAGATGATTTTGGCCCCATCACTGATTTCTCGGCCACAGTAAGTACAGGGAGCTTCAGCAGATCTGTAAAAGAACAAAATGTAAATACTATGAAAATCTATAAATTTGAAAGCTCAAAGAAAAACCAGGCATGGACAGTTTTAGACTGGAATATAACCAACCATTGCCAAAAATCACAAAAAATACTTATCCCTGGGATGTGAGAAAACATAACAGCAGTGTTGAAAGTAGATCTATGCTTAGCAGTTACACATATATTTAATAAAAATTGTTGAGGTGTTATGTCTTTTTTCGTAGATTTGTACTAGTAGACCAAGTTTAGCACTTTATAAGAACAAGATAAGCAATACTGGAAATCAGATTACTAGCCAATATTCATAAAAAAAGCTCACCAGGTCCGCAAAATGCTAAATCATATGGAATATTCATACTCCATAAGGAAATTGTGTTGCAACAATCAACTGGTACTTTACAACTGTGGGCTTTTCTCATTTGTGAAGTAAGACAAATGCAGTACAATATAATAGTACAGGGAGTGCAGAATTATTAGGCAAGTTGTATTTTTGAGGATTAATTTTATTATTGAACAACAACCATGTTCTCAATGAACCCAAAAAACTCATTAATATCAAAGCTGAATAGTTTTGGAAGTAGTTTTTAGTTTGTTTTTAGTTATAGCTATTTTAGGGGGATATCTGTGTGTGCAGGTGACTATTACTGTGCATAATTATTAGGCAACTTAACAAAAAACAAATATATACCCATTTCAATTATTTATTTTTACCAGTGAAACCAATATAACATCTCAACATTCACAAATATACATTTCTGACATTCAAAAACAAAACAAAAACAAATCAGTGACCAATATAGCCACCTTTCTTTGCAAGGACACTCAAAAGCCTGCCATCCATGGATTCTGTCAGTGTTTTGATCTGTTCACCATCAACATTGCGTGCAGCAGCAACCACAGCCTCCCAGACACTGTTTAGAGAGGTGTACTGTTTTCCCTCCTTGTAAATCTCACATTTGATGATGGACCACAGGTTCTCAATGGGGTTCAGATCAGGTGAACAAGGAGGCCATGTCATTAGATTTTCTTCTTTTATACCCTTTCTTGCCAGCCACGCTGTGGAGTACTTGGACGCGTGTGATGGAGCATTGTCCTGCATGAAAATCATGTTTTTCTTGAAGGATGCAGACTTCTTCCTGTACCACTGCTTGAAGAAGGTGTCTTCCAGAAAGTGGCAGTAGGACTGGGAGTTGAGCTTGACTCCATCCTCAACCCGAAAAGGCCCCACAAGCTCATCTTTGATGATACCAGCCCAAACCAGTACTCCACCTCCACCTTGCTGGCGTCTGAGTCGGACTGGAGCTCTCTGCCCTTTACCAATCCAGCCACGGGCCCATCCATCTGGCCCATCAAGACTCACTCTCATTTCATCAGTCCATAAAACCTTAGAAAAATCAGTCTTGAGATATTTCTTGGCCCAGTCTTGACGTTTCAGCTTGTGTGTTTTGTTCAGTGGTGGTCGTTTTCAGCCTTTCTTACCTTGGCCATGTCTCTGAGTATTGCACACCTTGTGCTTTTGGGCACTCCAGTGATGTTGCAGCTCTGAAATATGGCCAAACTGGTGGCAAGTGGCATCTTGGCAGCTGCACGCTTGACTTTTCTCAGTTCATGGGCAGTTATTTTGCGCCTTGGTTTTTCCACACGCTTCTTGCGACCCTGTTGACTATTTTGAATGAAACGCTTGATTGTTCGATGATCACGCTTCAGAAGCTTTGCAATTTTAAGAGTGCTGCATCCCTCTGCAAGATATCTCACTATTTTTGACTTTTCTGAGCTGTCAAGTCCTTCTTTTGACCCATTTTGCCAAAGGAAAGGAAGTTGCCTAATAATTATGCACACCTGATATAGGGTGTTGATGTCATTAGACCACACCCCTTCTCATTACAGAGATGCACATCACCTAATATGCTTAATTGGTAGTAGGCTTTCAAGCCTATACAGCTTGGAGTAAGACAACATGCATAAAGAGGATGATGTGGTCAAAATACTCATTTGCCTAATAATTCTGCACACAGTGTATTCTTTAAATTAATTTTTAGTTGTATTCAGTTTAAGGTTTGTTCATATATTGGTAGTAAAACTGTGTACTTAGGAAACTGAGAAAAATTATTTTAAAATGCTAACGAAGGGGATCCCTTTGATGTGTCTTAAGTATTCTCACATGGGGTCCAACTATCAAAAACTCAACAATATGGAGAGAAATTACACAGAATCTTTGGGATTTTTTTTAACCTATAGTGTAATGAATGGGTCTCTCCTTCACATACATATCCCTGCATTGAGATAGTCACCTTTCATGATAAAATTTGAGCTTTTAAACATTTTTGAGGGAGATCGCCATACTGACAAGACTTCTTAGATCATCTCGCTTGAGCTGAGAACTTTAGATTGGCCTCTCAAGATATTTGTTAAAGGGACAGTCAACACCAAAATTGTTATTGTTAAAAAAGATAGATAACGCCTTTACTACCCATTCTCCAGCTTTTCACAGCCAACATTATTATATTAATATACTTTATAACATTAAAACCTCTTAATTTCTGCCTGTTTCTAAGCCACTACAGACAGCCTCTTATCACATACTTTTTTATTAGCTTTTTACAACTGTAGAATGCTAGTGCATGTCAGACATATAGATAACATTGTGCTCACTCCCGGAGTTGTGCACAACACAGCACTAATTGGCTAAAATGCAAGTCAATAGATAATAAATAAATAGCCATGTGATCAGGGGGCTGTCAGAAGATGCTTAGATACAAGCTTAATCAAGAGGATAAAAGTATAAAGTATTAATATAACCATGTTGGCTATGCACAACTGGGGAAACGGTAATAAAGGGATTATCTATCTTTTTAAACTATAACAATGTTGAAGTTGACTGCTCCTTTAATCTCGTTATCTCTGAAGGACATGTAAACTATTAGAAAAAAAAGATGCATATAAACATTGAAGCAATTATAAGTTAAAATGTGATAACAATGTCACATCTTCATTTGCATTGTTTCCAACACAGTGTGGTCATGTTCCACCACCTATGAAATGCTGCCTTGTAGTGATTTTCACTATTTTCTATAGGAAGCATTTTACCAGGTCTTAGCCCCTTTTCACCTGCAGCGAGTACTGTAAGTTCTACATGCTGCTTGATTGCAGACCCAACAAACGTTAGTAAATCTAGGCTACTGTCAATAGATATCCTGGAATTCACTTACATCACAAATTATACAGAGGTCAAGTCGAGCGGGAACGCATGGGAATGGAGTTCCTGCACTATTTTTGCAGGAGGATCTAAGTTCCCCCTGGACAGAGAACAGAAACTCCTCAATAAACACTGCTGGTGCCGGTGGGAGGAGCTGGAGCACAGTCTGGTTACAGAGCAAGGAGCCCATTTATCAAGCTCCGGGTGGAGCTTGAGGGCCCGCGTTTCTGGCGAGCATGCAGGCTCACCAGAAACACCAGTTATGAAGCTGCGGTCTAAAGACCGCTGCTCCATAACCTGTCTGCCTGCTCTGAGCAGGCGGACAGACATCGCCGCAATTCAACCCGATCGAGTACGATCGGGTTGATTGACACACGCTTGCTGGCGGCCAATTGGCCGCAAATATGCTGTGGGCGGTGTTGCACCAGCAGCTCACAAGAGCTGCTGATGCAATGCTGAATACGGAGAGCGTATTTCTCTCCGCATTCAGCGAGGTCTGTCGGACCTGACCCGCACTTTCGGATAAGGTCCGACAGACCTTTGTTAAATAGTCCCCATAGTGAGATCCTCTTGTAATGGGCAGTAACACTTCCTACAATACACTAAATGCAGCCTATCAGCAGTCCTGCTGTGTAATCACCCTGCACTGTGTGTAACACATGGTGCTTACATTTCTGTGTGGCTTGCTCTGGTATTATTTAGCTCCCCTCAGCAGAAATCGGACTATTGCACTTTAAGTGGGTGAGGTTCTGTGACAGAGGAGGATTCTCAGGCCCAAAGGCAACCATTAAACCCTTCACTGGATTTAATTTGCTTTCATTAACCAAAGTGTATAGATTATATACATATAAATACAGTGTGTGTGTATAAAACAATATTAATTCTGAGGGGGGTAGAAGTCTTGGTGAGTTCCCACACTTTTTTTTGTAGGACTTGACCCCTGAAACTATAATGAAATAGATGTCCTATTTTAACATATAAATACCTTGTTGGTGCACTGCCATACAGGTAGCTAGAGCTGCCATATGTGATGCTTTCTGATCCTTCATTAAAATATGGACGGTTTCTGTAATGAAACACATAATCTGTTAAACAAACCGTGCTATACTTTACTACACTGTAACATTTATATTAATGTTATGTTCTCCTTGATAGAGAGAGAAATACGCGTATAAAGATAGAAGCTTTAAAATATATCATGTACCTTAGATACTATATAAACCATATTTACATAGAGGTAATTACTGTTTACTTGAGCAGAACCACAAAAAAAAATGTGGGCAGAAACATGCCTTCTGGGTTAAAACATTACATAAAATACCTTTCAAATACAACCCTCAGAGTCAGTAAATTTATAATGACTTATTAAATAGTATTACAATTTGTACCATTGTTTTAATACTTTCAAATGTTATTTCCAGCTGGTGCCCATGCCCCCTCCCCCACTCAAAGCTTTTTATTTTAATTAGCAGCATCATATTCACAGTTTACACTGCTGAAACCTGTGGCAAATTGAATAAAGTGTTAGCCTTAATGTAGTACACTCCTGCACTGGATAAATCAGCCAACAGCTTTATCCAGTGCCAGAGCATGGCTGTATCCAGTGCCAGAGCACGGCTGTATCCAGTGCCAGAGCACGGCTGAATCCAGTGCCAGAGCACGGCTGAATCCAGTGCCAGAGCAAGGCTGTATCCAGTGCCAGAGCACGGCTGAATCCAGTGCCAGAGCACGGCTGAATCCAGTGCCAGAGCACGGCTGAATCCAGTGCCAGAGCACGGCTGAATCCAGTGCCAGAGCACGGCTGAATCCAGTGCCAGAACACGGCTGAATCCAGTGCCAGAGCACGGCTGAATCCAGTGCCAGAGCACGGCTGTATCCAGTGCCAGAACACGGCTGAATCCAGTGAAGAACACGGCTGTATCCAGTGCCAGAGCACGGCTGTATCCAGTGCCAGAACACGGCTGAATCCAGTGCCAGAGCACGGCTGAATCCAGTGCCAGAGCACGGCTGAATGCAGTAACAGAGCAGGGCTGTATCCAGTGACAGAGCAGGGCTGTATCCATTGACAGAGCATGCTACATTAAGGTGAGCAACAATATCAAGCAGGTTTTATTTTTATAACAACCCTGTGACAGGGTTTAAAAAAAACACAACACTAGACAGGCAGTCTATAAAAAGAAAACCATAGCATATAAAGTGAAATATAGAGTAAAATATAGGGAAAAATGTTTTTTTTTTAAAGAGGAGTCTCTGACTATGCTTTGGCTAGATTACGAGTTTTTTTGCCACCGCTTACCTCCCTATAGCGCTGCTATTACAGGTTTTCATAAACCCGGCGTTAGCAGGCAATATTGCAGCGTTGAGCAAAATTGAGCTCCATACTGCACTCAAATACCAGCGCTGTTTTGAGCTGGTTTTACGTGCTCGTGCACGATTTCCCCATAGACATAAATGGGGAGAGCCGGCTAAAAAAAAGCCTAACACCTGCAATAAAGGAGTGTAAAGCTCCGTAACGCAGCCCCATTGATTCTTATGGGGAAACAAAATTTATGTTTACACCTAACACCCTAACATAAACCCTGAGTCTAAACACCCCTAATCTGCCGCCCCCGACATCGCCGACACCTACATTACACTTATTAACCCCTAATCTGCCGACCCCATCACCGCCGACACCTACCTACACTTATTTACCCCTAATCTGCCACCCCCAATGTCGCTGCCACCTACCTACACTTATTAACCCCTAATCTGCTGCCCCTAACATTGCCGCCACCTACATTACACTTATTAACCCCTAATCTGCCGCCCCCAACGTCGCTGGCACTATACTAAAGTTATAAACCCCTAAACCTAACCCTAAGTGTAACCCTAACCCTAACACCCACTAACTTTAATATAATTAAAATAAATATAAATAAAAATTACTATCATTAACTAAATAATTCCTATTTAAAACTAAATACTTACCTATAAACCATAAGCTAGCTACAATATAACTAATAGTTACATTGTAGCTAACTTAGGTTTTATTTTTATTTCACAGGCAAGTTTGTATTTATTTTAACTAGGTAGACTAGTTAGTAAATTGTTATTAACTATTTACTAACTACCTAGCTAAAATAAATACAAATTTACCTGTAAAATAAAACCTAACCTGTCTTACACTAACACCTAACCTTACACTACAAATAAATAAATTACATTAATTAAATACAATTAACTAAAATACAAAAAAACCCAAACACTAAATTACACAAAATAAAAAAGAAATTATCAAATATTTAAACTAATTACACCTAATCTAATAGCCCTATCAAAATAAAAAAGCCCCCCCCCAAATAAAAAACCTGTAGCCTAAACTAAACTGCCAATAGCCCTTAAAAGGGCCTTTTGCAGGGCATTACCCCAAAGAAATAAGCTATTTTACCTGTAAAAAAATAATACAAACAACCCCCAACAGTAAAACCGACCACTCACACACCAACCCCCCCAAAAAAATCCTATCTAAAAAACCTAAGCTCCCCATTGCCCTGAAAAGGGCATTTGTATGGGCATTGCCCATAAAAACGGCATTTAGCTCTTTTTCTGCCCAAACCCTAAGCTAAAAATAAAACTCACCCAATAAACCCTTAAAAAATCCTAACACTAACCCCCGAAGATCCACTTAAAGTTTTTGAAGACCGGACATCCATCCTCAACGAAGCGGCAGAAGTCCTCAGCGAAGCCAGCAGAAATCTTCATCCAAGCAGGCCGAAGTCTTCATCCAAGCCGGCAGAAGTCTTCATCCAGACGGCATCTTCTATCTTCATCCATCCGGCGCGGAGCGGCTCCATCTTCAAGACATCCAGCGCGGAGCATCCTCTTCTGACGACGGCTAACAAAGAATGAAGGTTCCTTTAAGGGACATCATCCAAGATGGTGTCCCTTGAATTCCGATTGGCTGATAGAATTCTATCAGCCAATCGGAATTAAAGGTGAAAAAAATCCTATAGGATTGAGCTTGCATTCTATCGTCTCTTCCAATCAGACAATAGAATGCGAGCTCAATCCTATTGGCTGATTGGATCAGAGCAATGGGGAGCTTAGGTTTTTTAGATAGGATTTTATTTGGGGGGTTGGTTGTGTGGGTGGTGGGTTTTACTGTTGGGGGGTTGTTTGTATTATTTTTTACAGGTAAAAGAGCTGATTTCTTTGGGGCAATGCCCCGCAAAAGGCCCTTTTAAGGGCTATTGGCAGTTTAGTTTAGGCTAGGGTTTTTTATTATGGGGGGGCTATTAGATTAGGTGTAATTAGTTTAAATATTTGATAATTTCTTTTTTATTTTGTGTAATTTAGTGGGGTTTTTTTTGGTAATTTAGTTAATTGTATTTAATTAATGTAATTTATTTAATTGTAGTGTAAGGTTAAGTGTTAGTGTAAGACAGGTTAGGTTTTATTTTACAGGTAAATTTGTATTTATTTTAGGTAGTTAGTAAATAGTTAATAACTATTTACTAACTAGTCTACCTAGTTAAAATAAATACAAACCTGCCTGTGAAATAAAAATAAAACCTAAGCTAGCTACAATGTAACTATTAGTTATATTGTAGCTAGCTTAGGGTTTATTTTACAGGTAAGTATTTAGTTTTAAATAGGAATTATTTAGTTAATGATAGTAATTTTTATTTAGATTTATTTTAATTATATTAAAGTTAGGGGTGTTAGGGTTAGGTTTAGGGGTTAATAAATTTAGTATAGTGGCGGCAATTTTGGGGTTAGCAGATTAGGGGTTAATAACATTAATGTAGGTTGTGGCTATGTTAGGGACAGCAGATTAGGGGTTAATAATATTTAACTAGTGTTTACAATGCGGGAGTGCGGCGGTTTAGGGGTTAATATGTTTATTCTAGTGGCGGCGATGTCGGGAGCGGCAGATTAGGGGTTAATAATTTTATTTTAGTGTTTGCAATGCGGGAGGGCCTCGGTTTAGGGGTTAATAGGTGGTTTATGGGTGTTAGTGTACTTTTTAGCACTTTAGTTTTGAGTTTTATGTTACGGCTTTGTAACATAAAAGCCATAACTGTTGACTTTCCGTTTACGGTATGGATCTTGACGGTATTGGCTGTATTGCTCACTTTTTGGCCGGACAGGCAAACTCATAATACCGGTGCTGTGGAAGTCCCATTGAAAAAGGACTTTTTAAAAGCTGCGGTAGTTACGTTGCGTTACGGCCAAAAAAGTGTGTGGTACACCTATACCTGCAAGACTCGTAATACCAGCGGTATACTCATACCGCAAAACTCGTAATCTAGCCGCTTATTAATTATGCACATATTCTCTCTCTTCTCTCCTCTCCCACTTTATTAAATATTAATATGATTTTTCATGTTTTTAGTTACTTGACTGCAAAGGGCTCCAATGCACATATATAAACACATATTTGCAGCCCTTAGCAGCCTTTTTTCTTCTAATACCTGAGACCTCATATCTTTGAGTCCTTATAACTTTTTTATGCAATATTTTTTAAAATAGTTTTATTATGAATGTAACTGTACTGTTAAATGTATTTTAAATGTGTTTTGTGCAAATTTTTTGTCACGCAAAACAGTCAACCAGAGCTATGAATTTGCGCTATCCCGACGCACGTTATTAAATTCAATTCCGCTCAAACAAAATGCGTTTACTTTTAACTTGTAATATGTCCGCTACTTCCGACGCATGCAAAGAGCCGCAATAAACCCCTTATTGCTCATGCACAACAGTCAGCTAGCCACTTGTAATCTATGTCGGCTTAAATCCTTCTGTCTCAGCATTCCTTTCTCTGTCTTGTACTAAATGCACCCCTGTGTAGGGCTGCCAATTCTGTTACAATTACAATACAATTAAAATAATATGGTAACCTTCAAAATATTTTGTAGTATAAATAGTTACATTTTGGGCTACTGTGAAGTGTGACATTTTAAAGCTTGATATTTTCATATTTATTGCATTTCAATTAGATAACAAAACTGAGGGACCATTTCAATTAAACTGGACCTAGAAGACTGAAAAAAACTTGGCAGTTCCTTATGCAGAACTTATGTCAATGAAAATAATGCCTATTACTGCTAATGATGATGGGTCAGCAGTCAGCAGAGTACAATCTGGAACACTTAGACAATCCCTTCAATAACCTGAGGTCCCAAAACAGGAAACATATCCCTTAATAAATGTCCACAAAATTATATTTCTAAATGTATTTATTGACTTCTATGATAATACTGTTTCCCCTTTTGTAAAGAACATTTTTGAAAGGTATAATTCAAATTAAAAGCAATAATTATAATTAAAAACAATAAATAACATATTAACTAAAAATACAGCTTTTCCTAATGAAAATTCAGTTTCAAATTTTTTTTTTACTCATGTAATATGTTCTGTAAAAAAAATTCTTACCCACTGTATGATGGAGATGTGAGATTTTCACTTGAGTTCACATATTCCTTGACAAACAGGATTTTGTTACTAATAAAATATAAATGAAAACATTACTAATTTATAGCATTTACACAACAATTGCAAAAAACTTTGCAAGTCATATACAACATAAATTAGCAATTCTTCAGTAATTTGTATTAAAGGGGAAAATATGTGTAGTTACAGAGGTGCCATTTATTTATAAATCAGAAATATTATGTGAACAGTTCCACATAAATGTAAGATTATTTGGCCATGACAAAATAGAAAGAGTACAAACAGTAAATATTTTTCTCCTTCCAAGAATGTATTAAGCGGTCTACGGACAAGGTTTTTAACCCCTTAGTGACCAGAGCACTTTTCCATTTTCTGTCCGTTTGGGACCAAGGCTATTTTTACATTTTTGCGGTGTTTGTGTTTAGCTGTAATTTTCTTCTTACTCATTTACTGTACCCACACATATTATATACCGTTTTTCTCGCCATTAAATGGACTTTCTAAAGATACCATTATTTTCATCATATCTTATAATTTACTATAAAAAAAATTATAAAATATGAGGAAAAAATGGAAAAAAACACACTTTTTCTAACTTTGACCCCCAAAATCTGTTACATATCTAAAACCACCAAAAAACACCCATGCTAAATAGTTTCTAAATTTTGTCCTGAGTTTAGAAATACCCAATGTTTACATGTTCTTTGCTTTTTTTGCAAGTTATAGGGCCATAAATACAAGTAGCACTTTGCTATTTCCAAACCATTTTTTTCCAAAATTAGCGCTAGTTACATTAGAACACTGATATCTTTCAGGAATCCCTGAATATCCCTTGACAAGTATATATTTTTTTTTAGTAGACATCCCAAAGTATTGATCTAGGCCAATTTTGGTATATTTCATACCACCATTTCACCGCCAAATGCGATCAAATACAAAAAATTGTTCACTTTTTCACAAATTTTTTCACAAACTTTAGGTTTCTCACTGAAATCATTTACAAACAGCTTGTGCAATTATGGCATAAATGGTTGTAAATTCCTCTCTGGGATCCCCTTTGTTCAGAAATAGCACACATATATGGCTTTGGCGTTGCTTTTTGGTAATTAGAAGGCCGCTAAATGCCACTGCGCACCACAAGTGTATCATGCCCAGCAGTTAAGGGGTTAATTAGGGAGCTTTTAGGGAGCTTGTAGGGTTAATTTTAGCTTTAGTGTAGTGTAGTAGACAACCCCAAGTATTGATCTAGGCACATTTTGGTATATTTCATGCCACCATTTCACCGCCAAATGCGATCAAATTAAAAAAAATGTAAAATTTTTCACAATTTTAGGTTTCTCACTGAAATCATTTACAAACAGCTTGTGCAATTATGGCACAAATGGTTGTAAATGCTTGTCTGGGATCCCCTTTGTTCAGAAATAGCAGACATATATGACTTTGGCGTTGCTTTCTGGTAATTAGAAGGCCACTAAATCCTGTTGCGCCTCACACGTGTATTATGGCTAGCAGTGAAAGGGTTAATTAGGGAGTTTGTAGTGAGCTTGCAGGGTTAATTTTAGCTTTAGTGTAGAGATCAGCCTCCCATCTGACACATCCCACCCCCTGATCCCTCCCAAACAGCTCCCTTCCCTCCCCCACCCCACAATTGTCCCCGCCATCTTAAGTACTGGCAGAAAGTCTGCCAGTACTAAAATAAAAGGGTTTTTAAAAAAAAAATGAAATTTTTTTTTAGCATATTTACATATGCTACTGTGTAGGATCCCCCCCTTAGCCCCCAACCTCCCTGATCCCCCCCAAAACCGCTCTCTAACCCTCCCCTCTGACTTATTGGGGGCCATCTTGGGTACTGGCAGCTGTCTGCCAGTACCCAGTTTACAATAAAAAGTGCTTTTTTGGTTTTTTTTTTGTTTTTTTCTGTAGTGTAGCTTCCCCCAACCCCCCACCCCCCACAAACAAACCCCCACCACCTTGCTGATTGTTTGGATTTTATTTGTTATTATATTTTTTATATCCCCATTTTCTGCAGTGTAGCGGTTCCCACCCGCTCCCTCCCCGTGCACGCGCCCGCCCCCACCCTCCCGTGCACGCGCGCGCGCCCGTGCGCGCCCCCAGCCACCCCCGCCCACGATCCCGCCCCCCTTCAGATCCACATGGCCATCGATGGCCGCCACCCGCCTCCCGGTCCGGCTCCCACCCACCAACGCAGGTAGCCACCGATCTCCGGTGCAGAGAGGGCCACAGAGTGGCTCTCTCTGCACCGGATGACTTAAAAAGGTTATTGCAGGATGCCTCCATATCGAGGCATCACTGCAATAACCGGAAAGCAGCTGGAAGCGAGCAGGATCGCTTCCAGCTGCTTTCCACACTGAGGACGTGCAGGGTACGTTCTCAGGCATTAACTGCCTTTTTTCTGAGGACGTACCCTGCACGTCCTCAGTCGTTAAGGGGTTAAACTTGTGAACCTGTCGGCACCGCTTTGCAGCATACTTGGTCCACTGCCTGTATGTACCATTACACCCTCAAGTGAGTGTGCAATGCCAACCCCTTCCCTCATGTGACTAATCATGCAAGAGAGGGTCCTGTCAATCACCCCAAGCAAGTGTGTTCAGGGTGATTTCTCTCTGCCAACTAAGAGGTGGCGGAGATTGTAAGAGGCAGCGGCCTGATAACTGCTAATTCTTACATTGTGAGAAGCAGGCTTGCATATGCGAACCTGCCCCGCAAGGGCTCCAAAGCAGTTTACGATGATTAGTACATGGAGCCTAAATTGTCTCAAAAGGGTAGAGTTTTTTTTCTCTACATCAGCAGAGCCAGAACATTTCATACATTCTGCATCTTCTGTTGAGTCTAGTGGTTAACTAACTTCAGCCTGATGAAACTGCCCGTTGTAGGCAGAGAAACACGTTGCCTGTTTTTACTACTGTTTTAATAAAAAAAATTGCTTTTTACATCTTTCTGAGCCATTTTACATGATTTGCCTTTAACCTTAATGTCTGCCTGGTTTCATCAGTCTGCTGGACGACTGGGAAGTTCCAGCCTGCGTTACTAGCACTTGAAGATGCATTGCTTTTGTGAGTATCCATATCATTTTGACATTATCCCTTTCACAGACTGCACTAGGCCATTTTGGCGTCCTTGTGCTTCTTTTTGTTTTAGAGCAAGGAGAGTTTTCATTATAACACAGGGCTTGATATTCAAAAGCTCGTCACTCAGGTGAGATGATCTGAGCCATCTCGTTAGTATGGAGAAGTCCCTAAAAAAATGATATAAACACAAATTTTGATTTGAAAGATATTTATCTCACTATGCAGGGTTTTGTAGGAGAGTCACTAACATTACAATATAAGGTAAAAAATATCCCAAAGATTTTGCATGATTTCTCTCCATGCCAGCGAGCTTTTGATCATTAGGCCCCCAGTGAGAAGCAGGCTAGAGTAATATTACACTCAATGCACTTGAATTCTCCAGACTAGCAGGCATCAACTCGGGTGGAGTATAAACACAGCACAATCCTAAATGTAGGACTCAATAAGCACAATAGGGACTCCTACTTGTATTGCTGTAAACGTATGGAACCAAGTACAGGACCCGTCCCCAAGCCACAACTTTATACTCAAAACATCACACCTTCTTTATTGAAACATCTTCATTAAAAGGTTAGATTTATAGACACTTGCGAGTTTGCTGAGGCGTCTTGCTATAAAGGTTAGATTATATTCTAAATTCCCCGAGCATTGCTTCACCTATCTCTTCCAGCGTTTCATTATTGGGCGTTGCTGCCAATAATATCTAAAGTTGGCAGAGGTGCCCAATATATACATGAGAACTCGCACATCAAATGACAATAATTACACTCTTGCCCAATAGGTTATGTGAACATAAGTATAAATTATTGGCATGTTGATTTTGTTATGGCAAAGTAGTCTCACTGGGTAGAACAAGTGATCAGTGATCTTATAGATGTGAAAGCTGGCTGTGGTCATTCCTTGTTATTCAAGAGGCATATTCAGGATTTACACCTCAGCCAGCACGTGGAATTCTTTTAGAGCTAGTGAGGTTGTCTTTGTATTATTTTTCTTATATTTCTCTTTAACTATTTTGTTAAAGTGAACTATTTATTGTTTTTTGTTTTAATTAGTTTTTCTGCATTGCTGTCAAAGTGTTTTTGTGATGTCGGTATCCTTCAAATGTAATTTGAAGTAAGCAGCTACGATACATATGCATCTCCACTGATTATAACAAGGCTTGTTGCAGTAACAAGAGGTGGATACAAATCTTCCTGAACTTACTTAGGTATGCTTTTTAACAAAGGATACCAAGAATACAAAGTAAATTTGGTGATACAAGGAAATTGAAAGATCTCTTAAAATTGCATAACCACTCAGCACCATAAAAATTTAATTTTGAGTTTTATGTTCCTTTAACTTCACTTCAAATGAGTAAACGGAATATCGGCCCAATTTATTTATCCTATTACAGTTACAAATATTTTAGAGGACACAACATGTGGCTGTGGCATTTAATAGCATGAAGGGGAGAGGCATTGTCTATGGTTTTGGCCCTTTCACCATTGCTAAGGCTGAAAAAGGCCTTAGTATTTGTCCTGATTTACCTCATAGAAGGTGCATTCATTCATTTTTGAATTGTTAGTGTGACCTAGATTTGAATCTGTGATGCAATGGATTATACAATATCTACAGTATATGATATAGCAGATTAGGTAGCAAAAACATACTTTGTTTCTTTAGGGTCAGAATCACTGAGCTCACTTGGGGAAGGGCTTTCATAGCGAGTCTCCACTGTAGTAGTTGTGGTAATATGTTCTCTTGAACTCACAGATCTAAAAAGGAAATAGCACATCATTTAAGGCAACTGAAAACACCCCAAACATGGCGAATATATCCTTATATACCAAGCATTATTATTTTTTTAAGAACTTATCTACCAAAAAAAAAAAACTAAACCATTCTGTCTGTCCATGTAACTTTTTTAAACCATTCATCAACTGTCCATTGAATTGGATGTTGCCACCAAAGCTCTGCATTGGTTTTGTGTCTTAAATTAATGTTACAGCTTTATTTACTTACTAATGCTGTGCATGTATCGTTTCAAAATTATAATTTTTTTACTTTATTTATAAAGGTTTTTATTCTTCCATGTCACTTGGAAACTGTAACAGAAATTAATTATCTGTTGTAAAGAAGATTTACGGTGTTGCCTATCAATGAAAAAAAAATGCTTTTAAATGGAAATGTATAATACACATGATGCACAAAAAATTATGTATATTATGTATAATTATTATTATAATTATGTATATGGGATACTTAAAATCTTCTACAAAGCATATCTTGTAAGTTTAGAGAATTCTAAATCAAGCGAAACCAATTTTCTCAACAGTAAAAAAAGGCACTAATTTATGGTAACAATAAATGAACGTGTATAAGTACAATAGTTTTCCTTTCCAAAAGGTTTCAGTGCCACTTCATCATTTCTTCCCTTTTATCGTCTTTTGTAACTCCACCATCATCTTTATAACTCCTCTCCTTTTTCACTTTTGTCCTTTCTTTATTTCAGCTGTTCTTTTTTCTAACCCCTTTTTAAACATCCTCATCGATTTCACTTTCCCCCTGTTTGCTTACATTTCCCTTTTTTGTTCAGTTACAAATAATGTTATTAGATAAATCTAACTATGAATAAAAACCTAGAGAAATGTTTGAAACACTTAAGTAAAAGCATATTAAAGGGTCATTAAACACTGAGATGATAATATAATAAATCATATGTATAAAAAAGACTGCATTATACTTTTATTATTTATTTTGTCCCCTGTTCCTGTAATTCCATTTTGATATTGTGAGTATTTCAGTTCCTGTTACAAAGGAAAGTGCAGAACACTGTTATATTCCACACAGCCATTGGCTGCACACTCTAGTGACCTATTTATAACTGTCCCTAATTTGCCACAGCAGAGAAGGTAACCTAAGTTACAACATGGCAGCTCCCATTGTTTTATAGACACTAAAACTTTACACTTATTTTGTCACTATTTAAACTGTAAAAAATACATCTACATGTTATTCTAAGACTAATCTTTTCTTTGAATGCATCATTCTATCCAGCATTTGTTTAGTGTTTAATGTCCCTTTAAGAGTAAGCAAAACAGGACAGATCATTTTCATATACCTTGAAGATCTTGATTCAATTTCCTCCAAGTAATCTTTGTATTTCTCTGCTGTACGAGATGGAGTGGAAGCAGAATTTGAACTGGATCTAGACAAGAAATGAAAGAGATTTGAAAAAATCCTTTTCTTAGATACTACACACTTAATATAAATATCAGTCCACAAACCCATATAAAAGTGTTCTTACAAACTTACAGCCTATCTCACTTTTTCTAAGCCAAAAATATAAAAAGTTGTAATTATGTTTTTTTTTTTTTAAATTTTACTACATAATTATGGCCTTGATTACAATCTTTCCGAAATATTAATTTGATATTGAAAAAAAAACTGATTTGGCTGTTATTTTGTATTTTATCTTTAGAAAACATAGCCATGCTTGAAAACTCCCACAATACTTAGGGCTCCATTTATGAAGCAGCACATGCTGCTTTGGAGTCCCATGGTTTCAGGCTCGCCTCAAATGGAAGTTAAGACTTGTCCACCACATTTTAAGGATAATTGACAGCACCTGCTAGCGGCCGATTGGCCGCCAGTGAGCAGGGGGCGGCATTGCACACACATTTAGCCAGGTCTGGCGGACATGATTCGCTACAGCCAATGATGTCCACTCGACTATTAAGAAATCTTCTCCTGAATCTCCATTTCCCCAAAACGGCACCGTTAACAACTGTCAATCGGCAAAAAACAAATAGCTAAACAAAAAAAAATACAACTGCTCTCCAGATTGCCCAGCTGTTCTTGCTAACTGACCGCCGGGCCTTTCATTCTTATTCTGATGGTCCAGCATCCTCTCCTCTCTCTTTGTCCCAACTGACCTTGTACATATGTTTTATTTATGGTTTTTTAAGTTTCAATTGTCATCAAAAAAGACCGTTATTGTTACTGTCATGGGAAGTGGCATCTTGTTTTTTTGATCTGAGCAAGCAGAGATCTGCGACTGATATTATTATTGTTTATTGGATGTGCGTTATTAGTCAATCTGTGGGTGCTGAGCATTTATCAATTTGTTGTGTCCATTTTCTGGTCAATGTTTAGGTGGATTGTGATCGCCTTAGTGGATGCCGTCCATGCATTGCATGTGTGACTTTTCTGATATCCAATACAATATTTTCTAATATGAAAATGGTGCTATCTTTTGCATTGTGATCATTCCAATGCTGAAAAAGGCACATCGACAGCTGAAAAAAACAGTCAACTAGATTGGATATATGAAATATGGTTCCTTAAAGTGACAGTATATACCAATTTTCATATAACTGCATGTAAATAGACACTACTATAAAGAATAGTATGCGCAGATACTGATTTAAATATTCAGTATAAAACGTTTTTAAATAATTACTTAGATGCTCGCAGTTTAGCACTGTTGCTAAGGTTAGCCTGGTACACCCAGTGAAAGGGGCTGAGAAAGCAGGAAGAGCAGACCCTCCCCACTCCCTGCATATGAAAAGACAGATTATACAAACAATAGCAGAAGGAATCTGTATACCTGGGTCTACATCTGATATTTTGGGGCTTGGTTAGAAGTATGAAAATCA
This sequence comes from Bombina bombina, assembly GCF_027579735.1. NCBI lineage: Eukaryota > Metazoa > Chordata > Amphibia > Anura > Bombinatoridae > Bombina > Bombina bombina. Next base: position 831,776,199 of record NC_069499.1, read on the forward strand.
GCAAAATGTTATTAAAAATAAGCAAAATTATACATTGTTACAAAAGCACTCCCAGGAGGGCTGTATAAATGGATTATATGCAAAACATTTATGCAAAGAAAAATCAAGTGTACAATGTCCCTTAAAAGGGACATGTCACCCACATTTTTTCTTTTATGATTTAGAAAGAGAATGCAATTTTAAACATCTTTCTAATTTAAACAGGTGAGTGAAACAGGTGAGTGAAAAAAGTGTGCGCAATTTGTTTTATTCTCTTGATATTCTTCGATGAAAAGCATATCTAGATATGCTCACTAGCTGCTGATTGGTTGCTGCACATAGAAGCATCGTGTGATTGGCTCACCATGTGCATTGCTTTTTCTTTAACTAAGGATATTTAAAAAATGAAGCAAAATAAATAATGGAAGTAAATTGTAATGTTGTTTAAATTTCTATTCTCTATCTGAATCATGAAAGAAAGATTTTGGGTTTAAACAAAGTTTATTTAGTGTGTTATACAGAAAAAAATAAAAATAAGAAAGTTTAGATTTTATGTAGCCTCTCAATATTTAGAGTAATCCACTTGGATTTTGTAAAACATTATTATGTAGACTGGTGCCTTATGAGGTAAAAGGCTCCTTCTTACTGCCTAGTCTTAAGGAAGTAATGCATATAACAAAACAGCAGAGGGCAGCGTGGTCTACTGGCTGAACCATGGCACACAGCATATAAATGATTTCAATTGTAATAAACGTGTTAATATTGTGCAATTTCACTGAGTAGCTATGTCTTGCAAAGTGGCAACCTACAATAAACGGTACAGAAATAGATTTACTAACTGCCTCTAATGATGCAATTTTACTGTTACTGTCTTCACAAACATCTAGCTTTATATCTAATTATACAGTAGATGGGGAGCATCTGATTAGATGGCAGTTTTCCTACTTAGATTCGTTTTCAGTCATACATTAATACACAATATTTTGTATAGTCAGAATAGCCATAGATTTATCATATATGTATCTGCAGCTTTCCCCCTGCCCCTGTTACAGTCATTGGTCAATAGTTGAATAAGTTAACATAAAGGCACCATAAACAGTTTTTTTTGTTTTCTGACATATCAATGTAAAGTATGTTGATACAACCAGTTTTGAAAAATGGCACCTCCCAGTTGACGACCACACCAACCCTTAGAATGCTAAGAATGTGAAAACCGAGTCTGTAAATCTATTCAAACAATGCTTGAAGGTAAGCTATGCACACCTCCTTTCCAATTGACCCCATAGTATTAGAAAGGTAAACATTCTATGCAGGTCAGTCTAATGGAGAAACTAAGAAAAGGTCTAGTGATTTCACGTGGTAGTTCCAGTTCAGTAACCTGACAAACTCACACTGCTATCATTTAGTAGCAACTCTGTTATGTGACTCAATAGTGGTTCTTTGTTGTTGAACCTAATGACCTTAGCAAAGCTGATTCATTACAATACTGATACATATTTTACAGAGGCACCAGTGTTACAGCACAATAAGATTAATTTTAACTGCCCCTCTGCAAAAAGCCTTTTGATACTCATAACCCATATGAAGACCACTGACCACATTTTCCCCATCAGCGTTTATCATAATGGTCTCTCACTCAATTCCCTACAGTGTATATTCTAACAACAAATGTCCCAATCACAAACAAACCTGACTTAACCCATTGCAGCTAATATTCTAAGTGCCCATTGCAAACACTTTAAATTCTAAAAAAATAATACTGTCAATCCCTTCATCAGTAATCCTTTTAAAAGTAAAAAAAAATACCAACAATCCACACCGCCTCCAAACACCTTAAAAGGTATAGTCTAGTTAAAATTAAACTTTTATGATTCAGATAGAGCATGTAATTTTAAACAACTTTCTAATTTACTACTATTATCAATTTTTCTTTCTTCTCTTGGTATCTTTATTTGAATGTAATCTTAAGAGCTGGCCCATTTTTGATACAGCACCTGGGTAGCGCTTGCTGATTGGTGGCTACATGTTGACACCAATCAGAAAGCGCTACTCAGGTGCTGAGCCAAAAATGGGATGGCTCCTATGCTTACATTCCTGCTTTTTTAAATCAAGATACCAAGAGAATGAAGACAAATTGATAATAGGAGTAAATTAGAAAGTTGCTTAAAATTGCATGCTCTGTCTGAATCATGGAAGTTTAATTTTGACTTGACAATAAATAATATTAATATGTACTTATTAAAAAAAGCCCATTTATTGCAGTAGCCTCTTCATGATCATCAGCAACAAGACCAGTCTCTTTCATTTCAAACCTTGATCTGGGATCCCTCCTATTTACAGACTCAATAGAGATCATTCTGATTTGGTTAATCTTATTTACCATTGAAACAAACCAATCTTATTAACTAAATGAGATACGTATGTACGTTGCTTAAACTTTTTCAATTGCAGCACCTATCTGGATATACTTAGTCTTTTGAATATGCACTGGGTATTGAAAGCTCTCACTATTTGTGCTTCTGAGGTTTTAAATGCTGTTTCTCTTGTAAAACAGGTAAGGTAAGCGATGGAGGTGTAACCGGAATTGAAACAGGGAATGTCAATGATTCATATGAAAGTTATTACTTTATATTACTGCTGATCAAGACAAGAGAGTAAAGGCTGAGGGTTATACATACTATAGTATTGTTACAAGTTTAAGCTTGTGTAGCTGTATAAGGTTAAAATGTCACAGAGTAACTGACATTTGGAGATGTTTTACTAAGCCAGTTTCACAACTCATTTTTACAAACAGTGGTTCTCAGCAATATTCAAAAATGATGTATCATTTCAATGGTCAGAAAATTGTATATTGTTACTTTTATGCATGCCTATTCATTTCTGTCATATCATAAAAGCATGCTAATCCTTAAAGGGACATTGTACACTAGATTTTTCTTTGCATAAATATTTTGTAAATGATCCATTTATATAGCCCATCTGGTAGTGTTTTTATAAAAATGTATAGTTTTGCTTATTTTTTAAGAATATTGTGCTGATTTTCAGACTCCTAACCAAGCCCCATAGTGTCAGATGTACACAGCGTTTACAGACTCATGCAGGCTTCTGTCTTTTCATATCCATGGGAGGGGGTAGTGCCTGCTCTTTTTGTTTACCCAGCCCTTTTAAGTGGGTGTCCCAGACAACCTCAACAACAATGGTAAACTGGGAGCTTCCAAGTACGTTTTTTAAAAGGTTTTATACTGTATTTTTAGATCAGTATCTGAGCATATTCTTCTTTATAGTAGTGTCTATTACATGCAGTCATATGAAAATGTATGTATACTGTCCCTTTAAGGCAGACCTAACCACCAGTATTAAAACTAGATGTTTTAATACTGGTGGTTAGGTCTGCCTTAAAGGGACAGCAGTCTTCTGGTTAATTTGCAATACGTATCTATTGTTGTGTAAACTGCTGATTTATCTATCAAGCTAGGTATATTCTTAATCTGTCTGTTATTTATCTAATAATCTATATTATAATTTAATTGTCTAATAATAAATAGTTATATTATACCTAAGTGAATTTGTGAATCTGATCACTTTTTATGTATCTCATGCAATGCGAAAATAAAGCACAAATTTAAGATTAGTTGAATTTTGTTGAAATGTTGCTCCAGAAGTCTAATTTTACAAAAGCTTTTAATTATGGACTGACATAATTTGGTATTTCAATAGTGATTATCAACTACAAAAACAGTTATAAAATGTAGTCAGTTTTTTATCAGATTTTCAAAACTTTCAAATTGCAAGTGTATGTGTAGTGGTCAGTGAAAGTAAAAGTAGGTGTAGGATATTAATGCTTCTGGGTTAATTTACACCAGGGAGTCTCTAAAGCATTTCAGTGCTAATACAATCCTATTAGTTTAGTTTTAAGGATACTTTGCATAAAGAGAAATATCAGTTGAATCTTGGATCAATCAAGAATTTGACCTCTGTGATGTTATCGGAGGATGGAAAATTGCAAAAGAGGTTGTCGGTTGTACAAATAGTGCAGGTGACAGTGCAGGTGACAGTGCACATTGCTAGTGTACTACAGTACCTTGCTAAATTATTAGACCCATTGGTCAAAAATGTTAATTTTTTATTTTAATTTCATATTTATTCTTAATAGTGTTGATTGATTTTTTAAAATTTTGTAACCATTTATTTTTTCCATGTTATATTGGCTTCTGCAATACATTTTTACATGTCATTTGATGTAATACTAATAAAATATTTGGTAAGTAACTAATGTATATGTTTTTACAGATGGGTTAACAAAGTGACTTACCATTAAAGCCATCAAATTGTCAGCCTGTTGAAGGCAAAAAACATGTCACAGTAATTCTAGGTGTATCACTCTCTGTAAACAATATTAAGAAAAAAAATGGATTGTGGGGATGATTTGAACCCATAATTGAAGGGCACTTTGCGGTCGATGTTGGGCTACTGCACTAAGAACTGACAGAAAAATCAGAGATATCTGCACTCAAAATAGGAAACTGCCTGTCAGAGTGCATGTCCGAGGCATCAAGGAGAGCTGTTCAGCGACGATTAGCCTGTTATCCAGAAACCCTGCTCGGAAACCATCCCACAATCCATTTTCTTTTTAACATTCTTTGCAGAACCACATGATACACCTACAATTTAGCAATCGGGTACTGCAACATGTTTTTGTCTTCAACAGTCCGACAATTTGACCGACTTTCTTTTTAACAGCAAGTCACTTTGTTTACCCATCTGTAAATACATATAAATTTGTGAATTTGCCAAATATTTTAGTAATATTACATCAAATTACTCGTAAATATGTAGTGCAAATGTTGCCAATATAACATGGGATAAGAAATGGTTACAAAGATAAAAAAAATTAATCAACACTATTATGATTAAATAAGAAATTAATATAAAAATTATGATTTTTGACCAATGGATCATTTGGCTAGGTACTGTAATATTAAAGGTTTAAGCCCCCTCAAGGGATTTTGTATTTTTCATCATGAATCACAGTGAATTATCCCAAGCATACATTTTTAATTTTATGATTGTCAATGCATTAAGTCATATTTTATACAATCTATTTAGATTTGGGATTTACAAAAAATATTCTTATACTTTGAATGCCTCTGTGTGTTGTTAAAAAACTATAATCACACTATAATTGGCATATTTTTCTCTGTGAAATTGGTTTTCAGAGAACTCTTGAAATGTAAGGTTGGGCGTGTCTGAAATTGTCTTTCAACTTCTAATATTCTGTAAGCATTTCTCAATCATTTATCTCGCTAGTCATATGCTGGTGAAGTTCTCAAAATTGACAATACACCTATAAAACTGGTTGTGTGTTCTCATTTTAACCTCACGCTCCCTGTTAGATTCTGCATTCTGGAGAGCTTAATTACTTTCTATGGGAGACAACTTGGTACTTTCTGGGACTTCTAGGTCTTGCCCATTGTCTAAGGTGATTTATTGAGGTTTGCTCCTGTGAGATCTATAAGATGATTCACTCCATGCATTTTGGAGAATATATCCCTGTGTGTTTAATACTTGTTATGGAGGTAAAGCACAATGCATTGTTATTCCAAATAAGAAAAAGGCTAAAGAGCCAATTAGAATCAGCACCCTTACTCCAATCACTGGTCATATCCTAATATTAAATAGCAATACTAAGTGTTTAAATAGCTTAAGAAAATAATTTTTTAAAAATAAAATGTTTTAACAAAATAGAGCATTTTTTATTTACACTAAAATACCGCCTTAACCACTTTGTTACAGTAAATTAGTAAAAACAATATGTTCACACAAGAGTTTGATCCCACTGAAATACAAAAATCCCTGGTTTCAGACATTTACAGAGATCGAGCGCATAAACTTATCAACTCAAGAAGTTGTCCACTCGCCTTTGCTGCATACGGCAGCTGGTGAACAGGATCCGCTACCAGTACGTATCATTACACGCTCAAGAGAGCGTGTAAAGCCCGCCCCTTCTGTCATGTGACCAAACGCATGAGAGAAGGGACTGTCAATCACCAAGAGTGAGCAAGCTCTCTGTGATTTCTCCTCGCCACCTCAGAGGTGGCATAGAGTGTAAGAATCAGCGGTCTAATGACCACAACTTCTTACATTGCGGGAAGCAGGCTCCCATATGCAAACCTGCCCCACAAGGGCTCCGGACCCGGTTTCGCTGCTTAGTAACTAGGTCCGGAGCCCTTATACTCTGTGTTCTCCCGATTTTTATTTACTTTGTTATTAAATGGCAAGTTACTTGGTAAGGTTGAGCAATTATTTTTAGAATTGCATTGCATGCAGTGGGCTGAGTGTGGAAGTACAGAGTGATTTTCAAATTTCCATTGCTAGATAACTGAAACATGAATTTTCCTTTTTTTTCCTCATTTGAGTGAGAACATAAAACTTGTCATAAAATTCAAGCTTGGTAATCATTTAATGTACATACATTTAAACATATTTTACCTGTTTGATTCCAGTATTGTTTCATCTAAGATTTCAGGCACTTTGTATCTGGCTTCTGTAACTGTTGTGGTAACATTTTCTCTAGGAAGTGGACTAGATCTAAATAAAGCATATGAGAGTTAAATACTTTACATGGGAACTATATTTTTTAACTGGAGAATGAATTATGAAACATATTTAAATAACAACAATAAATATACATTAAGTATATACATTAGTTTATAACATAAATTATGCATCAATCATTTTAGCAGATTAGGCGTTACTCATCTTATTACCTAATTTTAAACCTCAAAAAGTATTCTCATTAATTATAGACTAAATGGATGTAAAATGAATAATGATGAGTAAAATCTTTACCTTCTCTCAGATCTGGGTTCTGAATTTCTTGAAGAACCATAATAAGTCTCTCTAGTTGTAGTTGTAATAGTTCTGTTTCCTGAATCTGAAATAATTCTGTTAATGAAATAATAATTTTAGTACTCTTCCTATTTTAAGAAGGTGGGGCTCAAAATTGTCAACAAACAAAACTGTCATAACTTTTACTCATAGTTTTAACCTTTAACCTCAACTCATATCTTGTGATCTGGAAACCATTTTATTTAGCCATTACATTTACATCACTTAAAATATTTGATAAACTGAAGAAATATTTATTGAAGATCCATAGGAGCCTATCTATCAAGCTGCGAAAGGAGCTTGAGGGCCCGTGTTTCTGGCGAGTCTTCAGACTCGCCAGAAACACCAGTTATGAAGCAGCGGTCACAAAGACTATTGTAGCTATCTTAGGTTTTATTTTTATTTTACAGGCAAGTTTGTTTTTATTTTAATTAGGTAGAATAGTTATTAAATAGTTATTAACTATTTAATAACTACCTAGCTAAAATAAATACAAAAGTACCTGTAAAACCTAACCTAAGTTAAACACCTAACACTACCCTACAATTAAATAAATTAACTAAATTATCAACAATTAAATAAATTAAATTAAATTAGCTAAAGTACAAAAAAACCAAAACACTAAATTACAGAAAATAATAAACAAATTACGTGGGGCCCGATCCAATATGCAGCATCGCCCGCAAAAGCCGGCGACGCCAGATTTTGCGCGATTTTGGTATTACATATACGGCGTAGCATACAAGTTACGGCCGTATATTTCACCCGTTGCTCGCAATTTTTACTCCCATAGGCTAACATAGGACCGCGTCGTAAGTCGGTATCCAATATCTAGCGCAAGGCCTTACGTGGCGAAAATGGAGAAATCTTACTCCATTTTCACCTTGCCATAAAATGCAGCCTTAGCAGGTGTTGCGCTGAGTATGGGAGCACCGTAACTCCATAAAATGCCTGCAAAAATAAACTAACACATGCGCAATGTCTATCTACCTGTCAACCGCAATCCCCCACCGCAATAACTAATAAACTGTATTAACCCCTAAACCGCCATAGCCCACATAGCCTATTAAATGTATTAACCCATAATCTGCCACCACTATAATAAAGTTATTAACCACTAAACCTAAGTCTAACCCTAACTCTACACCCCCCTAACTTAATTATTGTTTAAATAAATCTAAATAATATTACTATTATTAACTAAATTATTCCTATTTAAAACTAAATACTTACCTATAAAATAAACCCTAAGATAGCTACAATATAATTAATAATTACATTGTAGCTATTTTAGGATTTATTTTTATTTTACAGGCAACTTTGTATTTATTTTAACTAGGTACAATAGCTATTAAATAGTTAATAACTATTTAATAGCTACCTAGTTAAAATAATTACAAATTTACCTGTAAAATAAAACCTAACCTAAGTTACAATAACACCTAACACTACACTATCATTAAATTAATTAACTACAATTATCTAAAATGAAATACAATTAAATAAAATAAACTATAGTACAAAAAACAAAACAAACACTAAATTACAGAAAATTAAAAAAAAACTTTATTATAGTTGCATTGACGTTGGCGGCGGCAGATTAGGGGTTAATACATTTAATAGCCTATGTGGGCTATGGCGGTTTAGGGGTTAATACTTAAATAGGTTAATTGCGTTGTGGGCTATGGCATTTTAGGGGTTAATACTTAGGCTTATTGCATTGTGGGCTATGGCGGTTTAGGGTTTAATAATTAGGCTTATTGCGTTGTGGGTGGTTGTCGATCTAGGGGTTAATACATTTATTATTAGTAGTGAGAGGGGGGATTGTGGATATAGGGGTTTTACATGTCGGGCTATTTTTGGGAGGCAGGTTAGACTGTTACGGGAGATTTGATATTTCCTTTAGTTTTCTTAGGCGCCGGCAGTTTCTAAAGTGCTGTAAGTCACTAGCGACTCCAGAAATGTGTAGTTACGCTCATTTCTGGACATCGCTAGTTTATCAGACTTACGGCACTTTAGGAACTGCCGGCGGGGTATATGTAATAGCCCGATGTGCGAGGTGAAATTACGGGCGGCGCAGGTTCCCACGCTTGCGCCGAAACCTACAACGTATATCGGATCGCGCCCAAGATCTTTAAACTAATTACACCTAATCTAATAGCCCTATCAAAATAAAAATGCCCCCCCAAAATAAATAAAAACCCTAGCCTAAACTAGACTACCAATAGCCCTTAAAATGGCCTTTTGCGGGGCATTTCCCCAAAGTAATCCGCTCTTTTACCTGTAAAAAAAATACAAACAACCCCCCAAACAGTAAAACCCACCACCCACACAACCAACCCCCCAAATAAAATACTATCAAAAAAACCTAAGCTCCCCATTGCCCTGAAATGGGTATTTGTATGGGCATTGCCCTTAAAAGGGCAGTTAGCTCTTTTGCGGCCCAAACCCTAATCTAAAAAATAAAACCCACCCAATACACCCTTAAAAAAACCTAACACTAACCCCCTGAAGATCGACTTACTGTTTTGAAGACCGGACATCTATCCTCAAGGAAGAGGCAGAAGTCTTCATCCAACCGGGCCGAAGTCCTCAACAAAGCCGGGAGAAGTCTTCATCCAAGCCGGATGAAGTGGTCCTCCAGACGGGCACAAGTCTTCACCCAGACGGCATCTTCTATCGTCATCCATCCAACGCAGAGCGGGTCCATCTTCAAGACATCCAACGCGGAGCATCCTCTTTAAACGAAGTCTTCTTACTGAATGACAGTTCCTTTAAGTGACGTCATCCAAGAATTCTATCAGCCAATCGGAATTAAGGTAGAAAAAATCCTATTGGCTGATCCAATCAGCCAATAGGATTGAGCTCACATTCTATTGGCTGGTTATAATGTAAGTTTTAATTTAAAGTTAGAGGGGTGTTAGGTTTAGGAGTTAATAGTTTAATTTAGTGTTTTGCAATGTGGAGGGCCGGCGGTTTAGGGGTTAATAGGTTTAGTTTATTAGTTATGATGGGGGGGCAGCAGTTTAGGGGTTACTAGATTTATATGTGTTGGCGATGTGTGGGGCCGGCGGTTTAGGGGTTAATAGGTTTATTTTAGTGTTGGCGATGTGGGTGGGTGGCTGATTAGGGGTTAATAGGTGTAATATAGTATTTGCTATGCGGGGATATGGCGGTATAGGGGTTAATAGGTAGTTTATGGGTGTTAGTGTACTTTGTAACATTTTAGTTATGAGTTTTATGAAACATTTTTGTTTCGCAAAATCCATATATACTGGTCTCAGATTGCGGAATGGCTGTAACGCAAGCATTTTAGCCGGACCGCACAACCTGTATTACGGTGCTATGGAAAATCCTGCACTCAAAGATAATTTTTTGAGTGCGAAATGGAGGGTTGCATTAGGGCTAAAATGCTTGTGGTATAACCGTTCCACGGCGACTTGTAATATGCGTTACCAGCAATGGCCAATTTTCCAGCGATATAGCCGTACTGCACCATAACGCAAACCTTTTAATTTAGCCGCTTGTAATTAGAAGACATTTCTGTTGGGTTGCTGAAGAATAACACATTAGCCAACTCTTAACATTTTTAACACAAATTAACATCCTTTTTACTGGGGTTTTTTTTAATAGTCAAAATCCTCCCACCATTTGGAGCAGTCTACAGACAACAAGGCTAGCCATTGTCATAATATTAGTATACAATACATTGCTCTGCAGATCATATCAGTTAAAGATAATTGGAGAAGCATTATGTCATTAGATCAGCAACAGCTTGCTAATTCCCTTGAACCTCTCCTCTCATCCATCTCCTCCTTTACCTGCCCTGACCAATCTATCTGCCACTATAATTCCACCCTTTCATTCGTCCTTGACAATCTGGCCCCTTTTACCATAGCTCGGAAATCACACGCTCATCCTCAGCCCTGGCATACTCCTCTGACACGGTACCTACGCAGATGTTCCCGTACTGCTGAGCGGCACTGGAGAAAATCTCGGAGTTCAGCTGATTTTCTTTATTACAAATTCATCTTGAACTCCAACTATTCTGCCCTTAATCTCTATAAGCAACATTGCTTCTCTACTTTTATCTCTAATCTTTCTTCAAACCCAAAACATCTGTTCTCTACTTTCAATACTCCACCCCCACCTCCTAATACAACTTCTTTGTCAGCTTAAGACTTTGCCAGCTACTTCAATAACAAAATCGACTCCATCAGAAACTAAATCAGCTCTCAACACACTTCCATTCTCTCGCAATCATCCACAACCCACATAGCCAATAACTTAGCTCTTTCTACCCTGTTACTGAGGAAGAAGTTTCTGCTCTTATACTGCTCTCTCACCTCACTACCTGTCCCCTTGACCCTATCCCCTTACAGCTACTCTCCTCCCTCTCTTCTACCCTTACCCCTATACTAACACACATTTTCAACCTCTCCCTCAGCACTGGTATATTTCCCTCATCTCTGAAACATGCATTGGTCACACCTATCCTCAAAAAACCTTCCCTTGATCCAACCTCCCCATCCCTTCTCCCTCTTGCCTCAAAGCTTCTCGAAAAGCTAGTATATGCACGCCTATCCCATTTCCTTACATTAAACTCCCTCTTTGACCCACTGCAATCTGAATTTCATCCCCATCACTCCACAGAGAGAGCAATTGTTAAGGTTACCAATGAGCTACTTACAGCAAAATCAAAAGGCCACTTCTCTCTGCTTATCCTCCTGTCTGCAGCCTTTGATACTGTTGACCACCCTCTTTTGCTCCAAACCCTCCAATCCTTTGGCATTTGTGACACAGCCCTCTCGCTCGTGGTTTTCTTCCTACCTGTCAAACCATACCTTTACTGTAGCCTTCTCTGGGGCCTCCTCTGCCCCATCACCACTATCTGTCAGGGTACTGCCGGCGACACCCAAATCTACTTCTCTGCACCAGACCTATCTCCTTCCTTGCTAACCCGTGTGTCACTGTCTTTCTCACATCTCTTCCTGGATGTCCTCTCACTACCTCAAGCTAAATCTCTCCAAAACTGAGCTCCTTATTTCCCCCCCTTCTTCCAAAATCTCCATCCCCAATCTCTCTATAACTGTCAAGAACTCCATTACCCTTACCCCGCATGCCTGATGTCTTGGGGTCACATTTGAATCAGATCTTTCTTTCACTCCTCACATTCAGTCCCTGGCCTGAGGAAACAGCGATTTTATAGCCGAGAAACGCGTTGCATTAGGGGGGCTACATGTCTATGCCCTCCTATCACTTGAAGCTTTTGTTTTTATGTGAGTTTTAATAAACCTTGTGTTTTACATAAGCCAAGTGTTAGCACCTTACTTTTATCCCTATCGTTCTTTGGGGCGAACTGCATTCAGTACTCCATCTGGGTACTGCATCTGGTATTCCTGAGTGTTACCTGATGCCTGGGTTAGCTGATACACCCTGAGTTATTAGCCTGCTACCACAAGCACACAAGGGTGCTTCAGCTAAATGTGAGTATCCATTTGGCTTTCTATTCAGTTTGGGATTTGTTACATCTCTGATCTACACATGAGGTGCCCCTTTGTCTTTTGTATCCAGTCCCTGGCTAAAGCCTGCCGCTGCCACCTTAAAATGAGATATTTCCTTACACAAGACACAACCCACTCTCTCATCCTTTTGTGCCTTGATTACTGCAACTCTGTCCTCTCTGGTCTCCCCAGCTGCCGCCTAGCTCCTTAACAACCCATAATGAATGCCTCTGCCAGGCTCATCTTCCTTACACGTCGCTCTTCATCTGCTGCACCTCTCTGCCAATCCCTTCACTGGCTTCTTCTCGCCGCCAGGATTAAACACAAAATTCTCACTCTGATATACAAAGCCTTCAACTGCACTGCTCCCCCCTATATCTTGGACCTTGTCTCCAGATACTCTCCCTCCCGTCCCCTTTGCTCTGCTCATGACCTCCTACTCTCCTCCTCTCTTGTTACCTCCTCACATTCCCGTTTACAGGACTTCTCCAGACTGTCTTCCATCTTTTGGAATTCTCTGCCTCGCTCCACAAGACTCTCCCCTAGTTTTGAAAGCTTCAAGCGCTCCCTAAAGACTCTTCTGTTCAGGGATGCATACAAGTTACACTAACCTTCCTTTATACCAGTTCTTCTCCTCCATTGCTATCCCCTGAACCCCCTTAGCATGTAAGCCTAAGAGTCCAGCTGTTTGTAGATCACCTTCTTAAGAGCTGACTACAACAGTGCGACTCTTGGCAGGGCCCTCTACCTGTTTGATCCCTATAAATGCTTTGTTGTACTCTGCCTTTGTTTATAGCGCTGTGGAATCTGTTGATGCTCTACAAATAACCAATAATAATAATAATAGAAATGTTATTGGGTTTTATAAAAATTGGGTTTTCATATCCCTTTAAGGTTAACCTCTTAGTTGCCAAAGAGGCCTGCATCACATTTTCAATCCAGCCAAGGGACTAACAAGTGTGATCTAAATTGTGATATTTTAAATATGCTGTATTACAATGTTGCTGTTATATTACAGTGTCTATGAGACATTGTGTTGTGTTTTCACTGCAAAAATTAAAAAGTAAAGCAAGGAAAATTTCTGCACATTAAACAGAAAAGATATAATGAAATAAAAGAAATGTAATTTGTAACAGAAATCTGAACTTTAAGGCAGAACTAATTTTTTTATGAATTCTTTGTATAATATAAGAAAAAATATAGAAAAGAAAAAGTTTAAATATCAATAATCTTGATGTAGTAATAGATAAAGTCTTACCGACTGGTGCTGGGTTTGGAATCCAGCTCTGCGAAAATTTCTGGTACTCTGTATCTTGCTTCATTTACTGTGTTAATGGATCCTGGTCTTGTAGGAAGATTGGACCTCCTGCGTCAGATGAGAACACACAGTGTCAATATATCATTAAATAGAAAAAAAGATGGTGTCTAAACAAAATATTTGTTCAAAAAAATTATTTAAGGGCATGGTTATTTGGGGGAAAAGTTAGTTTGTCTAATTATGAGCCTGATTATAAGTGGAGCACAAAATATCGCTTTCGCTTAAAGTGACACTGAACCCACATTTTTTCTTTCGTGATTCAGATAGAGCATGTATTTTTAAGAAACTTTCTAATTTACTCCTATTATCAAATTTTCTCTTGCTATCTTTATTCGAAAAAGAAGGCATCTAAGCTTTTTTCTTGGTTCAGTACTCTGGACAGCACTTTTTTTATTGGTGGATGAATTTATCCACCAATCAGCAAGAATAACCCAGGTTGTTTACCAAAAATGGGCCGGCATCTAAACTTACATTCTTGCATTTCAAATAAAGATACCAAGAGAATAAAGAAAATTTGATAATAGAAGTAAATTAGAAAGTTGCTTAAAATTGCATGCTCTATCTGAATTACTAAAGAAAAATTTTGGGTTCAGTGTCCTTTTAAGAGATATTTGTGCTCCACTTTGTAATACCAGCGCACGCAAATCTGAGTTGGTATTACAGGTGAGGTGCAATGCGAACGCGACCTTGCACAGAAGCATTGTGCTCATGAGAGCGCACTTCCATAGGTTCTAATGGGAGCCTCGTTCTTATGCCGATAGACACGGCATGAGAACGTAGCACACCAAAGGGGTAAATTGCACAGCGATAAGCAGCAAATTTAAATATATATAAATATATACATATATATTTATGTGTTAATATGTGTATACACACATATTAACACATTGCTTATATACATATATATTTACAGGAAACACACAGTTCCCATAGACCACAATGTAAAGGCACCCCACAGCCGCCAACTTTAGCCCCAAAAACTGCTAAGTGCAGTTTTTTGTTTTAAAAATAGTACATTTAAAAAAAAAAACTAAAAAAAACCTAGAACTTAAGTTTGGGGTATTTAGGGTCATTTATAATATTAACCAGAGATCTTAATATTTTAATTTTATAAGCGATAATTGCTATCGCGAGCTCGTGGTAGCAATAACCAGAAACTTGAAATGGCTGATTATTTATCGTCCATCAGCAATAGGGCAAATTTGGTGCAGGCGCGCAATAAATTAACTCCACTTGTAATCTAGCCCATTGTGTAATAATGTAAATATTATTCACATATTTAAACATATTGGAATAAAACAATTTCCATAAAACAAAAATAGCATATTGAAACAAAGTGCATTTTTCTGTGAAGGACATATCCAGGGTGCTTTTATTCTATAGTCTATGTCTAAAAATACAAAACAAGAAAATATATCAGATACAAGTGAACACAGCTTCATATGCTAGCAGAGTGATGTGCACGAGCTATGTTATTACAAGTTATGTTACAATGCTTCTAGTTACATTTGAAATGCCCAACTGTACATTTCACATTTGATGCCCCTTTTATTAAACCTACACTTATTGAGATGTTTTGGGTCTACTGGTTCTGGTCTACTATTCAGCTGCCGATTTGGTTAAATCTGAGAGCGAGCGCTGAAAAAAAGCGCTTTGAGTCCCACTGGGAGAAAGGCGATATATTAATAATAGTTATTATTAATTATTATTATACCTGACATCAAATCTATGTGAAAATGTTTCTTTCCTTATTCAGATAAAATTATACAGTTTTAAACAGCTTTCTAATTTACTTCTATTAGCAAATTATCTTTGTTCTTTTGATATCTTTTGTTGAAAAGCAGGGATGTAAGCTCAGCAGCTATACGGCAACAGTTTCGCAAGAATGTTTTCCATTTGCAAGAGCACTAGATGGCAGCACTATTTCCTGCCGTGTAGTGCTCCAGACATCTACCTAGGTATCTTTTGATAATAGAAGTAAACTGGTAACATTTTTAAAACTATATGCTATATGTTAGTTTCATAAAATAGTAACATAATAGATGAGGTTGAAAAAAAGACAGAAGTCCATCGAGTTCAACGTATACAAATCTTAATATACTTAGTATAAAAGCTCCAAAAAGGTGACCAATTTAACACAAGCAGTCATATCCCAGAATTCTGTTTCTAGCTAGAAATGTATCTAAACCATTTTAAAATGTATTTAAGGTATTAGCATTCACTACCTCCTTAGGTAATGAGTTCCACAATTTTATTGCTCTTGCAGTGAAAAACATTTTTTGTTGCTGGAGATTAAAGCTCCTTTCCCCCAGCCTTAAGTTGTGATCGCTTGTTACAAACAATTTTCTTAGAATAAACAAAGCTTCCGCCATCTCTGTATATGGGCCTCTCAAGCACCTTTTTTCTAGAGAAAACAGACCCAGTTTTGCCAACCTCTCCTCATAGCTTAAATGATCCATTCCCCTTATTAGTTTTGTGGCCTTTCTTTAGACTTTTTCTAAGTCTGCAATGTCTTATTTTGAGATTGGTCCCCAGAAGTAACAAACTGCCTTAAACACTGAAGTGATTAGAAAATGCCTAGGTTCATAACTGAACATAATACAAAAAGTAATAACCCTTTGTGCATGGCTGCTGTAGCGAATATACAATCACTAGCAAATGTAGGTTATCACAGCCTGGCAATGTCTTCCAATGCTTGTGATGTCACATCAGTGGCACTACCTGGGCATGTGCAAATTAGGAAGGTGGAATAGTAAAAGAGAATTTATTTTTAATAATGATGTACTCTTAGGCATAGCATTTTTTAATCCACTATTCTTTTCTTTTGAATGTCCTTTTAGTTTGTTAATGTAAACTAACTGTATACATGCTAAAGGCCATTTCTGGATTACATTGCTGGCACCAAATATTGAAATGCATTTGAGCTAAATCATAACTCCCTGTAATTACTACTAGCTGAGGGAAAACAGAAAAATAACAAAACGATCTTGTGATCTGTTGGTCAATGCTTAGACATCTACTAGCATCTACATTTTGGGCTGAATTGCTATTAATGAATAAGTCTTTTATAGTCTTCTGTACTAAAAATGCAAATGTCAAAATAAATTATTTTAAAGTAAAATAAACAACAATCATCTAAAAATATGGAACTGGTTTAGAACTAATGTTTGGAGCCTCAAACTATATATAACTCTAAAACAAGAATATGAATATATATATATATATATAACAATTAAAATTATGGGGAGGCGAAAAGTGAGTTTTAAAATCCTCCACTAAATAGAAAATATAGAGAAAATAACTCATTGTGTAAACCATTTACAAAACAAGTCAGAAGACTTGCTTTAAACCCAGAAACTCTCTGACTACACTGTTTCCAATGCAGCAAAGGAATCTGGGTAAGATATGCAAATGAGGTTCACAATGACTCACCTTTTTACTTTTAGCCTGCTTTTTAAGACAGACTTCCCTTTATGCCATAGCACTGCTGCATTACACAGCTTTTATGCTTAGCTAGGGTTAGTACAGTGATTCAGATTCAGTCTGTCTTAAAAAGCAGGCTAAAAGTAAAAAGGTGAGTCATTGTGAACCTCATTTGCATATCTTACCCAGATTCCTTTGCTGCATTGGAAACAGTGTAGTCAGAGAGTTTGTGGGTTTAAAGCAAGTCTTCTGACTTGTTTAGATTTGTAAATGGTTTACACAATGAGTTATTTTCTCTATATTATATATATATATATATATATATATTATATAGGTGGCAATAGAACAATAACGACTATCCTATCAAGCACTCCCTCTTGCCTGTAGACAAAATATATACTGTAGGAGCTGGCAAAAAAACCAGGTACCCACTGAGGAAGAAAGAAGCTAAAAATATATAATCAATGTTGAAAACACAATGACAATTTATTAGTTACAGTCACAGTGGCTATGAATTATATGAAACCAATTATACCATAGTGCACTATGGAACTGAGAGCTCTCCAAACAATTAAACTCTATATATTGTGAAAAAATCAATAGAAAATAAGCTAATAAAAATATTAACCTATAATTGCACTCAAATTTAAGTAAACAAAATGAAAATGTCCTGTAAATTCACAGACAGAGAATGTAACTTGAATCCGTTCCTTCTCAGCACCATGGTTTGGGGAGGAGATAAAAGTTCAATAAGAGGTCGTGGAGCATAATGGGATAATATTGTAATTCCCTGGATTCCCTTTTACCATCGCAAAAAAAGCGCTCAAATTAGCACTTCAGAGAATCCTTCTGTGGGGTAAATCTTCAGCAGATGGGGTTAAGCTAAATAGAATATAGCGAAATGTTCCAATTAACACCATGCAGCGTACAGCATTTACGATTAACCGCTATGTACTCACTCACACATTCACAGGTGGTTCCTGCAGCCGGGAGATACCAGTTGCCTTTCTCACCGGGTACTTGTAAGTCTTGCGCCAACAACCAGTCAGACCCGTCTGGCCTTTTTTCTTTGGCGGCATCATCCGGTATACGTCTTAGCATGAGTAGGTCTCCCTGGTCATCTCTCCTATAGCGGTGTCTTCACAGTGCTGTGTTTGAAACACCCCGTATCTGCCCTTTATCCGGATCACTCACCACGGCTCCTTAATGCTCTGCAAAGTTATGCTTTATCCTCCTCATCCGCCAGCGAAAATAAAAATTCCTCCCTGAAAGCCGTTTGTATGAAATCTATAGAGGTGAAATAGTAACTAATTGCTATAGATGTAGCTATATAATAGACAGATTATGTAACATTTCTCTTACAGTGGATTTAATAATTTATACATTAATATCATAATTTAACAATAATTGCAATTGATGTTCCCAACATTGATTTTGATCTCAATGGCGTCTAAATAAACCCTATGCAGGATCAGGTTTCATTATTTATTTAACCCTATGTATGTGTATATTTCCAGTAAACCTTCTCTACCCTTATGTTTTTGGACTATATGCTGTAGGAGAACAAACAATGAATTTCTTTTTAAACAAATCATTGTACAGAAAAAAATGAAACTTAAGTTTGTTTAATTAATTTTACTCACCCAGAAAGAATGCATAATTTATTTCCTCATTCATACCCTGTGGAGCTAGAGCTTTTAAATTAAAGATCAATTTACACTCTTGTATATCAATTTTTTGAAGCCCTCTAAATTTTAATTCATGCATTTATTATGCATTTGGAAGAAGTGTCTGGTTACACTGCTAGTATCAACTTGTTTTTTATATCCCTTTTATGTTATTTGATTCTTTCTTTCAGTTCTCTATACGTTTTACCCACGTAATAAAAAGGGCAGCTACAATAGACTAGATATATTACCCCTTTGCTTCTACATGTAATATGACCCTGTATGAAATGTTGATTTATCAATCAATGTATTACCAACTTCCATAATGGAGCATATAGAGCATTTTAAAATTCCCATTCGCTGTTGTATATTTTGAGAGCCACATCTCTCTATTCTCTAATTTGAAATGGCTTCTTACTAATTTTTCTTTTAGATTAGGAGCTCTTTTAGTTGTCATTTTTGGTGAATCCCCCACTAATTTTGCCACTACAGGATCAATAGTTAATATGTGCCAATGCTGCTTTAGTATTGATCTAATTTGTGCCACACACTTCTTCCAAATGCATAATAGCAATAAGCATGAATTAAAATTTAGAGGGCTTCAAACAAATTGATATACAAGAAAGAGGAGGAAACTTGGATAAAATACTACTTCAACAAGAGTGTAAATGGATCTTTAATTTAAAAGCTCTAGCTCCACAGGGTATGAATGAGGAAATAAATTATGCATGCTTACTGGGTGAGTAAAATGAATGAAACAAACTTAAGTTTGATTTTTTTCTGTCAAAAAATGATTTGTTCTCCTACAGCATATAGTCCAAAAAACATAAGGGTAGAGAAGGTTTACTGAAAATATACACATACATAGGGTTAAATAAATAATGAAACCTGATCCTGCATAGAGTTTATTTAGAAGCCGTTGTGATCAAAATCAATGTTGGGAACATCAATTGCAATTTTTAAGTTATGGGGGTCAAATTATGAAAGTGCGAGCGGACATGATACGATGTAGCGTATCATGTCCGCTGCACATCATTGCACCAGCGGTTCTTGTGAACTACTGGTGAAATGCTGCCCCCTTCAGATTCGCGGCAAATCAGCCGCTAGCAGGGAGTGTCAATCAACCCAATCGTATTCTCTCTGCCGCCTCAGAGCAAGCGGACAGGTTATGGAGCTGTGGTCTTTAGAAACATGGGGCATCAAGCTCCGTACGGAGCTTGATAAATTGACTCCACGATATTAATGTATAAATTATTAAATCCACTGTGAGAGAAATGTTACATAATCTGTCTATTATATAGCTACATCTATAGCAATTAGTTACTATTTCCCCTCCATAGATTTCATACAAATGGCTTTCAGGGAGCAATTTTTATTTTCGCTGGCGGATGTTACCTGTCCAAGCAGGCTAAGTTTTGAAACTTCGGTGGAGGAGGATAAAGCATAACTTTGCAGAGCATTAAGGAGCCGTGGTGAGTGATCCGGATAAAGGGCAGATACGGGGTGTTTCAAACACAGCACTGTGAAGACACCGCTATAGGAGAGATGACCAGGGAGACCTACTCATGCTAAGACGTATACCGGATTATGCCGCCAAAGAAAAAAGGCCAGACGGGTCTGACTGGTTGTTGGCGCAAGACTTACAAGTACCCGGTGAGAAAGGCAACTGGTATCTCCCGGCTGCAGGAACCACCTGTGAATGTGTGAGTGAGTACATAGCGGTTAATCGTAAGTGCTGTACGCAGCATGGTGTTAATTGGAACATTTCGCTATATTCTATTTAGCTTAACCCCATCTGAGCACTTTTTTTGCAATGGTAAAAGGGAATCCAGGGAATTACAATATTATCCCATTATGCTCCACGACCTCTTATTGAAATTTTATCTCCTCCTCAAACCATGGTGCTGAGAAGGAACGGATTCAAGTTACATTCTCTGTCTGTGAATTTACATTTTATTTTGTTTACTTAATTTTGAGTGCTATTATAGGTTAATATTTGTATTAGCTTATTTTCTATTGATTTTTCAACAACATATATAGTTTAATTGTTTGGAGAGCTCTCAGTTCCATAGTGCACTATGGTATAATTGCTTTCATATGATTCATAGCCACTGTGACTGTAACTAATAAATTGTCATTGTGTTTTTAACATTGATTATATATTTTTAGCTTCTTTCTTCCTCAGTGGGTACCTGTTTTTTTGCCAGCTCCTACAGTATATATTTTGTCTACAGGCAAGAGGGAGTGCTTGATAGGATAGTCGTTATTGTTCTATTGCCACCTATTTAACCTAACACTATCCCTGTGCACCTGTTCCCTGACATACTTTAAACTCAGGATGCAGTCCTAATCTAGTTTTATTTACAATTAAGTGTGCTGATATCAATCATTAGTTTATATAATTAATATATATATATATATATATATATATATACACACACATACACACGTATGAGCAATTTCATACCTTTTATCAGTAAACTCAGGTGAGATAACAGTCAGTGGAGATTCCATCTCAGGGTTATTTCTAGAAATAAAAACATTAATAATCAGTTATTGATTTTCATGTACAATAGAAGAAATGAGGAAAATAACTGATCAAAGGAATTGAGGTATATGTGAAATAAAAAGTTAAATTCAGTGGTTAGAAACATCCATTAAACAAAAAACAAACAAAAAAAACAGAAAAGATGCAGAAGAGAATCAACTATTATACTTATCACTTGTGATGCTACTCTGACAGTTGGCACTACAAAAACAAAATTTATGCTTACCTGATAAATTAATTTATTGCATGATGGTGAGAGTCCACGATCCATCACATGTAAAATTAAAGTCTAATCCTATAGGAGGAGGCAAAAACACCCCACACAATCAGAGCTTTAATCCTTCCCACATTCCCATAATTTCTTAGTCATGCATATGGCCAAGAGAAAGGAGAAACTAAAAAAGTAGGAAAGTAAAAGCAGTGCAAACTGGTACTGCAGGTGTTATGCAAAAAAACAAGGGTGGGTCTTGTGGACTCTCACCATCATATAAGAAATTAATTTATGATGTGAGAATAAATTTTGTTTTCTTTCATAAGATGGTGAGAGTCCACGAGCCACCATGAAATAGGGAGGGAAAACTCTTAAGGTAGGGAGAGGTACTAGACTAGCACTGCAGCCTGCAGAACTTTACTACCAAAATCAGCCCCAGGAGAGGCAAGCATGTCAAAACAGTAGAATTTATGTTTAAATTCTAAGTTTAAGTTAGAAGTTACTTAAGTTTAAGTTATGAAAAGATGACAGCTCCTTGCACTTCTGTTCAATGGAAGCTTTATTTCTAAAGACGCAAGAAGTGGCAACTTCTTTGGCAGTAATTAATTCTGGGGAACTCTACCCCGCAACTAGGCCAATCAAAACTAAGCCACACCACCAAGGTGATTGCAGTAGCTTTCTGTTCCTTGCAGGGGACCTGAGAAAGGGATACATAAGCAAGAAGAAATTCTGAATTCTTTAGTGGCTTTAAGATATAATTTCAAGGCTTAAACTATATTAGTTAAGAAGTGATATTTAGGTTCTTTCTTTTTTTTTGGCGCCTAACAGGGAGATGGGACTAAAAATTCCTAATTGATGTTTTCAGAAGAAACAACTTTAAGAAGGAAAGAGTAAGTTCATTCTTGAGAACCTTTCAAGACAACAGCTGAATGTCCAGACTATGCATAGGTTTAAAAATGCTGAGCCTGAATAAACCCTAAAAATCAAGTTAAGATTCCCCAGATGGGAAGCAAGGCCTTATAACTGCTCTTGTCCTGACCAAATCTTGAATATGACTGAAAGGGCAGACATTTGGCCTTTAAGGGAACTGGCTGATCAACCCTTATCTAGATCATCCTGCAAAACAAAAATAAAGGATTCTAGAAATATGAAAGAGTTCCATTTGTAATTCTTAGACCCACACTAGGAAAGAAAAACTTTCTAGACTTTGTGATAAATTTGTCTTGTAACAGACTTATTGGCCTGAATTAAAGTGTCTCACTTGATCTGAATGACCAGGAAATCAATAGTGCATCTAAAAAAAAGTCGCTTGTGGATCCCAAATTCTCACACAACACTTGGGTAGCTAGTATTTCAACCCATAAGGTCTATGTCTGGCCTTCCCCAACAATTCACAATATACCTCCTGAATTAAAGACCATTCACTGGGGTGAAGGTACTGATGCTTTCCAATTGTCCATTCCCCGAATTTGCATAGCTGAAATAATACAATAATGGCAGTCTGCCCAAATTAAAATGCAGACTACCTCTTTCATTGCTAGGACACTTTGAGTACTACCTTGGTGATTGATGTAAGTCACTACTGTGATATCGTCTATCTGAAACGATAACGGGCCAACTCTGGATAGCCCTGAAGACTCCCAGCACTTTCTTAAAACCCAAGACTGCATCCCAACCAAGCAGGCTGCTGGCGACTGTGGTAATTACTTTACAATTTAGATAGAGGAAAGAGGCTTCCTTAATCAAGATTGGTTAGTCTGCCACCAAGATAGAGAATGTCTTGCCTTAAAGTCTAAAGAAATCTTCCTAGACAGACTGTTGAAAACTCCATTCCACTGTTGCAACATATGAAGATGCAAAGAATGTAAGTGAAATCTACCAACTACTTCCATGCATTGAAGAGCACAGGGCTTCTGCAATTTGAGTTTGTGAGCACCTGTGAGAGATAGTCTCATTGTTACAGAGTTTATGATGAATCCCAGAAAGGCACTTCTGGTATGTGGCAGTAGAGAGCTTTTCGGGAGGTTGATTTTCCAACCATGGGAATAATGGAACTGAAGAAACTGTTATTGTTTGTTTCTGAACCATCAGAAAGAACCAATCTCTACCAGAATGTAGTCTAGGTAAAGAGCTACTGCCAAGCCCTGAGTTTTCACTATGGACAAAAAGCTCTGAGAAGCTTTGAGAAGATTCTTGATGCTGGTGCCAAATCAAATGGGAGCAGCACACATAGGTATTGCCTGTTAAGAAAGGCAAATCTGAAAACTTTTGTATGATCCATGTGAAAAGGGATTTGTAAATACACATCTTTCAAGTCTGTTGTAGACATAAATTGATAGAATACTTAGTAGAGGAGGCGCTTACAAAGCTGGAAGTGAAATAAAGAATAATAAAGTACAATGTGTAAAAAATGAAATATATTTAATTCTGTAAGTCTTATTCTGAATATTTACGACACATAATTAAAACACAAATTATTACATGAAAAAGACTTAAAAATGGGACATCTCCCAACTAGCAGCTAATAGAAAAATCTTTAGATAAACCCACAAAATAGGTGCACATATAAGTAAAAAAACAGATAAAAGGCAAAATATCAACTGTCCACATAAAGAAACCCTGTTAGCAAAAATTAGACATACATTGATCTTCCTGCACTAAAGGTAATATAGTGTGAAACGCCTCCATTTGAAAGTTAGAACTTTCAGAAATGTGCTCAGAGTTTTGAGATCCAAGATCGGCCTGTAAGTCACTTCTTTCTTTACAACAATTTAAAAGGCTTGAAAAGAACCTTTGAATCTGTTCCCCCCCAGGGGGACAGGAGTAATCAGTCCATTGCTTCTAGGTCTGTTACACATGACAAGAAAGCTTGGGCCTTTAAATTATCTTGTGGAACATGAGACAGAAGGAATCTTTCTCAAGGAGGGCAAGACCAAATGCCTATATGGTACCCCTTAAGAAAATTATGTTCAGTACCGAATGAACTTGAACAGTATTTTCTCCAAACCTCCTGAAACAAATCAGTCTGTCCCCACACCAGAACTGAGTCTGGGTTGGGGGGCTGTTCCTTCATGCTAATTTGGAGGAAAGGACAGGCTACTATGGGTTTTTTTTCTTTTTTTTTTTAAGAGAAAAACATGTACTTTAAAATATAAAAAAAATATTAAAGTTTGAGTCAATAAAGAGTAAAATAAATATAAATTTATGCAAAAACTCTAATTATTATGGATGCTTACCACTCTAAGGCTCTGAGGAGAAATTGCAGTGTGTCATCAAAATGTTAACTCCCTGAGCTCTGCACAGAAGGAAACTCAGAAACTTCTGAAAATGAGCTCTAGTATGTACTAAGAGATAGTATCCCAATTTTACTGTAAATGTCTAAAACTGCCAAAAAGTGCCCTAAACTGAATGTAGTGTTATCTGGTGTATGTAACTATGCCCCCAGGCTACGTGAAGCATGTGTACATGCTCATTCTAATATCCTGCGGGCTATGTGAGTGCAAGTACCTAGTTACCTGTCAGTATTCACTCTACTGTTCTTACAAAGCTGCAGATGATCAGCTTCCAGTAGAAGAGCCCATCTTGTGTAGTATGCACGGACACAGGATCTCCAATGCACCAACAGAAGAAGGCTACAGGACCAGTCCCAGCGATACCTGTGGCAGGCAAGTGACCAACTCCCATGGGAGATTTACTCCCACTTCCAAAGCACTCCTTTACACCCCTTTGTCTTATCCACGGGCTCTATGAGGTGGATATCAGGTCTCACATTAGCTTGAGAACCCCTTTCAATCAATGTTTAGATCATCACTTCAGGTTTCACCATCCTCCTTGCTGAAGATAAAAGAATGAGTGTGAGGGATTAAAGCTCGGTTGTGTGGAGTTTTTTTGCCTCCATTTGTAGTACTGGACTTTAATCCCACATGTGATAGCTCATGGACTCTCACCATCTTATGAAATAAATATGTTCTCTTGTTGATGGGAGCTAGAAGTATAATAATAAAAATGTCTGATTTAAGCTATATTTAGTTAAATGGACAGTCTAGTCAAAATTAAACTTTAATAATTCAGATAGGACATGAAATTTCAAACAATTTTCCAATTGACTTTTATCATTAAATTTGCTTTGTTCCCTTGGTGGTATTTTTGAAAAGCTAAACCTAGGTAGGCTCAAACTGATTTCTAAACCGTTGAAAACCGCCTCTTAGCTAATATCATTTTGAAAGTTTTTCACAGTTAGACAGTACTAGTTCATGTGTTTCATATAGATAACATTGTGCTTACTCCCGTGGAGTTATTTAGGAGCCTGCACTGATTGGCTAAACTGCGTGTCTCTCAAAAGCACTGAGATAAGGGGGCAGTCTGCAGAGGCTTAGATACAAGGTAATCACAGAAGTAAAACATATATTAATATAACTGTGTTGGTTACGCAAAACTGAGAAATGGTAAATAAAGGGGATTATCTATCTTTTTAAACAATAAAAAAATATAGTGTTGACTGTCCCTTTAAATATTGGCATATTTTGCATATAGATAACAGTATCTCTTTAGCAGTTCATAATTTTTTTGATTCTCCCATGCCATGTTTTTTTGTGGGGGTTTCGGTGGTCCATACTGAAATAAGCATTGCAGATTTCAAGGCAGATAATTATAGATACATGCCAATCCAAGAGGGATAGTTTGTGCATGAATTTGTAGTTCTTTTTGTTACAACATGCTATAAAGTAAAATTGGATTGTCTTTGAAATTCTTATATTTCTTTGTATAGTCAGATATTCATTTTTAAAACTATATCAATAACAAATATTTTAAAATATAGATAATAAAACAAAATATATATATATATTTCCAACAGTGTGTTCTAATGAAATTCATATCTGACTTACACTGTAGTGACTGTCATTTCCCCCCAGCCCTAAACATGTGTGGAATGTACATTAGCCTTTAAATATTTTCATAACGCGTTTATTCCAAATTAGCCACTCCCCTTGCAATTAACTTTACTACTGAAATTGTTGAAATTCTGACCAGAAACATTTAAAGGGACATTCCAGCCAAAACTGGAATTGACGTGGATGCATTTTAGTTTTGTATAGAAACATTTTTTTTATATACATGGATTAGCAAAAATGCTTCTAATAAAAGCTATAGCAGTTTCAAAATCATATTTAAGTATGCAATGTGCACCAGCACTTGTTTAGAGAGCCTAAGGTGCTTGTACCTATCTGGTAATGACTCAATTTATTAATTGCTGACATATTCCAGGCCCCAATGGCACTCTGAGCAGCTGCAGTATTAAAATGCTGGTGCACTGAGGCTATCTAGATATGCTTCACATGCATGTGCAGAGAAAAATGTTAACACTAAAACAGTGATATATTTTACTAAAAGCATTATTGCCAATACATGTATATTGCAAATATGTTTCTATTCAAAGATGTAATACATCCATGTGCATTTCAATTTTGACCGGATTGTCCCTTTAATACCAAACGCTTCCGGCATACAATATGTACCGATTAGCAGCAGATTTGAAGAACAATACAGGAACATTTCAAAAAGTCTGGTTCTACTGGATGCTTAGAGGTCAACAATTACTGAGATTGGAAGGGAGGCAGAATTAGTGATAGGTCAGATTAGGGTAGTGAGTTGCCGAGGTCCGAATTTGACATGGAGAAGAAGGGTCGCTTTAAGTAGAAGCTTATTAAGAGGGGGTTGTTAAGCACAGTGACCATTATGAATTATTTTTTGTATTAATTCTTTTAAGGTATACTTTTTAGTTTTTGTTTTTGTTAGGTTTTTATTATTTTTAAAGTTATAAAAATCCGTGTGATGGACTTGGGAATGACTCTGTCATGTTTGTTACATTTATATTAATATAAAGATGTTAATGCATTTCGGTCCAAGATTGTACTTATGTGAAAGGCATACTGTTTACTCTGTTTTATATGTACTTGTGCACTGGTCCAGCCACGGACTCAATAAAAACTATTTCAATTAATACCAAATGCTTCAAAATAAGTCTTTGTTTATTGTTAGTTTGTTTTTTTGCTGTTGCAGCAGCAGTTTTAAATAAGCTTGATCTTCCCTTCAATTGTTTTATGTAAGTTACAAGAAATAATAAATGTATTTATATTTATAAAAAAAGTTACACTTGCAATACCATCTTATACTATAAATCAATACGTTTTTTTTCCACATTTTCAAAAATAATTTATGCACATATTACAGAACTATATATTTATAAAAAAGTACATTGCCAAGATTAATATTCATATATTGTGTTATTTTTATACCATACGTATATTTTACCAATTCTCTGGTATTATTACTAACTGCATTATAGTATATATCTATTAAATTAAATGTGTTTTTAGTACTATTTAATGGTGTCTTGACATATATACCAAAGGAAAGATTAATAAAGTTATAATGTTTATATAAAAAAACACACACAAAAAACAATGCAATCTTACATATTTTACCAACACAAACATTCCACATTTTGAATCCACCAGTAGCAAAAAGAGATGTAGCTATTTGTAGCAAGTATTGTATGATATGTTAGCTACAATGCATTTGAAAATCCCATTAAAAGTATAGGCAGCCACAACCTCTGGCTACTGTACAAGAGCTCTTGCTACCATTTGTAGAAAATGACGTGTGATAGCTGATGATTCACTACTTGTAGTTAGTGCTGGTAAAAAGTTCTTGCTACAGGGAGCTAAATGTTGTGTAAATCCAGTAGTGGACCTACTCAACAGAGGGCCCTGGTGTAAAATTATTTTTGTGCCCCCTAAAGCTAACTCAGTAACTATTAGTGATAATATACATGTAGCCCTCAGTTTACGCCAGGGTTAGGTTCCAGAAGGAATGGTTGTAAATCGAAACCGTTGTAAATTGAAACTCAGTTTATAATGTAAGTCAATGGGAAGTGAGGGAGATAGGTTCCAGGCCCCTCTCAAAATTATCATAAGTAACACCTAATACATTATTTTTAAAGCTTTGCAATGAAGACTTTAATGCTAAACAGCATTATAAACCTAATAAAATAATCACACATCACAGAATATATAATTAAACTAAGTTAAATGAACAAAAACATTTGCTAAACAGCATTATAAACCTAATAAAATAATCACAAAACACAGACTTCACTTGCATTTTGTACATGCTGCTCTGTATAATAATTTTGAAGATAGACTGTGAACCAGCTCTAATAAAAGGCTGCATTAGGATTGTACACATATATATGTATGGACTGGCTGCTATGCCCCCCCCCCCAGCACCTGGGCCCTGGTGCAACTGCACCTGCTGCACCAATGGTAGTTCCGCCCCTGTATATCCTATAGCTTGAGAACAATTAGATTCCTAGATTCCCATAATTATACTGGGTTATAAGAAAATTCCCCAGGTAATGCAAACAAGCTATCTCCAATCTAACCTGTATGTTAAGAAAACCATAAGACGACATTCTAATCAGGATATTCACTGTATGAAATGTAACTTTTAAGAAGCCTGGAGTGTCACTACAGTATAGAGACTGTCATCAACTGCAGGTGCTTACAAAGTGGTTCTTGCAATCATGTAACAAATATAAGATTCCTAATGTCTGCAAGTTTCTGCTCGCTCTCACTCCATTATTAACACTAAATCAGGTTAAACAACTCCCCTGCTTTTGTACTTACGTATTATAAGCTGTGTCTTACTGCAGTAACTTCCCAAGTCAAATGAATCTCTGTCAGCTCTTCACTGAACTAGTTTACATTTACAATTTCTTCTGAGACAAATATAATGCAAGGTGTGGTCAAAGTGACTAAGGTACTCCCACAGCTACCAGATTTAGCACACATTATGCATTGTTAGCTTTTAGCAATGCCTCAAAATGCATAAAATAAATTACTAAACCCACTTATATGTGCAAATATGTGAGACAAAATAACTGTTGGCTGAGTAACATAGTATATGAGGTTGAAAGAAGACAGAAGTCCATCAAGGTCAACCTACAGAGATCCTACTTGATTTATAATAAAGAAGCTCAAATTGAGCTTAAATTAATTACAGTAAAAAGGTGACCCGTTTAACACAAGCAAACATATCCCTGAATTATATTTCTAGCCAGAAATGTACATAAGCCATTTTTAAAGGGATGGTCTACACCTTAGTAATATTAAAGTCTTACCTTATATTAAGCTGCAAATGTCCTCCTGTACCTTTTCTATATCATGCAGCAGGAATGGTAAAAAGGTTATTTGAAAATGAATATTGTTTTTGGAAACTTTGAAATTGCTGCCAAGCTCCGCCCACTGATGACATCACAATCTGGGTTGCATCTAGGCACTCTGCTGAATAGCATTAACAGTCTGTTGACTCCAACCAGTGAGCCTTTTGTGACTGGAATCTGGATGCCATATACAGTCCAGATTGTGATGTTGTCAGTGGCCGGAATTTGGCAGCCATTTCCAAGTGGCCAGAAACAATATTCATTTAAAAATAACCTTTTTACCATTCCTGCTGCATGATATAGAAAAGGTGCAGGATAAAATTTACAGCTTAATCTTAGGTAAGACTTTAAGATGACTAAGGTGGAGACTATCCCTTTAAAAATGGCTTATGTACATTTCTGGCTAGAAAGAGAATTCAGGGATATGTTTGCTTGTGTTAAATGGGTCACCATTTTTACTGTAATTAATTTAAGCTCAATTTTTTACTAAGGTGTAGACTGTCCATTTAAAAGTATCTATGGAATTGCCATTCACTACCTCCTTAAGCAATGAGTTTCACAAATTAATTGTTCTTACAGTGAAAAAAACGTTTACATTGCCGTGAATAAATCAACTTTCATCTAGCCTTAAATTGTGACCTCTTGTCACAACAATTACATTGGAATAAACAGAGCTTCTGCCACCTCTGCATTTAGGCCTTGGATATATTTATATAAAGTAATTATATCACCTCTCAAGCACCTTTTTTAACAATAACAGACATAGTTTGGCTCTCTTCATAATCTAAATTCTACATTAATATTAGCTTTGTGGCCCATCTTTGAAATGTTTCCAATTCTGCAACGTCTTTTTTAGAGATTGGTCCCCAGAACTGCACTCCATACTCAAGGTGAGGTCTTACCAGGGATTTATTTAGTAACAGAATTATGCTTTCCTCCCTTGAATCAAAGGGGCCCATTTATCAAGCTCCGTGTTTCTGGTCTAAAGACCGCTGCTCCATAACCTGTTCGTCTGCTCTGAGCAGGCGGACAGACATCGCTGCAATTCAAACCAATCGAGTATGATCGGGTTGATTGACACCCCCCTGCTGGCGGCTGAATCTGCAGGCAGCGACGTTGCACCAGCAGCTCACAAGAGCTGCTGGTTCAATGCTGAATACGGAGAGCGTATTGCTCTCCGCATTCAGCGAGGTCTGGCGGACCTGATCCGCACTGTCGGATCAGGTCCGCCAGACCTTTGATAAATATCCCCCAAAACCTCTTTTAATACATGCTAGTATCTTCTTAGCATTAGAAGTCACTGCCCTGCAGTGTGCACACATCTTTAGCTTGTTACCTATTTCTACACCCAGATCCCTTTTCTCCTCTGTTTGGCTAAGTCTAGTTCCATTTAAATAATAGTTTGCCTGCTTATTTTTACTTCCAAAATGTAGAACCTTACATTTTCCAGTACTAAATCTCATTTTCCATTTTCCTGCCCATTCTTAGAATTTTTGTTAATCCCTCTGCAAAGCATTCCATCCTGCACTGACCTTTGTATCATCTGCAAAAATAGAGACGTTGCTATTTTATCCTTGCTCCAAGTCATTAATAAAAATATTAAAAAGAACAGGGCCCAGTCTAAGTAATCAAAATTAATCTGTTTACTACTATTCGATGCTCCTTGTCCAGTTATTTATCCATAAACTAACATTTTCAGCTATTCCCAGTCCCTTCATTTTGTACAATAATCTCTCATGTGGTACTGTTTTACCAATAGGTTAATCATGACATAGTTATTATCTGTGTTTAACATTTATATTGTTTCATGCACAGATTTACATCAAAAAGAGATTTCACAGCCTGGTATATTTTGTCTTACTATGTACGATGCACTTTATTATAAGATTTTATGTTTCCAAGATTGTTTTCCTACATGTAATAATCAGAACTTTTATAAAAATTATCTGGCTATATCTTTCAGTTAAAGGGACATAAAAAAAAATAAATTATTTCATGATTCAGATAGAAAATATAATTTTAAATACATTTCCAATTTACTTATATTATCAAATGTTCTTTATTTTCTTGTTATCCTTTGTTGAAAAGCAGGAATGACAGTTCAGGAGAGTGCACGTGTCTGCAGTACTACATGGCAGCGGTTTTGCAGGAATATAATACATTAGTAAGACCACTAGATGGCAGCACTATTTCCTGTCTTGTATAGCTTCAGACATGTGCACACTACCTATCTATATATCTCTTCAACAAAGAGTAACACGAGAGCAAAGCAAATTTGATAATAGAAGTAAACTGGAAGCTTTTCAATCTTAATCATAAAGGAAACATTTGGGGTTTCATGTCCCTTTAATATTTGCTTATCTGCCTAAAATTCTCATATTTAAAAATAGAGACACTTTCACTAAAAATGTTTCTTCAACAAAGAATAACACGAAAACAAAGCAAATTTGATAATAGACGTAAATGAGAAACTTTTTTAAAATTGTTTTATTTTCTATTTGAACCATGAAACAAAAACAAAAATGGGTTTCATGTCCCTGTAAATATTATGAATCAATACAAAATTTGAAATATTCCTAGAAATGACCATTATAGAGTTAATCAAGTTGTCATAGTAGTAGGTGCTATGCATTTCTGGAGTGTTTTTAACCAATGCCTTGCCATGTAGTTAATTTTCTAAAGCTAACTAACGTTTAAATCCTTTATTGAATTAACTAAACAGAATAAACACATAAATAAAACAGGAAGAGGAGAAACTTTAGAGAGGCTTTTTAACAAATTCTGATCAGTGCTAAGCTTTTGAAACTACAAACAAAGCACCATGAGATCTGTTTCTCTGTCTCATTTGTTTAAGATCTCCTTTGTATTCTTATTCTCTCTCTTAATCAGTCCCTGCCACACTCCACTCTCAATTTTGTACCAGTTTCTTTCTGTCTTTACCTTTTGCTTAGCTTCAGATGTATCACTATAGAGCTAACGTTCTATGAATCATGCAAAAAAAGTATATATTATTTATTAATAGTATTTATAAAATGTTATTATATTCTGTATTGTTAGTCCAATGTATCAAAACCTATTCTTACACATTGTGTGGTATTATGATACTCTGCAATTGTAAAGTTATATCAATAGTAAACAATGTTCTCTTCCTCATTTTTGTTCTTGATGAACAGGGAAATTCTTTGATGTTAAGGCAGGAAGACTAAAGGGTGTTTCCATTTCTTACCAAATTGATATTGGCAACATCTCATGGCCACAATGCTTAATAACATAAGAAAGAATCATGTCTTCACTACACAAGGGTACAACCACAGTAAAGTAAGCAACATAGAAGAAACTTTATATAATGAGCCTTTGTTTCCATTTATTATCTCCTGTAATTGAAACCTTTACATATCTACAGATTATTTGGTCGCTTCTATAGATATCTTGTATGACTTTATTTTCTAAAATGTACTTAATAATATATAGGGCTAGATTACAAGTGAAGCACTAATTTAAAGTGCGTCCATAAAGTGCAAATTTTCGCGTTTATGAGCGCATGTTAAAGGGACACTGAACCCAATTTTTTCTTTCATAATTCAGATAGAGCATGCAATTTTAAGCAACTTTTTAATTTACTCCTATTATCAATTTTTCTTTATTCTTTTGCTATCTTTATTTGAAAAGCAAGAATGTAATTTTACCTGCTGGCCCATTTTTGGTTCACAACCTGGGTTGTTCTTGCTGATTGGTAGCTTGCTGATTGGTCAGCCACCATTAAACAAGTGCTGTCCAGGGTCTGAACCAAAAATTGTCTGGCTCCTTAGCTTAGATGCCTTCTTTTTCAAATAAAGATAGCAAGTGAACAAAGAAAAATGATAATAGGAATAAATTAGAAAGTTGTTTAAAAATTCATGCTCTATCTGAATCATGAAAGAAAAAAATTCGGTTTAGTATCCCTTTAAATAACCATCCATTACAAGTGGCTGGTCAATGCTCCCGCAAGCTTGTGAAATTAACCAGAGGTCAGACCTCTAGTTAATTAACAAAAATGTCCCCCAATTGCCCCCCCAAATAAAGTGTACAGTTCCGTTCATATAATAAAAAATAGTAGTATCTTTATTTTTTATTTAAAAAAACTGCACAAAGCAGATATTAGCAGTTAAAACTAAGTGAGGAGATGTGGGGTGTTAGAAAAAATCGTCACTGAAAAATGCTTTTACATTGCGGTCTATGGGGACTGTGTTTATACTGTAAATATATATGTATATGCTTATATACATATATATTTATGTGTTTATTTGTACACCTATAAACACATAAATATATATGTATGTTCATATACATATATATTTTAAATTTTCTACTCGACTTCCCCCCCTGCGCTGCGCTAGGTTCTCTGCTGTGTCTCACGGCATGAGAATGAGGATACCATTGGAGCCTATGGAAGCGAGCTCTCGTGAGCGCAATGCTTCCAGGCAATTTGCGTGCACTGGTATTACTGAGTAGAGTGCAAATATCGAACTCGCAAAAACACAATTTTGTGCTCCACTTATAATCTAGGCCTTAATGTGCAAATATCTGTGGAAAAGTGCTTTATCTGAACACCAAAAGAGAAGGTAGAAATTATAACAAGTCAAATATAATTAGGCTGACCATATGTCCCGTTTTGAAAGGGACAGTACCGTTATTTTATGTTTTTTCCCCTGTCCCGTCGTTTCTTTATTAATAGTCATTTTGTCCCGTTTTGAGGGTTATCAGACCGTGCGGGCAGCGCAAGTTTAATTTTTTATTGCACACACACCACTTAATTTTTTTTTTAAACTCCCCGCCGGCGGGGAGGGCAGTTTTTTAAAAAACTATTTTTTTTAACTGCTGCCGGGTTGGGGTTGGGTGGCCATACCCACATGATCCACAGCATGCAGCCTTCATGCAGTCTTAGCAGTCTATGCCGCTCGCGCTCTTCAAAATTAGGGGCGTGTCATTGATGGATGTGATCTAATGGAGGGAACCTTCGTCTTTAGAATGGTTATTGGATAAGTAATTTTATTTCCCTTAACAACAGTTATAATAAAAAACATGTTATAGGGTGTCTTTATAAGTCAGAACATTTGTGCTTTATTTTTATATAAATTTGCCAATTTTCTGTGTGCATCAAATTTAAAGTAAAAATAATTTCATATACATGATACATCAGCCCATGGAGTGTGAGAAGTTTATTATATGGTGTAGAAAGACCAAAATTTGCTGTGTAAATTTGTTTCATCAGACAAATATTCATGGTACAATCATGATGAAATACAGTCCCCCTCTAGCTCTACGTCTACCTAAAACATTTTGTATGAGTTCTTCTATCACTGAAGGATAATTGTTGGCTCAATAGTTTAGATTCATGTCATAAAAGTTAACTATTGTTAAAATCTTCCTTTGTTTCATAAAATTAAAGAATATTAACCCCGTCCCGTTTTTGACTGCTCAATGTCCCGTTTTTGTCTCAAGGAAATATGGTCACCCTAAATATAATGTCAAGATAAACAAAATCAAAGCCGGGAGTTTACATAACAAAACAATGTATATGATTGCATAAATTATAACTCTGAGCAGAGGTCACACAGTATGTATGTAGTTCCATTTAAATATTTCCTCTTGATATAAAACAAAAGAGCAGAAGAGATTGAGTCAACAACAAATAAATGGCATGTGGCAAAATATTCTTTTGTACTTCAGAATCCGTCGTGTGTTCAGAGCGTACCCAGAATAGAGCAAAAGGTTTTCCATTCTTGGAACACGGTGGGTATGAAATTGCAAAACTTAATTGAGAGAAAAAGAGACTAGTGGGCGTGTGAGATAAAAAAAAGTATTTGGGGCCGATTTAACAAAGTGCGAATGGACCTGATCCGCTGTAGCGGATCATGCTTGCCGCACATCGATAAATGCAGACAGCATACACTGTCGGCATTTATCATTGCACAAGCAGTTCTGGGGAACTACTTGTGCAATACCACCCCCTGCCCCCTGTGCAATCAGGTGTTAGCAGGGGGTGTCAATCAACCCGATCGTATGCAATCGGGCGGATTGATGTCCGCCGCCTCAGAGGAGGCGTATAAGTTAAGGAGCAGCGGTCTTAAGATACGGAGCTTGTTAAATCGGCACCTTTATGCGAACTGAAAAAATTCCAAGTTCCTATCATCTGTGAGCTCTGTCATTGGATCAATAGCTTCTTGTAGAAATTGTCTCCATTTTGAAATAGAATAGAAATCACAAGGGTGTAACAGAATCTTTGGCCCAACTCTGTGAGAAAGACTCACTATCATTGAGGGCCTGATGATCTAAAATTCATCAGTCTGATTAGAGCTATAATTCTGACCCTCACATGGACAGACCTCACTGGATAATCTAAGAAAAAGGGCTGAATTCCCAACAAGCTGTAAACTTTTCTCCCTAGAAAATAATGAAACTAGAATACAGATTCATGCAGGAGAGAGCAAATGTGAAATGGAGCACCAGACACTGATATAGCAGCATTTTTTTTAAAGCACATACAAATAAAATTATGTTCTTTTCAGCATAATTTACTTTGCATTCATTTTTGTTTTTTGTATTGAATATTTTGAAAGAAACTCACTAGTTTACATTCTACAACTGACAGACCTACAGGCGTAATATGTTTAGCTCATTCACTCCCAAGGAACTCACTGTTCAGCCCACTCACCAAGGCCTCACGACTTTAACAATTAAAAATATAAAGAAAACTTTGAATTTGGACTTGCTTACCATTTCAACAATTTTTGTAAAATATTTTTTACCTTAAATACATGTTTTACAGATTACATTGAATGCAATTTTTTAACATGTAATTTAAAGTCATTTGCTTGTGTACTGTTTATATACGTTTTTATGCATGATATGATTCATATTTATACAGTGCAAATTGAAAGTACTTTAAAAAAATGATTGAACACTATCCTAAATGTATGTACGCGAGCGATATCGGGTTAGTCTAGGCTGTTTTCGCTCGTATTACAAGTTGAAAGTAAACGTGATCACTTGAGCACAATTAAAGTTAACACGGGTTGGGATTAGCGCCTCATCAAAGCTCTGGATGTGTTTTGTTTCACTGTTTTGTGAAACAAAACACATCAAAAACTCCTTTTACAATCATAATAACTGTCTGATAAAAAATATTTTTAAAAGTATTGCACAAAAAAGTTACAAGGGCTCAAATACATGAGGTCTCAGGTGTTAGAAAAAAAAGGCAGACAAAAGGCTTTAAGATAGAGATACATTAATATGATAGCAGATGATAAAGAAAAAAAAAAGATCATCAAGTTCAACCTATACAAATCTTAATATACTTACAATAAAAGCTGCAGTTGAGCTTAAATTAATCCCATTAAAAGGTGACCTATTTAACACAAGCAATCATGGGCGCTGAAGCCTACGCCACCCGTAGTTTCACCTCGCACATCAGGGTATTACATAAACCCCGCCGGCAGATCATAAAGTGCCGTAAGTCAGATAAACTAGCGATGTCCAGAAATGAGCGTAAAAAAACCCCCAAAACATATAATCTCCTGTAAAAGATTATCATGCCTCCCAAAAATAAACCTGACACGTAAAATCCCTATATCTGCCATCAAACCCACATCGGAACTAATAATAAAAATATTAACCCCTAAACCGACACCCCCCACAACAAAATATGCCTAATTAAACTATTAACCCCTAATCTGCAATTCACCCCAACATCACAAACTACCTTTTTAAAACTATTAACCCCTAATCCGCTATTAACCCACAACGCAATAAACCTATTAAACTATTAACCCCTAATCCGCCAAACCCACACAAAGCAATAATACTAATAAATCTATTAACCCCTTAAATGCCAAAGCCCACAACGCAAATAACTAATCACTAAGCCCCCTAACCTAACACCCCCTAAATTAACCCCATTACATAAATTAAAATAAAACTAAATTAAAATTAAAAATATTACATTACTTTAAAAATAAAAAAACTAAGTTTAAATTAAGCTAAAATTACAGAAAATAAAAAAAGCTAAAATTACAGAAAATAAAAAACAAAATTATCAAAAATGTAAAAATTATAACTAATCCCTATGACAATAAAAAAGCCCCCCAAAAATAACCCCCCAAATCTAAGAATAAACTAACAATAGCCCTTAAAGGGGCCTTTTGTAGGGCATTGCCCTAAGTTAAACAGCTCTTTTCCTTAAAAAAAAAAAATACTAAGTCCCTCCTCTAACAGTAAAACCCCCCACCCACCAAACCACCCAAAATAAAAAAAACTAACACTAAAAAAACCTAAACTACCCATTGCCCCTAAAGGGGTTGTCACGGATACCAGGCTGCAAGGGTTTAAACTGTACCCCCCTAGTACCTCACCCCTGTTGTTTCTCAGTGGTTTTGGGCTCCAGAGAGCAACCGCAATCTCCCAGGCCTTTTGTTTCCTTTATTTGGTGATGAGTACTTTGTCAGAGAAGAGCTGGTCTCTGACCGGAAAAACCCTCCTAGGCTTGCCGGGCTCCTGGAACTCCGAGTTGGCCGCCTCACAACGGACACCAGACTAACCCCTCTCAGGCTGGCCGGGATCCTGGAACTCCTGGTCAGCCATAGAACAGCAGAACACCCACTAACTTTACCCCTGGTCGCTCCAGCGACCCTTTGCCCCAGAGCGACGCTCTTTTGGGGATTGGTAGCCCCTATGGTGGACAAAAGGTGGGGGAATTACCGGAGGGGAGCTCCTTTGATAACCAGGGATTTTGGACACCCCTACCCCCATAACTTGAATGGACTGTATCTCCGGTCCTGTGGCTGCTATGGAGGCGCCAGCCTGTCTGGAGGCGCGGGAATGGTGGGAAAATTGTGGAATTGTCTAGTGTCTTATCAAGATGAGCTATGTGTATACAAGATGTAAGAGAAAGGAGAACAGCACACCTGTTTATGGGGCACGGAGTACGATTTGCCAAATCTTGTCAATCCAAATAGTCATACATCCAAAGCACGCCAGCCACCATAAAAAAAATCTTTGTTTAAAAGACCTTTATTTTCATTAGTTGGGTCCAAAAGTTACTGGAATAACGTTTCAAACCTACAATAGGCTCTTAGTCATGTGCCATTTTGTTTTTTATTTGAACAGCCAATAGGATTTCAGTAGATCTCATCCTATTGGCTGATTTGAATTTGAAGAATCTAATCAGCCAATAGGAATTCAAGGGACACCATTTTTAATTGCCTACCTTGAATTTACTATTCAGTGTACGTTGGCGATTGTACGAAGAGGATCCTCCACGCCGGTCTTCAGTTCTGCAGTCCTGGATGAAGATAGAAGAGGTTGCCGCTTGGAAGAAGTCTTCACCGCCGGACTTCAGGAACTGTTAGTGCCTATCTGGGGGTTAGAGTTAGGCTTTTTTTATTTTTTTTCTAATTTTTTTAGATTAGGGTTATGGGCACTCTTAAAAGAGCTGAATGCCCTTTTAAGGGCAGTAAAAGAGCTGAATGCCCTTTTAAGGGCAGTAAAAGAGCTGAATGCCCTTTTAAGGCCAATGCCCATACAAATGCCCCTTTAGGGGCAATGGGTAATTTAGGTTTTTTTAGTGTTAGTTTTTTTATTTTGGGGGGTTTGGTGGGTGGGGGGTTTTATTGTAAGAGGGGGGACTTAGTATTTTTTTAAGGAAAAGAGCTGTTTAACTTAGGGAAATGCCCTACAAAAGGTCCTTTTAAGGGCTATTGGTAGTTTATTCTTAGATTAGGGGGTGTTTTTATTTTGGGGGGCTTTTTTATTTTCATAGGGATTAGGTATGATTTTTTTATTTTTGATAATTTTGTTTTTTATTTTCTGTAATTTTAGCTTTTTTATTTTCTGTAATTTTGGCTTAATTTTAACTTTTTTATTTTTAAAGTAATGTTAGGTTTTTATTTTAATAGTAATTTAGTTTTATTTTAATCTATGTAATGGGGTTAATTTAGGGGGCTTAGTTATTAGTTATTTGCGTTGTGGTCTTTGGCTGTTTAGGAGTTAATAGATTTATTAGCATTATTGCGTTGTGTGGGTTTGGCAGATTAGGGGTTAATAGTTTAATAGGTTTATTGCATTGTGGGTTAATGGCGGATTAGGGGTTAATATACTTTTTTAGTTATTGCGGTGGGGGATTGCGGTTGACAGGTATAGATATTGTGCATGCATTAGGTGTTAGTTACTATTTTCAGGGAGTTACGGTGCTCACATACTCGGCGCAATGCTTGCTGTGCCTGCCTATGTGTGGTGAGGTGAAAATGGAGTAAAATGTCTCCATTTTTGCCGTGTAAGTCCTTGCGCTGAATATGTGATACCTGTTTGCCACGCGGTTCTATGTTAGCTTATGGGAGTAAAAATAGCACCCGACGGGTTAAAAATACGTGCCGCATTTATATGCGGCGCCGTATATGTAATACCAAAATCGCGTAGATCCCGGCGGCGGCTTTTGCGGGTGATGCCGTATATGTAATGGAGCCCCATATCCCTGAATTCTGTTGTTTCTAGCCAGAAAGGTATCTAAACCATTTTAAATGTAATAATGTATCTAAGGTATTGACATTTAATACATCATTAGAAAATGAGTTCCACAATTTGATTGCTCTTACAGTGAAAAAACATTTATGTTGATGGATATTAAAGGGATAGTATAGTCAAAATTAAACTTTGATGATTCAGATAGAGCATGCAATTTTAATCAACTTTCTAATTTACTCCTATTATCAAATTTTCTTTATTCTCTTGGTATCATTACTTTAAAAAACAGGAATATAGGAGTGCGGAGCCAACAGCCAAAGCAACAGGACGTGCACCATGAGAGCTCCTGACTTTTTGGGGCTTTTTTTTAAAGATTAATGGCTAAAATTTAACAATATTTGTTACCCATCTATAAGATATCTATGGCAATATAAGTTATTGATACCGGGTTGGAGGCTGAAACATACAATCTGCTCGCATTCTAACTTTTACCCCTGGATGGGATCGCACGGCTGTTTTGGAGGCCTAGATGACTAAATCCACCTGCATCAACATTACGGAAGGAGCCACTTGAGTTATAGCTGATCTGGGATCTTACAGTTAAATCCTCAACATGGAAGATATTTCCACTATACTGATTACCCTCTATGCGAAGCTAGAGGAATCACTCATCAGAGAATTAGACTCCCTACCTCAGATCACCCGCAATAAATACGCCATGCCGCCGGAGGTAACAAGGGGCACTGGACCTACAGACTGCACTAGCCCTAAGCATTCCACAGGCTATACGCTTACCCCAAACGATCAAGGTGGTCTCTCGATAGATCTGTTTAGACCGGAGGATACTACTCCCTCCCCAATCACCTCCCCACAGAGAGAAGGAGCTGTGACCCAGGAGCGGAACCTTGCTCCTAAAAATTACTACCAGCTGAGCCCTGTGGAGGTAGATGGGACAGGGACAGATAATGAAGCAGATATGGGCGGCGAGGTATGGGAGGAGGATCGAGATATAGCACCTGCAAGATCGATGCAGAAGAGGAAGACATCTGTTGGCCTATCTGGTGAGCTGCAGCATCATGGCGCCAAGATTATCTCTCAAGCAATGTTAGATGCATATCTGATACGCCACTTATGGCCGCTTGATTCTGTGAATAGGGAAGCCCGAGTCAGTAAATATAATATGTCATGGGGACATTTTGTAATTTGGGCCATAATACCTGATGCAGCAGGTTACGATGCACCTGATACAATACCGGAGATCTCCTATGAAGAGCTGCAAGTGTGCTGGAGTACCGGTGTGGGATAGGCCGGTAGGCCCCATCTGGAAGTGATTATGTCACTTTATGAGTGAGACAACTGAATATTGTTACTTTCTACTTAAGGGAGATATATATGACGGCCGCAAGGTCTTAATTCCTGGATCTTTGGCCATATGGGAGAACCTTGGTTCAGTATAAAGTTGTATTTTACTCACACTGTAGTTTTGTTATTCAATTACGATCACTTTATATCAAGTTCATTATACACAAGTAGGTTCTTACATTACTCTGTTTGACATTCATAAGCCTTTCCTTGCGGATTTGCATACAGTGTGCGAATGCACTTAGCTTCTATTACATAACTATATTTCATAAAACGTATACTAATAACTCCTAATACCAGCTCCTGAGATTGATCAGCCATAATATACGTGTTTGTATTTGTAAATAACGCACCCCTAGAATGAATATGCATTTAGATAGAGGAGGCCATGAATTTTCACTGTTTATATATAATCTAAGAAGTCTGTTACAGGCCAGGATAAGCCAGAGATGTGAACTTTGTGCCCTCTGTCGTGGGGTATAGGGCCCATGCCCTTATGGCAGAGCCATAATACACAGAATGGCTTCAATTATATGTTGTTCTATATGACACCACTATAGTTTTATATAGACCTTGACTATTTTACACAGGTGGTTAAACGTAGACCAAGTTTCTCTGGGGGCAATTTGTTCACACCCTGATAGCTAGGGATATATGTAAATTCAGTGTTTAATAAGTCTAGTAACATCCCCACTACAGATATAACCTAATTCTTGGTGAGCTCTACTGACTTATGCAATGTGTAAATTAAAAAATCCTGTGATAAATTATAGATGCCAACTTTGACCACTAGAGGGGAGTCAAGGATTAGTTACAATTATCTACAGCAGACGTATGTGATCTTGTAGCTTGATCTCCTTAATTATCCCGGTCTATCTCAAGATTCCTAACCCTTGGATTTTAGATCTGTTATTTAGCTCTCTGGGAGGTATATGACCAGTATTCCTTAAGTACTTTGATCAGTATATAACATACATTGTATTGTTCATCATACCTAGCCTGTTACAGTATCCCAGCTATAATATGTTAAATAAGTTACCTACATCCAAAGAATAAAATAAATGGTACACCAGATTACGGTCCTAATCTCTAAAGGTACTAGTCTATTATAAGCTTTGTCTCATATAACTAAGATTCACCATACACTGTGTACATTCCCTAATAGTTAAGGCTATATTTAATTCCAGCGTACATTTATTTCAGTAGTCCTCCTAATATTACCAAAAAACACAAACAAAAAAATAAGGATATGTCTGAGCTTGGACTCTATGCGGTAACCTTATGATACATATCTATGCACTATGCATTATATTTTGGTCCTTATCTTGCGTGGCTTATTTACCTATATAAGTATTATTCTATAAACCTAATCTCCCCCCCCCCCAGCCTACTAGGTGGGCATGGGAAAATGCCTCCCTTAGAAACCCTGTCTTATTATTCATGTTCTCCTTTTAAATCCCTCTCAGTATCATATTGGAGGTCCATAAGAGGCCCGGCCCACTATTTAGGGATAACTTTCTACTTTTGTTTTATTTTTGTTGAAGGAGAAACGCAAATATATAGATTGTTTATTATAAAATGAGGTACTCTATTATATGTGTAAGTTCTACAAACAGACTATTCTATCATGAGACAGTCCTACATTTATAGATGTTGCACAGTCCTACAATAACCTTTTTTTTTTGGTTTGTTATATCTTGTTGCACTTATGTTGTTCTATACCATATATGTATTTTGAGACATGCTCAGTTAGACAACTACAATATACTGAAAGTCTGTATTCCTTAAATACCTTAATAAAAATTATTTGAAAAAACAAAACAAAATAAAACAGGAATAGGGTGGGAGAGAGAGGGAAATATTGGTGTCTAAATGTAGCCATTCAATCAGCAAGCACTACCCAGGTGCTGAACCAAAAATGGTCCGTCTTCTAAGCTTACATTCCTTCTTTTTAAAATATAGATACCAAGAGAATGAAGAAAAATTGATAATAGGAGTAAAATAGAAAGTTGCTTAAAATGTAATGCTCTATCTGAATCATGAAAGTTTATTTTTGACTAGACTATCCCTTTAACCCCTTAATGACCAAGGACGTACAGGGTACGTCCCACAAAAAAGGCAGTTAACGACCAAGGACGTACCCTCTACGTCCTCAGGGGTTTCAAGCAGTGGAAGCCACTTTCAAGGTATTTCCGTGATGCCTCGATATTGAGGCATCATGGCAATACCTTTTTTTTACACACCGATGCAGAGAGAGCCACTCTGTGGTCCTCTCTGCATCGGCCAGCGATGGTGCGATCGTTGGTGGGTGGGAGCCATAGCAGGGAGGTGGATGGGTGGTCCATCGTTGGAGAGACTTCCGGATCCTGTCCCTGCAGAGTGCGCAAGTGATCTGGAGCGCGCACGTGCGCGAGCACGCTCCATTGAGTCCGTAGAGGGAGGGAGAGGGTGGGAGAGACAGGGAAATAAACTATTCTAAAGGGATCTGGGAGGGGGATGGGGAGAGGGCACCTACACTACAGAAAATTGGGGTTTCAGCAAACTGGGCAATTGTTTATGAGCAAACTGGGACAGCTGCCAATACCCAAGATGGTGGAGAATAGGTCGAGTGGGGAGGGTTAGAAAGCTGTATGGGAGGGATCAGGGAGGTTTGGGGCTCCATCACTGCTGTATAAAATATATAAAAAAAATTCCTTTTATTTTAGTACTGGCAGACTTTCTGCCAGTACTTAAGATGGCGGTGACAATTGTGAGGTGGGGGAGGGAAGAGAGATGTTTGAGGGGGGTCAGAGATGGATCAGGGGGTGGGATGTGTCAGGTGGGAGGCTGATCTCTACACTAAAGCTAAAATTAACCCTACAAGCTAAATAATTAACCCCTTCACTGATGTGCATAATACAAGTGTATATGGACCTTGAATATATTTATATAAAGTAATCATGTCACCTCTTAAGCTCCTTTTTTCTAGAGAAAACAGACCCAGTTTGGCCAGCCTCTCCTCATAGCTTAAATTTTCCATTTCCCTTATTAGTTTTGTGGCTCTTCTCTGAACTTTTTCTAAGCCTGCAATGTCTTTTTTTTTTAGATTGGTCCCCAAAACTGCACTCCATACTCAAGGCAAGGTCTTACCAGGGATTTATATTGTGATAGAATTATGCTTTCCTCCCTTGCATCAATGCCTCTTTCAATACATGTCTGCCCTTTGCAGTCAAGTAGATAAAAACATGAAAAAGCATATGTATGCAATATTCATATTTGAGAAAGTGTCTAACTGTGTATTTATCATTCCAATGTTCTATGTATTTTTAAATAGATAGTCATATATATCATATATATATATATATATATACTT
Source organism: Bombina bombina (assembly GCF_027579735.1). Taxonomy (NCBI): domain Eukaryota; kingdom Metazoa; phylum Chordata; class Amphibia; order Anura; family Bombinatoridae; genus Bombina; species Bombina bombina. The sequence continues at coordinate 831,821,172 of NC_069499.1, forward strand.
TTATATATATATATATATATTTATATAATCATAGGTATAGATATATATTGTACCAAAATAACATCAGACATATGTAGAAACATGTATTTATGAATAAATATAACATATTCTGCTATGTGAAGAACATTGGAATGGGAAATATTCATATTTTCATGTTGGGTTAGCACACTTGAGAATGTGCGATCGGGTTTTCGCTCGAGTAGGGGTTTTTCCACTTTTTTTGCTCCATTGACTTCTATGGGGGAATACATTAATGTGGTCATGATATTATAACTGTTTTTTTGCCCATGTCAGGTTAGTGCACAAGCGAAAACTTACTTTACTTTCAACTAATACAACTGCTACCTGACGCACCCAAAAAGCTTACCTCTAGCATTGTTAGTGCATTAAATACCACTTGTAATCTATATGTCCAAAAGTATGTAGGCTCCTGACCATCAAATCTATATCAGCTTGTTGGACAATGGGCATTAATATGAAGTTGCCCCCCCCTGCCATTTGTGGCAAATCTTTTCTGAATGCTTTCCACAAGATTTTGGAATGCATCTGTGGGTCTTCAGCCAAATAGCATTTGTGACGTTAGCCACTGATGTTGGATGAGAAGATGTGGCTCACAATTTGCTTATCAATTTATCCACAAAGGTGTTCAATGGGGTTGAGGTCAGGGCTCCTATGCAAGCCACTCAAGTTCCTCCGCACTATACTTGACAAAAAAATGTTCATGGACCTCATTTTGTGCACAGGGGCACAGTCATGTTGGAACAGGAAAGGGCCTTCCTCAAACTGTTGCCCCAAAGTTGAAAGCACTCAATTATCTAAAATGTATTTATATACTGTAGCATTAAGATGACCCTTTACTGGAACTAAGGGGCCTAGCACACACCGACGAAACAGTATCTCTACTTTACAAAACTTTACAGTAGACACTATGCATTGCAGTAGGTCGCGTTCTCCTGGAATTCACAACACCCAGATTCTTTCATCAGACTGACAGACAGTGAAGCGTGATTCATCACTTCAGAGAACACATCTTCACAGCTCCAGTGTGTTTTATACCACTCCAGCCGATGCTTGGTATTGCGCATGTTAATGTGAGGCTTGTGTACAGCTGCTCAGCCATGGAAACCCATTTCATGAATCTCCCAACGTACAGTTCCTGTGCTGATGTTGCTTCCAGAGGCAGTTTGGAACAATGTAGTCAGTGATGCAACAGATGATAGGCAATTCTTACATGCTATGTGCACTAGGCAGCCTCAATTTATGTGGTCAACCACTTCATGGCTGGGCTGTTGGTTCTCCTAGACACTTCCACCTCACAATAATAGCACTTAGTTACTGGGGCAGATCTGGTAGGCACAAATTTCACAAACTGACTTGTAGCAAAGGTGGTATCCTATGAGAGTGCCACGTTTAAAGTCACTGAGCTCTTGAGCACAGCTTACAGTACTGCTAATGTTTGCCTTTGGAGATTTCATCACTATGTGCTGGATTGTATTTACCTGTTAGCAATGGATGTGGCTGAGAAACCTGAACTCAATAATTAATAGGCGTGTTCACATACTTTTGACCATATGGTGTATTTCTCTGACATATACAAAAGTGTAGGTTACGCCCCTTATCGAGATTTACAGCTATCAGAATAAAATGTTCTTTTAGATCCTCTCATTATGGATTTCATAGCACTGATGATCATCTCAACTGAGCGGAGAGACTTTGATCATCTGGCTCTGAGTTCCACCATAAAAGACAATCCTGGATTTTGGTGCACCAAAATGGAAGATGAAGTAAACAGAGTTTTTAATTGTAAAAATGTCGATTATGCATGGTCTGGCTCTATGAACGGAGCCCAGTTATGTGAACCGATGTATTTAATCAATTATTTCAGAAAGATTCTTAATAAAAAACTATGTAATAATTTGCAAAATCAGTACATTTTTAAATATCTTTCTCATTGCTAGTGTTACAATCCAAAATAGTTTGTATACAAACTTATGCCTTCTGAAGAAATAATGTATCGAAGGAAGTGAATTATCTTTATTCATATTCATATTTCTCAAATTTAATGGTTGGTTAGTGAAAAGTCATCCCAACACCATTTGTACCTGCTGCCAATAATCTTTAAGGTTCTCCAAAAAAATTAAATATATATATATATTATCAAAAAAAATGTAATTTAAAACATTATTAATAATTTGCTGGAAAGTTGCAGGTTCATTGCAAAGACTGAACAGCATTACAACAGATTCATAATGACTATAACAGGTCCAGAAAATTGTTTTCCATTTATCAACTTTGGACCAGGCTGTATGCTGATATTAAAGCTGATATTAAAGCGATATGAAACCCAAAATTTTTCTTTCATAATTCAGCTAGAGCGTTCGATTTTAAACAACTTTCTTACTATTACTTCTATTGTCAAATTTTCTTCATTCTCTTGGCATCGTTTGTTGAAAAGCAGGGACGTATGCTTAGATACCGGCACATTTCTAGGGCACTATATGGCAGACGTTTTGCAAGAATATTATCCGTTTGCAAAAGCACTAGATGACAGCACTAATTCCTGCCATGTTGTGCTTCAGATGCCTACCTAGGTATTTCTTCATCACAGAATATCATGGGAACAAAGCAAGTTTAATGATTAAAGTAAATCGGAAACTTTTTTAAAATGGTATCCTCTGTCTGAATCACAAAAGAACATTTTTGGATTTCATATCCCGTTAAATCCAGTTTTTTGAATACCTTAGATGAGCATAATCTTTTCAAATGTATTGAACTCAATAGAAGATAAAGACTTGTAACTGTTATTGTACTATGCTCCCTGTAAGTGTTTTCAGGGTAAAAAATGGATTTATAGAATTCCACCAGGGAAATACAAGTACTGGTGAGCATTCTTAAAGAATCTCACCAGACCAGAGGGCTTTATATAGAGTCAGGCTCACAGAGTGAAAGGCCCAGATGGGTTTTTAGAACAAAGAAAATGGAGCTCCAGCAAGCGAAGTAGATGGTCTAATACATCTTTTCTGAAAATATTTCTATAAATGTTTCCTCATAGTTTTCAATTCAGAGAATAGATTTACCCACACATTGTAGCTGATCCAATAAGAAGTAATTCAATAGGACAATCATACTGCCAGCGGGGAAAATGTTTGTATTAGTTTTATCACAAATTTATACTGTGCAGGGAGAATCAATTAGTCATTTGTAATAGTGTATTGAGAGTTTAACAGATCAGCACACAGATAAAAAATACTTGAATATAAGAGCTCAGTGTCTGGAGAGAACTGAAAGGTCAATTAATAATCTGAAGTCATTCTAGAAAATTAAAATGGGGGTGCCATATAGCATATCCTGTGGAATACTGAGCACACAACACCAAACTGCCCTTCTGATGGGTGCTCATATGTTGTGAGCCATCAAAATAAATGGTGTCTATATGCTAGACCCTCTGAGTTGTTGAGCTAACTCACTCTGGACTAGCAGCCACTCTTCAACAGATATTTAATTTTTTTAACAGCCGTATTGCATGCTCATAAAGGCAAAGAAACGCATATGAATTGAGAGTATCGAGTAATTATCTTTTTACTACTTGCTAGTTTCTTGTTATCTTAGAAGCTGCGGCCTTGCATGGCACACTTATTTTTGCCTATTGTCTATAAATATATTTAACTAAATCTAGTCCCATTTAAATAAAATGTAGCCTGCATATGTTTACTTCCAAAATGTAGAACCTTTACCAGGAATAAATTTCATTTGCCATTTACCTGCCCATTCTACCAAATTTTGCAAATCTCCTTGCAAAGCAATTACATCATGCACTGACCTAATCACCTTACACAACTTTGCATCATCTGCAAAAATAAAGATGTTGCTGTTTTATCCATCCTCCATGGTATTATAACAATATTAAAAAGAACCTGGACTCAGTACTGAGATTATTTGACGAACCCACTAATTAGTTTTGTCCAATCTGAATATGATCCATTTACTACACCGGTCTTTTATCCAGTTATTTGCCCATTAACTAACATTTTCAGCTATTCCCAGTCCCTTAATTGTGTACAGTAATCTCTAATTTGGCACTGTATCAAAAGCCTTTGCAAAATCCAAGTAAATCATATAAACTGATTAATCTTTATCTATATTCTTCCTTACCTCCTCACAGAATCTAATTAGATTTGTTTGATATAATCTATTACTCATAAAACCATGCAGATTTTAACTCATAATCTTGTTTACATAAATATAATCTTGAATATAATCCCTTCTAGTCTATTTTCCACTATTGATGTCTATATTTTACTGGCTGAGCCTTGCTTCTCTTTTTTTATTTTTTTATTAATTTTCAATTATACAAAAATGCAGAAGCATAAAAAAAATACGGAAACTTCAGACTTTGAGGCCTATTTATCAAAGGTCTGGTGGACCTGATCCGCGCTACGCTCTCCGTATTCAGCATTGCACCAGCAGCTCTTGTGAGCTGCTGGTGCAACACCACCCCCTGCAGACTTGTGGCCAATCGGCCGCCAGCAGGGGATGTCAATCAACCCGATCATACACAATCGGGTTGAATTCCGGCAATGTCTGTCTGCCTGCTCAGAGCAGATGGACAGGTTATGGAGCAGCTGTCTTTAGACCGCTGCTTCATAACTGCTGTTTCTGGCGAGCTTGATAAATGGGCCTCTTTATACTAAACATTAAAAAAAATTGTTTTATCTTATTACAAAGATCTTTCACATAAATCACACATGAATGCACAGTTATTATAGACAACTACCTTAGAAGAGAAATTTAAAGCAGTTTCCTGACCCCACTTAATCTGAGTCTCTGTGCCACTCAATATGGGCAAAATAATCTGTTTTTGAACAGGGATATCCAGTATTTTAAGAAAAAGGCCCCATTTTGCTGCAAACGTTACTATACTTGTTTTTCTATCTGACAAAACATCAAAGACCTGAATGGTTAGTTGATCAATCAAGGCCAGGCGAATTAATTGGCGAAAGCCATTCTTTCAGAATACATTTTCTTACCATTAAAATGACCATAGCAACAAAAAAAGGCATTCTCCTTATTATCCAACTTAACAAATATATGATATTCGTAAAATCAATAAGTAATCTTATACGTAGGATTTTAGAAATCCAAAGGTCAATTTTAACCCAAAACTACTTAATCTTGGGACAATACCAAAAATAATGTTTAAGTGAAGGGTGATCCCTACTTCATTTGATTCATTTGTTTTCACATGTGTCCCACTTACTGGCCTTCCTTAGGGAAACAATTTCCCCTTTTCCCAAAAGCAAATTGGCTTATTTCTGCCAGCCCTCAATTATATTTAGCATATTCTTGTTTGCATTTGAGTCCAACAGAGTTTTGTAAATCACTGAGTAGGTGTACTTCCCCTCTGAAAAAAGCATAAAATATTTACTAAGACAATGTGGCTCCCACACAGAGGGGAAGTTTTTCAGCAAACTTGTAATATAGTGAGATACCTGACTGACTCTTTAAAAAGGGTCTTAGATTGCATATTATTTTTAAATTCCACTTTTCCCAGTCTTTAAAATTAATTCTGAGAATTTATTCCCGGTGGAAATCTAAAATTCTTTGTGATCAGCACATTGAACATTGATAACAAGCTCCCAAAATTGAATGTATCCACTTCCAAGCTTTCAAAATACCTTTGTACATAATATTATTACTAAATCGTAGTAACATAGTAGATAAGGTTGAAAAAAGACTGAAGTCCATCGAGTTCAACCTATACAAATCTAAAATACTTACAAAAAACTCCAGTTAAGCTTAAATAACCCCATTAAAATGTGACCCATTTAATAATAGCAATCATATCCATGAATTTTGTTTATATACAGAAATTTATCCAGACTATTTTTAAATGTATCAATGGTATTGGCATTCACTACCTCCTTTGGTAATGAGTTCCACAATTTGATTGCTCTTACAGTGAAAAAACGTTTCCGTTGCAGGAGATTAAATCTCCTTTCCTCCAACCTTAAATTATGACCTCTTGTCAGAAACAATTTTCTTGGAATAGTGTAATATATTTTTAATCCAATTGAAGTAAAAATTATTTAGAAAGATTTCCCAGTACCAAGCTTTCCAGTGAGTGCTCATTGAAATGTTCTAAGTCTAAAATCCAGTCAATAGCTACTTCTCTGTTTTAAAAAGTGGCACCACATCAATTTTACGCCAGTCCCCGAGTACTATGCCTGAGGATAATGAGTCTTGAGAAATTAATATGTTCATAAGTTATCTAATATGCCACTCATTCAAAATAATATCCATTTTTTAAACCCTTTAATGACAAAGGTTTTCACAGTTTCAATGCTTAAAGGGACACTAAAATAAAAATAAACTTTCATGATTCAGACATAGAATATCATTTTAAACAAACTTCAAATGTACTTCCATTATTAAAAAGATATGTAATAAATCAAACTTTACCTGTTTTCTGGGGCAGTTGGCTTATCTAAATCTTCCCAGTTTATCAGATCTGGCTCCTTGTTGGTATAGTTTCTGCAACAAAAATATGGATGGAACAAATTTATATTTACATTTTTGTGCAGAAAATATAGCCATAATTCTATCCAAAACACTGTTACATTGATATCTAAATACTGTACCTATGTAGTGATATTTACATACTGTACTGTGTGTGTGTTTGCAGATACAATATAATCATAATATAACGGTTAAAGGGACACTCGGATCAAAATTAAACTTTCACGATTTAGATAGAACATGCAATTTTAAACAACTTTACAATTAACTTCTATTAACAAAAAGTGCACAGTCTTTTTATATTTACACTTTTTGAGTCACCAGCTCCTCCTGAGCATGTGCAATAATTCACAGAATATACATATATGTATTTGTGATTGGCTGATGGCTGTCACATGATACAGAGGGAGTGGAAATAGACATAATTGAAATTCGTCAGCAAAAAAAAATCTACTACTCATTTGAAGCTCAGACTAAGTGCAATTGCGTTGTTTTTGTATCATGCATTTGTTAATTATGCAAATCTACTGTATTTACTGGTCTTTTAAGGAAGAAAGCATGCTGACTTTGTAGTAGGGGTAGAGAAGCAAGCAGTATGTGTACAGGAGTATGCAAGGAGCTTAGTGATGGTGTGCTTAGATAGGAATAGGCCTCTACAGTGCAGAGTGGTACAGGAGTACACTAGTACACTCCACACGTAGCCACATGTATATATTAAATACATTGCTGATCCATTGCCCGCCTTGGATCTGTATATATCTTTACTTATTGCAAATAATAATTAAATGTAGACAGTTAACGCCTTGATACTATTCCTCTCAAAGCAACTAATAACAAAAGCATCAAGTGACTTTAAACTTAGCAGCCATTGCATAATATTCTACCTTCCAGTTATGGTTTCCGTGGAGGTTGTAGTTCTTCTTTCTGCTGCTCTGCTGGAAACATCTTCATCATCACTGCAATGATATCAATAATAACATTCATAAAGCAGCATGCTACTACATTGGCTGCTTACAAAGAAGTTCTAAAGTTTTGCATTGTTCATAGAATGCACAGTATAATACCATACAGAATCTAGAATATCCTACCAATGGCAACAGCAAATACAAATTCCTTTCTTTGTGTTCTGAGTAACAGCACATAAAACACTGGGACATTTATCAGAGGAGCCAAGAACTCTCCTTCTCACCCCCAGTTCTTTTTCCGCCCAATTTTTTAATCAAAGAGAGTGGGCAGAAGTGAAAAGGCAAAATAAAAGTCAGACCAAAATGAAATCCACAAACTATATATATGGTAACTTTCATGGTACTATGATACTATATATATATATATGGTAACTTTCATGGTACTATGATACTATATATATATATGGTAACTTTCATGTTACTATGATACTATATATATGGTAACTTTCATGTGCTGTCACTCAGAATGTGAAGAAATAGATTTAAAGGCAAGTACAAAAAGCCCATTTTATGTTAGGTTCATTGTGATAAAGCATCAACTAGGTGATTATTCATCACTACCGAGTCTATACTAGTGTGAATCATTGGTAGGGAGGATATAACAGTCATGACAAAAAAGAACAAGTGTGGAGCATGAAAAGAAGAACAAGTGTGGAAAAGTTTCCAAATATATAAGGAATGTAACAAAGCATGAAAAAAGCAATCAAATCAGCCTCTCAAACTCTAAAAGGTTTTATAAGTACATTAATGGCAAAAAATATAAGAAGGAAAATATAGGTACATAAAAATGTGTGAAAGGTAGCATGATAAACAGTGACAGGGAGAAGGCTGAGGTACTAAACCAGTTCTTTTCTTCAGTATACACAAGAGAGGAACCAATGAGAGATATTTTGAAACAAACTAGAACATACAAGCCCATACCAATAACTGGGTTATCTATAGAGGATATCAGGAAAAAAACTGGATAATATTAACGTAACTAAAATTCAGACCCAGATGCAATACACCCAAGGGTTTTACTAAATTTAGCACTGTTATACCCAAACCTCTACTCTTACTTTTTCAAGACTCCTTATCCTCAGGCATAGTACCTCAGGACTGGTGTAAAACTGATGTGGTGCCACTTTTTAAAAAGGCAAACAGGGTTGATCCAGGAAGCTAGAGACCAGTTAGTCTAACATCGATAGTGGGGAAAATACTTGAAGGGATTATAAGGGATTATATTGATGAGTATATTTGTGTAAACAAAATTATAAGTTCAAATCAGCATGTTTTTATGAGAAGTAGATCATGTCAAACTAATCTAACTAGATTCTATGAGGAAGTAAGTAAAAATATAGATAAAGGGTAATCAGCTGAGGTGAAATACTTGGATTTTGGAAAGGCGTTTAATACAGTGCCACATGAGAGATTAATGTAAGAAATGAAAGGTCTGAGAATATTTAAAAATGTTAGCTCATTGATAAAATAACTGGTTAAACGACAGGGAGCAACAAGTAGTTGTAATCAGATAATTTTCAGATTAGATAAAGGTAATCAGTGGACTCCCTCAGGGATCAGCAGTGGGCCCTGTTCTTTTTAATATTTTTATTAATGACTTGGAGGGAGGATTAAGTAGCAACATCTTGCATTTTGCAGATGATACAAAATTGTGTAACGTCATTAGCTCAGTGCAGGATTAAATTGCTTTGCAAGGGAATTTACAAAAAAATTGATTTAATACTGGAAAATGTAAGGCTCTACATTTTGGAAGTAAAAATAAGCAGGCAACCTATTATTTAAATGGGATTATAGTTAGCAAAACAGAGGAGGAAAGAGATTTGGGAGTAGTAATAGATAACAAGCTAAAGATGGGTGCACAATGCAGGGCAGCGGCTTCTAAGGCTAATAAGATACTAATGTATTAAAAGAGGCATTGATTCAAGGGAGGAAAGCATAATTCTGTCACTATATAAATCCCTGTTAAGACCTCACTTTGAGTTTGGAGTGCAAGTCTGGTGACCATTCTCTAAAAAAGACATTGCAGACTTAGGGGCCTATTTACTAATGTGTGAGCGGACATGATCCGATATTGCGGATCATGTCCGCTGCATATTGATAAATGCTGACAGCATACACTCTCTGCATTTATCATTGCACCAGCAGTTCTGGCCGCTAGCAGGGGTGTCAATCAACCCGATCGTATTGGACCGGGTTGATTTTCAGCAATGTCTGTCCGCCGCCTCAGAGCAGGCGGACAGGTTATGGAGCAGCAGTCTGAATGCTCGCCAGAAACACGGGGCATCAAGCTCCATACGGAGCTTGATAAATAGGCCCCATAGAAAAAGTTCAGAGAAGGACTAAAAAACTAATAAGGAGAATGGAGAATTTTAGCTATGAGGAGAGGTTAGCCAAACTAGGTCCCTTTTCTCTAGAAAAAAAGGAACTTGAGAGGTGACATTTACTTTATATGAATATATTCAAAGCCCATATACAGAGCAGTCAGAAGCTCTGTTTATTCCAAGAAAATAGTTTGTGACAAGAGGTCACAATTTAAGGCTGAGGGAAGGAGATTTAATCTCAAGCAACATAAATGTTTTTTCACTGTAACAGCAATAAAATTGTGAAACTCATTACCTAAGGACGCATTAAATGCCAGAGATGTGATTTCTGGTGTTAAATGGGTCACATTTTTAATAGGATTCATTTAAGATCAACTGGAGCTTTTAGTGTAGATAAATTAAGATTTGAATAGATTGAACTTGATGGACTTTTGTCTTTTTTCAACCTCATCTACTATGTTACTATGTTAAAAGCCAACCTATAAACCTTCTCCAGAAAGGCCAAATTATTCCCAGGGCTCTTATTATAAGGAGCAAAAAAGCAAAAGACAATAAATACATGTAAAAGTGCAATAAGGCTTAGCAAAATGTATGTTAAATGTGAGGATTCTCTAGGAGAAAGTTTACTAGATGAAGAGAAAAAAGGAGAAATGATCCTGAGAGTCAACAAATAATGTATACCTGTGAATTGGTTCTATTAATTTCATAATAGGATTATAATAATCAAAATACCCATATGATATAATTAAAGCTGAATCCCATTTGGAAAGAACATGTTAGAAAGATGAGTCTGGCATGACCCATATAGTTTGCATAAATGGAACAGAGAGACATCAGTGAGACGCAGAATGAGGCTTGCAGTTCGTGGATTTGGACATTTGTTCTTGCCTCTCTTATAGCTTTCTGCTCTTATTGGTTACTGAGAAAACATCATCCAGTTCCAGATATTACTTAATGCAAGCAAGTACCAAGTGCAACTGGCACTAAGCAATCTTATTAGGTATATAAAAAAAATAAATAGAGGAAGAGAAGAATGGTCATGAGGGGTCTTAAGGTTAAATGTTTGTTTGAGGTTTTCACGCTTCTCTAAGTGGTGGCTTGATATTAAAACCATTAATAATAAATCAACTACTACTTCATGTGCAATCACAATGAACATAAGAGAAAACAAAATTTATGCTTACCTGATAAATTTATTTCTCTTGTGGTGTATCCAGTCCACGGATCATCCATTACTTGTGGGATATTCTCCTTCCCAACAGGAAGCTGCAAGAGGATCACCCACAGCAGAGCTGTCTATATAGCTCCTCCTCTAACTGCCACTACCAGTCATTCGACCGAAGACAAGCAAGAGAAAGGAGAAACCATAGGGTGCAGTGGTGACTGTAGTTTAAAAATAAAACACACCTGCCTTAAAATGACAGGGCGGGCCGTGGACTGGATACACCACAAGAGAAATAAATTTATCAGGTAAGCATAAATTTTGTTTTCTCTTGTAAGGTGTATCCAGTCCACGGATCATCCATTACTTGTGGGATACCAATACCAAAGCTATAGGACACGGATGAAGGGAGGGACAAGGCAGGTGCTTAAACGGAAGGCACCACTGCCTGCAAAACCTTTCTCCCAAAAATAGCCTCCGAAGAAGCAAAAGTATCAAATTTATAGAATTTTGAAAAAGTATGAAGTGAAGACCAAGTCGCCGCCTTACAAATCTGTTCAACAGAAGCCTCATTCTTAAAAGCCCATGTGGAAGCTACCGCTCTAGTAGAATGAGCTGTAATCCTTTCAGGAGGCTGCTGGCCAGCAGTCTCATAAGCTAAGCATATTATACTCCTTAGCCAAAAAGAAAGAGAAGTTGCCGAAGCCTTTTGGCCTCTCCTCTGTCCAGAATAGACAACAAACAATGCAGATGTTTGACGAAAATCTTTAGTAGCTTGTAAATAAAACTTTAAAGCATGAACCACGTCAAGATTGTGTAACAGACGTTCCTTCTTTGAAGAAGGATTAGGACACAGTGACGGTACAACAATCTCCTGATTGATATTTTTATTAGATACCACCTTAGGTAGAAAACCAGGTTTAGTACGTAACACTACCTTATCGGATTGAAAAATGAGATAAGGAGAATCACATTGTAAAGCAGATAACTCCGAAACTCTTCGAGCCGAGGAGATAGCTACTAAAAACAAAACTTTCCAAGATAAGAGCTTAATATCTATGGAATGCAAAGGTTCAAACGGAACCCCTTGAAGAACCTTAAGAACTAAATTTAAACTCCAAGGCGGAGCAACAGGTTTAAACACAGGCTTAATTCTGACTAAAGCCTGACAAAACGCCTGCAGGTCTGGAACCTCAGCCAGACGTTTCTGCAAAAGAATAGACAGAGCAGAAATCTGCCCCTTTAAGGAACTTGCTGACAAACCCTTCTCCAATCCATCTTGGAGAAAAGATAATATCCTAGGAATCCTGACCTTACTCCATGAGTAACCCTTGGATTCACACCAATGAAGATATTTACACCATATCTTATGATAGATTTTCCTGGTGACAGGCTTTGGCGCCTGTATTAAGGTATCAATAACCGACTCGGAGAAACCACGCTTTGATAAAATCAAGCGTTCAATCTCCAAGCAGTCAGCCGCAGAGAAATTAGATTTGGATGGTTGAAAGGACCCTGAAGTAGAAGGTCCTGCCTCAGAGGCAGAGTCCATGGTGGAAAGGATGACATGTCCACCAGATCTGCATACCAAGTCCTGCATGGCCACGCAGGTGCTATCAAAATCACCAATGCTCTCTCCTGCTTGACCTTGGCAATCAGACGGGCGAGCAGAGGAAACGGTGGAAACACATAAGCCAGGTTGAAGGACCAAGGCGCTGCTAGGGCATCTATCAGTGCTGCCTTGGGATCCCTGGACCTGGATCCATAACAAGGAAGCTTGGCGTTCTGGCGAGACGTTCTGGTTTGCCCCAACGTTGAATCAACTGTGCAAACACCTCCGGATGGAGCTCCCACTCCCCCGGATGAAAAGTCTGTCGACTTAGAAAATCCGCCTCCCAGTTCTCTACTCCTGGGATATGGATAGCTGATAGGTGGCAAGAGTGAATCTCTGCCCAACGAATTATCTTTGAAACCTCCAACATCGCTAGGGAACTCCTTGTTCCCCCTTGATGGTTGATGTAAGCTACAGTCGTGATGTTGTCCGACTGAAATCTGATGAACCTCACTACAGAGAGAACTCTTCTTTTCGTTCACTTTCCACCCATGAGACCTCAGGAATGCCAGAACAATGTCCGAATGGGACTTGGCAATTTGGAAATTTGACGCCTGTATCAGAATGTCGTCTAAGTAAGGGGCTACTGCTATGCCCCGCGGCCTTAGGACCGCCAGAAGTGACCCCAGAACATTCGTAAAGATTCTTGGTGCCGTAGCTAACCCAAAGGGAAGAGACACAAACTGGTAATGCCTGTCTAGGAAGGCAAACCTGAGAAACCGATGATGATCTTTGTGTATCGGAATGTGAAGATAAGCATCCTTTAAGTCCACGGTAGTCATGAATTGACCCTCCTGGATCATAGGTAGGATGGTTTGAATAGTCTCCATCTTGAAAGATGGGACCCTGAGAAATTTGTTTAGGATCTTGAGATCTAAGATTGGTCTGAAGGTTCCCTCTTTCTTGGGAACCACAAATAGATTTGAATAGAATCCTTGCCCCTGTTCCTCCTGCAGAACTTGGTGGATCACTCCCATAACTAGGAGGTCTTGAACACAATGTAAGAATGCCTCTCTCTTTATCTGGTCTGCAGATAATTGTGAAAGGTGAAATCTTCCTTTGGGGAAAGAAGCTTTGAAGTCCAGAAGATATCCCTGGGACACAATTTCCAACGCCCAGGGATCCTGGACGTCTCTTGCCCAAGCCTGGGCGAAGAGATAAAGTCTGCCCCCTACTAGATCCATTACCGGATCGGGGGCCAATCTTTCATGCTGTCTTAGCAGGCTTCTTGGCCTGTTTACCTTTGTTCCAAGCCTGGTTAGGTCTCCAGACCTTTGTTCCAAGCCTGGTTAGGTCTCCAGACCGGCTTGGACTGGGCAAGTTTCGAAAGGCACGAAAATTAGTTTGTTTGGTCCTTAATTTGTTAGACCCATCCTGAGGAAGGGCATGACCTTTTCCTCCAGTAATATCAGAAATGATCTCCTTCAGTCCAGGCCCGAATAGGGTCTGCCCCTTGAAGGGAATATTGAGAAGCTTAGACTTTGAAGTAACGTCAGCTGACCAGGATTTAAGTCATAGCGCCCTACGCGCATGAATAGCAAAACCTGAGTTCTTAGCCGTTAGTTTAGTTAAATGAACAACGGCGTCAAAAACAAATGAATTGGCTAGCTTAAGCGCTTTAAGCTTGTCAAGTATATCATCCAATGGAGTTTCTACCTGTAAGGCCTCTTCCAGAGACTCAAACCAGAAGGCCGCAGCAGCAGTGACTGGGGCAATGCATGCAAGAGGCTGGAGAATAAAACCTTGTTGAATAAACATTTTCTTAAGGTAACCCTCTAACTTTTTATCCATTGGATCTAGGAAAGCACAACTGTCCTCGACGGGGATAGTTGTACGCTTAGCTAGGGTAGAAACTGCTCCCTCCACCTTAGGGACCGTTTGCCATAAGTCCCATGTAGCGACATCTATTGGAAACATTTTCTTAAAAATAGGAGGGGGAGAGAACGGTACACCTGGTCTATCCCATTCCTTTGTAATAATTTTCTGAAAACCTTTTAGGTATTGGAAAAACATCAGTGTAAACAGGCACTGCATAGTATTTATCCAATCTACACAATTTCTCTGGTACTATAATGGTGTCACAGTCATCCAGAGTAGCTAAAACCTCCCTGAGCAACAGACGGAGGTGTTCAAGCTTAAATTTAAATGTTGACATATCAGAATCAGGTTGAAGCATCTTCCCTGAGTCAGAAAAATCACCCACAGAAAGAAGCTCTCCTGCCTCAGCTTCTACATATTGTGAGGGGATATCAGACATAGCTACTAAAGCGTCAGAGTGCTCTGTATTTTTTCTAGCCCCAGAGCTGTCTCGCTTTTTTTGTAACCCTGGTAGTTTGGACAATACCGCTGTAAGGGTATGATCCATAACTGCCACCATGTCTTGCAAAGTAAACGCCATGGGCGTGCTAGATGTACTTGGCGCCTCTTGAGCGGGAGTCCCTTGAGCGGGAGTCAAAGGTTCTGACACGTGGGGCGAGTTAGTCGGCATAACTTCCCCCTTGTCAGTTTCCTCTGGTGATAAATCTTTTAAAGACAGAATATGATCTTTATAACTTAAAGTAAAATCAGTACATTTGGTACACATTCTAAGAGGGGGTTCCACAATGGCTTCTAAACATAATGAACAAGGAGTTTCCTCTATGTCAGACATGTTTAAACAGACTAGCAATGAGACCAGCAAGCTTGGAAAACACTTTGATAAATGTAAACAAGCAAAAAATAAAAACGGTACTGTGCCTTTAAGAGAAACAAATTTTGTCCGAAATTGAAAAACAGTGATAAAAAGCAGTAAATATTACGAAATTTTTACAGTGTGTATAATAGACTAACAGAGCATTGCACCAACTTGCAAATGGATGATTAACCCCTTAGTTTCAAAACTGGATCAAAAAAACGATATAAACGTTTTTCAACACTCACAACAAACTGCCACAGCTCTGCTGTGGCCCTACCTGCCCATATAACGACTTTGAAAGGCACAAAAACCCTTTAGAGAGGTCATAATTGTTCAGGGGACTCCTTCAGGGAAACTGGATGTCTCAAGCTGCAAAATCTAATGCGCATTTAGGCGCGAAAATAGGCCCCTCCCAACCTGTATTCACAGTGAGAGGGCCTAACAAAACTATCCCTAGGCAAAATCTAGCCAGCCATGTGGAAAAACTGGGCCCCAATAAAGTTTTATCACCAATATGTATAAAAAACGTTTAAACACTTCCAGCAAACGTTTTATTTTTCAGTAATGTGAGAAAGTAATAAGAATATTACCTTTTACAGCAAGCATGATACTAGTCGTTATTAAATCACTGTAATAAGGCTTACCTTAAATAAATCCGGTATTAACAGCATTTTCTAGCATATTAATTTCTCTAGAAAAATTTAAACTGCACATACCTCATAGCAGGAGACCCTGCACGCCATTCCCCCATCTGAAGTTACTTCTCTCTTCAGTTATGTGTGAGAACAGCAATGGATCTTAGTTACAACCTGCTAAGATCATCAAAAACCACAGGCAGACTCTTCTTCTACTTTCTGCCTGAGGCTAAAATAGTACAACTCCGGTACCATTTGAAAATAACAAACTTTTGATTGAAGATAAACTAAATAAAAACACCACATCTCTCTAGCTACTTCCTTTCTTGTCGAGAGCTGCAAGAGAATGACTGGTAGTGGCAGTTAGAGGAGGAGCTATATAGACAGCTCTGCTGTGGGTGATCCTCTTGCAGCTTCCTGTTGGGAAGGAGAATATCCCACAAGTAATGGATGATCCGTGGACTGGATACACCTTACAAGAGAAAGCATTTTGAAGTTAAATATATGACTATTTCAAATGTTCTCCAACTACACAGAACTAGCAATACTATTAGTGAGATATTGGGCTCACAAGCGCTTGCAAAAAGCCGAACTTTGAATATCGCGACTGTGTTAACATATTTTCCTATAGACTTTAATGGATTGCAAAAAACACCCTTATTCTCGCAAACCCGATCTTGTTTAACCAAGTGCTCTAACCTGACATGAAATATTAATATTTCAAATTTCAATGTTCTTCACATAGCAGAATATGTTCTATTTATTCTTAAATACATACGGCTAGATTACGAGTCTTGCGTTATGAGTAAAAAAGCAGCGTTAAGCCTCATAACGCTGCTTTTTTACTACCGCAGGTATTACGAGTCTTGCAGATTTAGGGGCACCGCACACTTTTTTGGCCTTACCGCAAATCAACTTACGCTATTTGCGTATAGTCTATTTTCAAAGGGACTTTCATAGCGCCGGTATTATGAGCTTGTCCTGGGAGGCCAAAAAGTGAGCGGTACTCCCTATCCCGTCAAGATTTGTAACGCATTCTAAAGTAAGTAGTTATGAGTTTTACACTACAAAGCTGTTTTACACTACATAACTAACACCCATAAACTATCTATTAACCCCTAAACTGAGGCCCTCCCGCATCGCAAACACTAAAATGAAATTATTAACTTCTAATCTGCCACGCCGGACATCGCCACCACTATAATAAATATATTAACCCCTAAACCACTACACTCCCGCCTCGCAAACACTAGTTAAATATTATTAACCCCTAATCTGCTGTTCCTAACATCGCCGCCACCTACCTACATTTATTAACCCCTAATCTGCCGCCCCCAATGTCACCGCCACTATATTAAATTTATTAACCCCTAAATCTAAGTCTAACTCTAACACCCCCTAACTTAAATATAATTAAAATAAATCTAAATAAAACCTACAATTAATAACTAATTAATTCCTATTTAAAACTAAATACTTACCTGTAAAATAAACCCTAAGCTAGCTACAATATAACTAATAGTTACATTGTATCTATCTTAGGTTTTATTTTTATTTTACAGGCAAGTTTGTATTTATTTTAACTAGGTAGTATAGTTACTAAATAGTTATTAACTATTTACTAACTACCTAGCTAAAATAAATACAAATTGACCTGTAAAATAAACCTAACCTAAGTTACACTAACACCTAACACTACACTACAATTAAATAAATTACCTAAATTAAATACAATTAGCTAAATTACAAAAAAACAAACACTAAATTACACAAAATAAAAAACAAATTACAAGATATTTAAACTAATTACACCTAATCTTATAGCCCTATCAAAATAAAAAAGCCCCCCAAAATAAAAAAAAACCCTAGCCTAAACTAAACTGCAAATAGCCCTTAAAAGGGCCTTTTGTGGGGCATTGCCTCATAGAAATCAGCTCTTTTACCTGTAAAAAAAAAATACAAACAACCCCCCAACAGTAAAACCCACCACCCACACAGCCAACCCCCCAAATAAACCCTAACTAAAAAAGCCTAAGCTCCCCATTGCCCTGAAAAGGGCATTTGGATAGGCATTGCCCTTAAAAGGACATTTAGCTCTATTGCAGCCCAAACCCCTAATCTAAAAATAAAACCCACCCAATACACCCTTAAAAAATCCTAACACTAACCCCCGAAGATCCACTTACAGTTTTGAAGAGCCGACATCCATCCTCAACGAAGCCGGGAGAAGTCTTCATCCAAGCGGCAAGATGTCCTCAACAAAGCCGGCAGAAGTGGTCCTCCAGACGGGCAGAGGTCTTCACCCAGGCGGCATCTTCTATCTTCATCCTTCCGTCGCAGAGCGGCTCTATCTTCAAGACATCCGGCGCGGAGCATCCTCTTCAATCAATGGCTTCTTCTGGAATGAAGGTTCCTTTAAATGACTTCATCCAAGATGGTGTTCCTTAGATTCCGATTGGCTGATAGAATTCTATCAGCCAATCGGAATTAAGGTTGAAAAAATTATTTTGGCTGATGCAATCAGCCAATAGGATTGAGCTTGCATTCTTTTGGCTGTTCCAATCAATTGCATCAGCCAATAGGATTTTTTTCAACCTTAATTCCGATTGGCTGATAGAATTCTATCAGCCAATCGGAATTAAGGTTGAAAAAAATCCTATTGGCTGATCCAATCAGCCAATAGGATTGAACTTCAATCCTATTGGCTGATCCAATCAGCCAATAGGATTGAGCTCGCATTCTATTGGCTGATTTGAACAGCCAAAAGAATGCAAGCTCAATCCTATTGGCTGATTGCATCAGCCAATAGGATTTTTTCAACCTTAATTCTATCAGCCAATCCAAATCTAAGGGACGCCATTTTGGATGACGTCATTTAAAGGAACCTTCATTCCAGAAGAAGCCGTCGATTGAAAAGGATGCTCCGCGCCGGATGTCTTGAAGATGGAGTCGCACCGCGTCGGAAGAATGAATATAGAAGATGCCGTCTGGGTGAAGACTTCTGCCCGTCTGGAGGACCACTTCTGCCGGCTTCGTTGAGGACATCTTGCCGCTTGGATGAAGACTTCTCCCGGCTTCGTTGAGGATGGATGTCGGCTCTTCAAAACTGTAAGTGGATCTTCGGGGGTTAGTGTTAGGATTTTTTAAGGGTGTATTGGGTGGGTTTTATTTTTAGATTAGGGGTTTGGGCTGCAATAGAGCTATATGCCCTTTTAAGGGCAATGCCCATCCAAATGCCCTTTTCAGGGCAATGGGGATCTTAGGTTTTTTTAGTTAGGGTTTTATTTGGGGGGGGGGGTGGTAGTGTGGGTTGTGGGTTTTACTGTTGGGGGGGTTGTTTGTATTTTTTTTACAGGTAAAAGAGCTGATTTCTTTGGGGCAATGCACCGCAAAAGGCCCTTTTAAGGGCTATTGGCAGTTTAGCTTAGGCTAGGGTTTTTTTTATTTTGGGGGGCCTTTTTTATTTTGATAGGGCTATTAGATTAGGTGTAATTAGTTTAAATATCTTGTCATTTGTTTTGTTTTTGTGTAATTTAGTGTTTACTTTTTTTGTAATTTAGCTAATTGTATTTAATTTATTTAATTGTATTTAAATTAGGTAATTTATTTAATTGTAGTGTAGTGTTAGTGTAACTTAGGATAGGTTTATTTTACAGGTCAATTTGTATTTATTTTAGCTAGGTAGTTATTAAATAGTTAATAACTATTTAGTAACTATTCTACCTAGTTAAAATAAATACAAACTTGCCTGTAAAATAAAAATAAACCCTAAGATATATACAATGTAACTGTTATATTGTAGCTAGCTTAGGGTTTATTTTACAGGTAAGTATTTAGTTTTAAATAGGAACTATTTAGTTATCAATTGTAGGTTTTATTTAGATTTATTTTAATTATATTTAAGTTAGGGGGTGTTAGGGTTAGGGTTAGACTTAGATTTAGGGGTTAATAAATTTAATATAGTGGTGGCGACGTTGGGGACGGCAGATTAGGGGTTAATACATATAAATTAGATGTTGGGGCAGCAGATTAGTGGTTAATAAGTATAATGAAGGTGTCGGCGATGTCGGGGGCAGCAGATTAGGGGTGTTTAGACTAGGGGTTCATGTTAGGGTGTTAGGTGTAAACATAAATTTAGTTTCCCCATAGGAATCAATGGGGCTGCGTTACGGAGCTTTACGCTGCTTTATTGCAGGTGTTAGACTTTTTCTCAGTCGGATCTCCCCATTGATGTCTATGGGGAAATCGTGCACGAGCACGTAAAACCAGTTCACCGCTAACTTAAGCAGCGCTGGTATTGGAGTGCGGTATGGAGCACAATTTTTCTCTACGCTCACTTCTTGCCTTTTAATGCCGGGTTTAGAAAAACCTGTAATACCAGCGCTGTAGGAAAGTGAGCGGTGAGAATAAAGTGCAAGTTAGCACTGCACCCCTTTTACCGCAAAACTCTTAATCTAGCCGATATTTTTATATATATATATATATATATATATATATATGATCTTTTTTGGTAATATATATTTCTTTACCTATTTATTTAAATGATTAATATATATGTATGTGTGTATATATATATATATTTAAAAATATTTAATGGGGTATATTTATTATAGTGCAAGCGGACATGATATGATGTAGCGTATCATATCCGCTGTCAGCATTTATCATTGCACCAGCAGTTCTTGTGAACCGCTGGTGCAATGCCGCCCCCTGAAGATTCGCGGCCAATCAACTAATAGCAGGGGGTGTCAATCAACCCGATCGTATTTGATTGGGTTGATTTCTGCCCGCTGCCTCAGAGCAGGTGGACAAGTTATGGAGCAGCGGTCTTTAGACTGCTGCTTCATAACTTCTGTTTCCGGCGAGCCGTCAGGGGGCATCAAGCTCCATACGGAGCTTGATAAATCGGCCTCAATATCTGTTTAAAAATAAATAATATGTAGATGTATGTATTTATATGTTTATATATATATATATATATATATATATATGCCTGTAAATACATAAATGCACATATAAATACATATGTAGACACATATAAATATAAATACAAATGTAGACACATAAATATAAATACATATGTAGACATATAAATACATATACACACACACACATATATATATATATATATATATATAGTTCAAATAAAGGCAGAGTACAGAAAACGATAAATTTAAAAACTCCAAAATGTTTATTGATTCCAGTAAAAAATACCAGCAACATCCATGGGTGACAGAAAACACACACAATCACTTGCTGTGAACTGCTGACATGTTTCGACCCTCAGGTTAGACATCTATATGTGTGTATCTCTATGTTAAATCCCTTTGCAGCCTTTTTTTAACACCTGAGATATGAAATAATTGTATTAGATAGTGTTATTATGAGTGTAGCTGCAACTTTTTAGTCAGGCGTGACAATTAACCAGAGCTCTAAAGTTGTGCTCTCCAGACAAGAATTAAAATCAATTGCACTCAAGTGAACGCGTTTACTTTCAACTCATAATACGCACACTACTTCCAACGTGCGCAAAGAGCCGCAATAAAGCCCCCTTTTTTTTCTTGAAGATGTCTAACATTTAATTTATGCTAATTAAAGGGACATTAAACACTTTGAGATGGTAAAATAAAATGATAAATCCTATATATAAAATAAAGTCTGCAATATGCTTTTATTATTTATTTTGTCCCATTTTCCTGTAACTCCATTCTGAAATTGTTAGCTTTTCAGCTCCTGTTAGAAATGAAAGTGCAGAACACTGTTATATTCTACATAGCCATTAGCTGCACACTCTAGTGACCTATTTATAACTGTCCCTAAGAGAAAGTAACCTAAGTTATAACATGGCAGCTCCCATTGTTTTATAGACACTAAAACTTTACACTTATTTTGTCAATATTTAGGCAGCTACTGAAACTATAAAAAATGCATCTACATGCTATTCTCAGACTAATCTTTTCTTTGAATGCATCATTCTATCTAGCATTTGCTTAGTGTTAAATGTCCCTATAAATCTTATGATGTAATAAGAAGGCAAAGCCTGCATTATTGTAATCTGTGAAAAATTTAAATCAACATCATTTTTTACAACAGTATTATTTGAGTGTATATAATTACCTGTCATCTCTAAGCATCGTGATCTTTCCAGGCACTGTTCTAATCTCTGGTATTGTAGATTCATTATCAGTGTAGGACGCCAGTATTGGTCTGTCTGAGTCCCCATAATTGCTATAAAAGTTTACACATAACAAATAATGTTTTAACTTGTTTGAAAAAACATGTTTAACTTTCTGCACCAAACAATATGAAAATTAGACGTATTTAAACAACACACGTTCGGCTAGATTACAAGTTGTGCGTTAGGGTAAAAAAGCAGCGTTAAGAGGTCCTAACGCTGCTTTTTTACGCCCGCTGGTATTAAGAGTCTTGCAGGTTTAGGAGCACCGCACACTTCTTTGGCCTTACCGCAAAACGACCTAAGTAAACTTCGTAATGTCTTTTTTCTATGGGACTTCCATAGCGCCAGTAATACGAGTCTGTCCTGGGAGGCCAAAAAGTGAGCAGTACACCCTACCCTGTCAAGATCCCTAACGCATTTAAAAGTCAGTAGTTAAGAGTTTTATGGTACAACGCCGTAACATAAAACTCATAACTAAAGTGCTAAAAAGTACACTAACACCCATAAACTACCTATTAACCCCTAATCTGCTGCTCCGGACACCGCTGCCACCTACATTATATTTATGAACCCCTAATCTGCTGCCCCCAACATCGCCAACACCTACATAATATTTATTAACCCCTAATCTGCCGCCTCCAATGTCGCCGCAACCTACCTACACTTTTTAACCCCTAATCTGCCGCTCCCAACGTCGCCGCCACTATATTAAAGTTATTAACCCCTAAACCTAAGTCTAACCCTAAACCTAACACCCACTATCTTAAATATAATTTAAATAAATCTAAATAAATATTCCTATCATTAACTAAATAATTCCTATTTAAAACTAAATACCTATAAAATAAACCCTAAACTAGCTACAATATAACTAATAGTTACATTGTAGCTATCTTAGGGTTTATTTTTATTTTACAGGCAAGTTTGTATTTATTTTAACTAGGTACAACAGTTATTAAATAGTTATTAACTATTTAATAACTACCTAGTTAAAATAAAGACAAATTTACCTGTAAAATAAAACCTAACCTAAGTTACACTAACACCTAACACTACAATATAATTAAATAAATGAAATACAATTACCTAAATTAAATTAAATTAGCTAAAGTACAAAAAAACAAACACTAAATTACAAAAAATAATAAACAAATTAGATATTTAAACTAATTAACCTAATCTAATAGCCCTATTAAAATAAAAAAGCCCCCCCCCCAAAAAAAATAAAAAAAACCCTAGCCTAAACTAAACTACCAATAGCCCTTACAAGGGCCTTTTGTGGGGCATTGCCCCAAAGTAATCAGCTCTTTTACCTGTAAAAAAAAATACAAACAACCCCCCAACAGTAAAACCCACCACCCACACAACCAACCCCCCAAATAAAATACTATCTAAAAAAACCTAAGCTCCCCATTGCCCTGAAAAGGGCATTTGGATGGGCATTGCCCTTAAAGGGGCAGTTAGCTCTTTTGCCACCCAAACCCTAACCTAAAAATAAAACCCACCCAATACACCCTTAAAAAAAAAACTAACTCTAACCCCCTGAAGATCGACTTCCCGGGAGACGTCTTCATCCAAGCCGGGCCGAAGTCCTCAACGAAGCCGGGAGAAGTCTTCATCCAAGCCGGGCGAAGTGGTCCTCCAGATGGGCAGAAGTCTTCATCCAGACGGCATCTTCTATCTTCATCCATGCGGCGCGGAGCGGGTCCATCTTCAAGACATCTGACGCAGAGCATCCTCTTCATCTGATTGGAATCCTTCCTTCCTTCGTGAAGTTCAATCCTATTGTCTGATTGGATCAGCCAATAGGATTGAACTTCACGAAGGAAGGAAGGACCACTTCGCCCCGCTTGGATGAAGACTTCTCCCGGCTTCATTGAGGACTTCGGCCCGGCTTGGATGAAGACGTCTCCCGGTAAGTCGATCTTCAGGGGGTTAGTGTTTTTAGGTTTTAGGTTTTTTTAAGGGTGTATTGGGTGGGTTTTATCTTTTAGATTAGGGTTTGGGCCGCAAAAGAGCTAACTGCCCTTTTAAGGGCAATTCCCATACAAATGCCCTTTTCAGGGCAATGGGGAGCTTAGGTTTTTTTTAGATAGTATTTTATTTGGGGGGTTGGTTGTGTGGGTGGTGGGTTTTACTGTTGGGGGGGTTGTTTGTATTTTTTTTACAGGTAAAAGAGCTGATTACTTTGGGGCAATGCCCCGCAAAAGGCCCTTTTAAGGGCTATTGGTAGTTTAGTTTAGGCTAGGGTTTTTTTATTTTGGGGGGCTTTTTTTTTATTTTAATAGGGCTATTAGATTAGGTGTAATTAGTTTAAATATCTGTAATTTGTTTATTATTTTCTGTAATTTAGTGTTTGGTTTTTTTGTACTTTAGCTAATTTAATTTAATTTAGGTAATTGTATTTGATTTAGTTAATTTATTTAATTATATTGTAGTGTTAAGTTTTAGTGTAACTTAGGTTAGGTTTTATTTTACAGGTAAATTTGTCTTTATTTGTAACTAGATAGTTATTAAATAGCTATTTAATAACTATTGTACCTAGTTAAAATAAATACAAACTTGCCTGTAAAATAAAAATAAACCCTAAGATAGCTACAATGTAACTATTAGTTATATTGTAGCTAGCTTAGGGTTTATTTTATAGGTAAGTATTTAGTTTTAAATAGGAATTATTAAGTTAATGATAGGAATATTTATTTAGATTTATTTAAATTTTATTTAAGTTAGTGGGTGTTAGGTTTAGGGTTAGACTTAGGTTTAGGGGTTAATAACTTTAATATAGTGGCGGCGACGCTGGGGGTGGCAGATTAGGGGTTAATAAATGTAGGTAGGTGGCGGCGATGTTAGGGCCAGCAGATTAGGGGTTAATAATATTTAACTAATGTTTGCAAGGCGGGAGTGCGGCGGTTTAGGGGTTAATATGTTTATTATAGTGGCAGCGACAGATTAGGGGTTAAAAAGTGTAGGTAGGTTGCGGCGACATTGGGGCGGCAGATTAGGGGTTAATAAATATATTATAGGTGTCGGCGATGTTGGGGGCAGCAGATTAGGGGTTCATAACTATAATGTAGGTGGCGGCTGTGTCCGGAGCGGCAGATTAGGGGTTAATAAATATAATGCAGGTGTCGGCGATGTCGGGGGTGGCAGATTAGGGGTTAATAAGTGTTAGATTAGGGGTGTTTAGACTCGGGTTCATGTTAGGGTGTTAGGTGTAGACATAAATTTTATTTCCCCATAGGAATCAATGGGGCTGTGTTAAGGAGTTTTACGCGTTTTTTTTGCAGGTGTTAGACTTTTTCTCAGCTGGCTCTCCCCGTTGATTCGTGCACGAGCATGTACGACCAGCTCACCGCTGACTTAAGCAGTTCTGGTATTGGAGTGCGGTAACGAGCAAAATTTTGCTCAACGCTCACTTCTTGTCTTTTAACGACGGGTTTCTGAAAACCCGTAATACCAGCCCTGTAGGTAAGTGAGCGGTGAGACAAAACTGCTCGTTAGCACAGCCTCTAACGCAAAACTCGTAATCTAGGTGAAAGTAATTACTTAATCATATGTGCACAGTGTAAATTGTTTTCTTGCCTTTTTTGTTCCAAATTCATTACATAGTTTTCTAAGAAATCAAGTTTTAGGTAGTGATTATTACTCAGACCACATTATCCTCTGCACTAGAATGCCTAATATACAACAAGATCATACTTCACATCAGATTCACTGCTCCTTGAAACCCTCAGATGCATGATTGATTGCACAAGTTATGCAAGCTATGTATCCAGATCATACCTCAAAATCTTCTTGTAGGTAACAGAAAATGTCTTTGTTGTGTATATTTTCAGGCACCACTAGGTTAGTTTCCCGCCCAATGTTCTCAGCTTCGTTATCAGATTTCCAGACATTTTCTGTTACCTACAAGAAGTTTATTATTGGAACACGTTATGGCTATATATAAGATAAGATCGGTTAATTTTAAACCTTAAAGGAACATGAAACTAAACATTTTTCTTTCATGGTTTTTAGAATTTTAAAATGTGTTTTTTTTTTGTTATATTTGCCACTCAGATCTATTCATATTATATCTGTAAGCATGTTTTGGATGAATACTTTCCAAAGATCACCCTTCATTTTTTCTGAAGAAATAAATGTACCGTTCATTTCTTGTATCCACTGTCCTTCTTGTTGTAGTCCTGTTTTCTGAAGTTACCTTTGGCAAGTCAGTATTGACATCATCACTGCAATAAAAAGACAAATCATTTTAAGGAGAGATCGCAATCAAATTTTACACCTCTTAAGTCTGCTTAAACAAATAGTACGATAAACAAAGTAGTGAATGTTCCACATGTTTTATCTTACAAGCCATAATCATAGACTATCATGCAAACCTCCTACCACACATATACTTTATTAACAGCTAATAAACAGTTAACCATTTGTGTACTGTATGTCTAGTCAATAAAGGGATACTAAACCCAATTTTTTTCTTTCATGATTCAGATAGAGCATGCAATTTTAAGAACTAAGGAAAATTGATAATAGGAGTAAATTAGAAAGTTGTTTAAAATTGCTTGCTCTACCTGAACCATTAAAGAAAAAATGTGGGTTTAGTATCCCTTTAAGGAGTACAATACATTGGGTCAAGGGTAAATCATTATCACTAGAAATGTGCGATTCATTTCGGATCGATTCGGAAATTCGGCCGAATTCATAAAATTCAGAATTCGGATCGATTAGAATATCCGAATTAAAATAGTGCCAAATCTACCGAATAAATCCGAATTAGTTTGGATTTATTCAGATTTAATCGGTAGATTCGGATGGCCATGGATTACACTAGTATTGTACAGTATATTAGGTTATATCACTCTGCTATGGGTTACACTTAATATACAGTACATAATACTAGTCTAATACACAGCACATCCCACCTAACACTTACCGAAATTCCGAATTTCCGAACCGAACCGAATCCAGCCGAATTTATTCGAATCCGAAACGAATCCGAACCGAATTGATTCAAATTTTTCCGAATTCGAATAGATCCGAACCGAAATTCGAAAAAATCTGAACCGAACCAAATTTTTTCGCCATGCACATGTCTAATTATCACATTTATATTATGCTATAACAAAAATAGATGATCCTTCTACCAAATTGACGGTTATCACCTAAAGATGTCTCTATTGCAACCAATTGAATATTTAACATTTAAATGCCCAATTCCCAGTAATTTATCATTTTTAATTCAGAACTGAATCTAAATGGGATTAATGTAATCAATTTCAAGTACTCAGAGTCTATCTCCTCCTCCAAGAATGTGCCCTAACCTGATAAACTAATAAGGCTGAGCACTCATCATTCCATTTATTATACCATAATTGTTCTTGCATACCTCTCTTGAGGTCATTACAATGTACTGTAGGGTGCAATGTGTACATGATATATGATATATCAGAAACGTAGATACTTTACTTATTTTAAGAATATTCATATCTCATAATATTGCGATTGTGTTATTCATATAGAACACGTTTGCTACAGCACGATCGCAATTATATATGTAAACACAATTGCATCATCGCAATCACAATATTATGAGATATGAATATTGTGAACGCGCGAATTGCATTCTTAAAATAAGTTAAAAAAGGATGCTTAAAGTGATGGTAAAACAGTCCCCTTTTTAAAATGTTAGTGATATTAATTAATTAATCAGTTGTAATAAAGATACGCTATAACTTACTTAATGTAGATATGAAATTCAAATACCCACTTCAAAAGTAAATTTTTCTTTGAGCTAATGGTTTTAATTATTGTCCAGTCAGCGCTCTCCCCCTATGGCACTTTTGTTGTAGCTAGAGCTCTGATTTGAGAACAATTCCAACCTTTAGCTGAAGTGGGTGGTGGAGCGTGGGGTATTTACATTTCATATCTATATTAAAAAATATGTTAAAGCGCATCTTTATTACAACTGATAAATTAAACTCCATCTAAAATATCACTAACATTCCAGATCTTATTTTAAAAATGGTAGCGTTTACCATCATTTTAAGGACACAAGATACGCCCTAAGCTAACACACATATTCTAACACTATACAATACATATACAGTAAACATTGTATATACATATTTCATATACCACATCCCCAGCTTCTATAGTTTTAATACAAAGTTTTTTTTTGTTTGTCTTTATTAACAAAGTAGATTGCAGAAATAATGAATATATAGGCGTTCCGTGAGAGATTCAAGGGCGTTCCATGGGAGTAACCTGTATTTTAATAGCATAGGAAACATCACATCGGGTTTCTAAAACTCAAAACACTGTCTTCCATTTTAGTTATCCCTTTTCAGTCACATCAGTCTCACCTGCTTTTCAGTGATGATATTTCCAGTGTGACAAATCAAGTGGATGTACAGTGAAACTGAATATAGATTTGCAAACAGGAAACATTTTTTAATTTCACAAACGCACAACCTATTTTGTGTAAATACGCTTTAAAGACAGCCCCCCACTGCCTACATTGCAGCTCAGTGGTGATGTCGGCAGACTTTTGCTTAAGTTGCAATCCCCTATATAAGGCACCCCTATATAAGGAGGAACTGCTTCATTGTGCAGTGGAGACCGCATGAAGGATCGAATGGAAGAGAATTGGATGGAAAACAGAAAATGGAAGAAGAAAGAGGACAGAAGATGGAAGAAGAGAGAAGATGGAAGAAGAGGCCCGATGCCATGAAGAGGACCGCCCCTGAGGACCACCGCCATGAAGAAAGAAGAGGAGCACCGCCAGAGTCAAGTTGGTGAGTACATTAGGATTTTTTTGGTGTGGGCTTTTTTATTTTTAAGATTAGGGTTTTTTCTCTTTTAGTTTTTTTTTTAGTTTTTTTAGAATAGGGTTATTTTTTTAGCTTCGGCTTTACTTTTTTATGGGTTACTTTTATTGTAGAAGGGGGTTGCAGTTTTTAGTTGAAAAAGAGCTATGTCACTTTAGGGCAATGCCCTGCAAAAGCCCTTCTATTGGCTATTGTTATAGTAACTTTTAGTGTTAGTTTAGGGTTTTTTTTTTTATTTTGGGGTGGGTTTTTTTTTTTTTTTTTAAAGGAGGCCTTAGTTATATTTTTTATAGTCATATCTATCTTTTTTATTTTTGGTAGTTTTTTTTATATAATATTAGGTTTTGTTAATTTTTTAGTTTAGTTTTTTTTCCCTAAAATAGCTGAAACACTGTAGGGAAATGCCCTACCAAATGCCCTACCAAATGCCCTTTTAAGGGGAATCTTTTTTTTTAGATTAGGGTTTTATTTTGTGGGCAGCAAAAGAGCTGCGGGCACTGCCCTACCAAATACCATTCTAAGAGCAATGCCCAACAAATGCCCTTTTCAGGGCAATCTTTTTTTTAGATTAGGGTTTTATTTTTTGGACAGCAAAAGAGCTGTGGGCACTGCCCTACCAAATGCCCTTCTAAAGGGCAATCTTTTTTTAGTATGGGTTATTTTTTAGTTTAGTTGTTTTTTTTTGGGGTGGAGGTTACTTTTATTGTAGAATGGGGTTGTAGTTTTTAGTTGAAAAATAGTTTTGTCACGTATTACAAGTTGAAAAGTGAAGATTTACTTTCAACTTGTAATATGCGCTACCCGACGCACACAAAAAGCTTACTTCTAACGTAGTAGTGCAGGAGCGATAAATAGCGCTCCACTTGTAATTTAACTCCTATTCGGGTATCTCAGAGATACCACAGAATTAATTAATAAATTGGAAGATTTAGAATGGTAAGAGACTCATTGCTGGATTTCAGTTGATGTGACATCTTTGTATGCCAGCATATCGCATAATTGGGACCTAAAGCATTTTTTTTCTAATTAGAACTCAAGTGTATTTGACGTTTTGCTGGTAGCGCTGGAATATCTATCAGCTATAACTTTTTTTTATTTAAAGTACAGAACTCTCTCAAAAGATGTGCCGCAGCTATGCAGTTAAAATTTGCCCCCTTATATGCCAACCTCTTTATGGCGTGGTGGGAGCCTTACCTTATTCTATGATGAGACAAGAGACTGGCAAGATTGTGTTTATTTTTATACTCACTATATTGATGATATATAAATGATTTGGAGGGGAGTCAGATAATTAACCTCACAATTTTTAAGTATATGGGGCCAATTTATCAATGTCTGTCCGACATTATTCACTGTAGCGTATCATGTCCGACAGACATCGCTGAATGCCGACAGCATACGCTGTTGGCATTTAACATTGCACAAGCAGTTCACCAGAACTGCTTGTGCAATGCCGCCCCCTGCAGATTTGCGGCCAATCGGCCTCTAGCAGGGGGTGTCAATCAGCCCGATCTTATAGGATCGGGCGGATTGTAGTTCGCAGCCTCAGAGGCAGCGGACCAGTTATGGAGCAGCGTTCTTAAGACCGCTGCTTTATAACTGCTGTTTCCGGCGAGCCTGAAGGTTTGCACGGAAACAGAGGGATCGAGCTCCATTCGGAGCTTGATAATTCGGCCCCATTGAATAAAAATGAATTGGGTGCAAAGTCTGATGTCAAAATTAATACAAATCCAGTGAATTTCTTGGATATTACTGTAAAAGAGTATTACAAAAAAAGCATGATAAATTATTGTTAACCTACAGTAGCCACTACTACTCTTAGACCACCTTCTAAACATATAATTATAGCCGTAACATTACATAATTCTAAGAGACCTAAGATTTAATTAAAGGTATTAATAGAAAGAGAGAGGAATAACATAAACTCAGTTAAGAAACAGCAATGGAACTTTATTATATATTCAAGAGAATTGGAAAAGTTGTTTAAAATAGTCAAGGAGCCTTTATGAATTTTATGGGGCCGATTTATCACGCTGCAAATGCAGCAGTACGGAAACAAAAGTAAGACCGCTGCTTCTTAACTCATCTGCCACCTCATCCGATCGGGATAATTGACACCCCCTGCTAGCGACCAATTGGCTGCGAATGTGCAGGGGGCGGCATTGCACAAGCATTTCACTAGAAATGCTTGTGCAATGATAAATGCTGACAGCGTATGCTGTCGGTATTTATCGATGTCCGCCCGACAATTGATAAATCGGCCCCTATGTATTGATATTTATTGAATTAATTTTGTATCACAAATGGCAGTGTGCTGTGTCTATATTGTATATTATGAGAAACAAAATTACCTTCCCTCCCTGAGGACTGTGATTTTTCCAGGTCCTGGTCTAATCACTGTGTTGTTTGTGTCTTCTGGGCTGCTTGTTGTCCAAGACGATAGTTTGGGATAGTCGGGTTTATTGCTCTCACTATGAAAATAAATCATTATAAACAGTTTTAATTCAACATAATTGTAACAAATATGTGACCACATAAAAAGGAAGAAAGGCCACTTAGTGAGGCTAATATTTTAGCCTGTTGAGAGAGAGGACATTTGGCAGCAATAATGTGTCATTTTGAAGCCTTGTTTGCAAAAGGTTAAAATTTGATTTGTATTTATGTCACTTCCCTGTATAAGAAATTAGCAACCTTCTAATATTTCAAACAATAAAAGTAAACTCACTGCGGATGAAAAACCACACCAAGCTGATCTATGATGGCACTTATTTGCTGTTTCAACTTGACTGTTAAAGATATATCTAGATATTATGTTTATAAATTAAATGTTTGCAGTTAAAGTGATGGTAAATCCTAGTGTTCTTGAAACCAGTGCAACAAATAAAGGGGACTTTCAGTCATGAAGTATAAAATACCGGAAAGTTCCTTTATTTGTCTGCAGCGTTTGCCACGCTGAGCGCCTCAGGCCGCCCACGGCAGAACGCTATTTTGTCAATGAGGGGACGTTTCCACCTCTTAGCCAATAGCAGTGCGGGCCAGCTGGCATAAGATCACCTCACTGCAAAATAGCATTCTGCTGTGGGTGGTCTGAGGCGCTCATCATAGTGAAGCTGGAGACAAATAAAGGAACTTTCAGCATAAAGTATTTTAAACTTCATAACTGAAAGTCCCCTTTATTTGTTTCACTGGTAAATCCTAGCTTTTGAAAAATGCTAGGATTTACCATCCCTTTAAATGAATATTCCTTAAAGAAAAAGAGGACCCTATTTTTTTGTTTGCTCAATGATAAAATATTTTGATGTCTTTATATATAAATTACCCATTATCTCTGGTTGTAATTGTTCTTGTAGTTGCTGATCTGCTTTCTGTGGTAGGTGTTGGCCCTTTGTCATCATCACTAGAAAAATACAGGTAGAAAATGTGGTTTCTTTTTGAATATTTAATTTTAACAGATCCTCCTTTTCCTTTTTTTTTTTTTTGCTTGTTTTAAACAAGTATTATACAAAACAAAGGCGAGTGGGTAGACTAAAATTAAGCTTCTCAGAACATCTATAATCCTTTATTTTGTTTAAGCAAAGATTATTTTTAATTGATGTATACTTTTTCTGTATACCTTTTTGTAAGTGAATAATTTTATCTGGTATGAGAACTTATCACCTTACATTGGTTTCATTAATTAGGCTCTAAGCTTTTTTAAGTTATGTTTCATTTTATTTTTACACTTGTTGCATTTGCTCTTGTGAGGTACAAATAAATAATAGTATAGAAACTTACAAGGCAGGTTTCTGTGGAAAGGAACGCTATAAATAATGTGATTAGCGCTCTTGACACATTAGGCCACATTTGAGAACGTCTGTACAGCTTCACTCAAGTGAGCTTGTAATGTTGCCCCTTTTCACTTGCGACCAATCATGTGATAGAAGGGCTTGTCAATTACCCAGAGCTAGCGAGTTCAGGGTGATTTCTCTCAGACAACTCTGGGACCGCTGCTTCTTACATAGCAGGAAGCAGGCTCACCTGTGCACAACTGCCCCACAAGGGCTACAAAGTAGCTTAATGGGACATTCCAGACAAAATTGTCTGGAATGCATATGGATTTAATAGAAGTATTTTTGTAATATACATGTATTATCAAAAATGCTTCTAATAAAAGCTATAGCTGTTTCAAAAGTGTACCGTGCACCAGCATTTTAATTACAGCTCTTGATCAGAGTGCCTAAGGTGCTTACCTCATCTGGTAATGACTCACAGCTAGATTATGAGTTTTCAGCGCTATAGGGAAATTAACGAGCGCCACAAAAGTGTTGTTAATTCACCTCCCTATAGCGCAGCTATTACAAGTTTTTAAAAACCTGGCTTGTGCGGACGATATGGTGGCGTTGAGCTCCATACCTCACCCAAATACAAGCATTGTTTTGACGTGCTCGTGCACGATTTCCCCATAGACATCAATGGGGAGAGCTGGCCAAAAAAATGACTAACACTTGCGATCACGGAAAAAAAAGCTCCGTAATGCAGCCCCATTGATGTCTATGGGGGAAGAAAAAGTTACGTTGAAACCTAACACCCTAACATAAAAACCACGTCTAAACATCCCTAATCTGCTGCCCCTAACATTGCCGCCACCTACATTAAGTTATTAACCCCTAATCTTCTCCCCCTAACATCGCCGCCACCTAAATACAACTATTAACCCCTAATCTGCCGTTCCCGATATCGCCGCCACCTAAATACACTTATTAACCCCTAATCTGCTCCCCCAAATGTCGCCGCCACTATACTAACCCCTAAACCTCTTGCCTCCCACATCACTAACACTAAATAAATATATTAACCCCTAAATCTTAACCCTAATGTAACCCTAACCCTAAGTCTAACCCTAACCCCCCTAACTTAAATATAATTAAAATAAATCTAAATTAAACTTACAATTTTATTACAAGCACAGAGACTCCTATTTTGCATATCTTTCTTTATACTACTTAATGCAGCCTTTTAAAGTAATGATACAGAAGTGAATAAAACATTAAAACAATACAGATAAAACATGTAGAACATAAGTAGCCAATGAAATGGGTACTTTAGTGAAAACAGAAAAAATGGACCAATAGGATGTATCATAGCTCCCATAAACTGTCCAATACGAGCCCCAACTTCCTCTTTCTTTTTGCTGCTTGATGCAGATAAGTTATATTTAAATTTACTCTATATATGTTATCATTTTATTTATCTGTTTAATATCATTATTATATTTTTTCCCATTTAGTTCGTTTTAACTTTTCTTATTGCCTCTTATTTATGTAATATTGTGTTTTCTTTTAATTTTATTTTCTTATAAAAAGCTTTTTCTCCATTTTTCATAATTTCGTTTTTTCTCATACTTTATATTCCTACCGCCACACTACTCGTTGGTTTTTTCTCCCCTTTCCCTTACCGCTTAACTGTCTTACCTTACTTTCAAATTTCTCCCCTGTTAACTGCGTCTCGAGCGGCCGCCCGCCATCTTGTGACGTCACCGCTTCTCTCTCCGTTTCTTCCCGCCTCTTTTTCCCGCCCCCTGACATCGTCACTCACTCTCTCCATATTATTTGAGCTTCCCCTCACGACGTTAGCATTTTGGATACAACTGCACATATTTAGTATCCATTTCAATTAATTTCACTCTGCTGTTTTTTGTTACCACTAGATGGTGTTACAGGCTCACTTATGATATTAAGCCCTTTTATTTGGTTTGCAATATTTTGGTCTTATATATTTTAAAAACGGTTGCTCCAAAAAATTTTTTATTTTTTATTGACTGAAGTTCTTTCTTTTAAAAACATTTTTATTGTCACTTATTTCATAGAAAAAATAATTAATTAATTATAATTTATTAATAACATGTCACAAATTACTCAATCAAATGAACCTCTTTCTGCACAATCTGTGCAGACTATGATTGATAATTCTATGGGTAAAATGATGTCGCATATGACTAAACTCTTATCCCAACAGCCTTTTCCTAAAGCTATTTTTAAAAGAAAAAGACCTTTTTCTGCTTCTGCTATAGCAAGCAAAAAACTATTATCTAAGTCTCGTCAGACTTTAACTGACTCTACAATTCCTGGCGGCAAAGGAAGGAAAACATCTGCTAAACCTTCCCCTAATCCCAAGGGGTCACATATGGGATCAAAAATTTCTGAGTCGTTATCTCTGAAAAAATCAAAAAAGGCGGTCTTATCCTCAGATTCAGTTTCTTCTACAGAAGAAAATTCTGATTCTAACTGAGGATATATCAGATAATTTATCCACAAAATCTGACTCCCCTAAGGCTAAAAGATGTAAAAAATCTATTAATAAAATTAAATATTCAAAAAATGAAAATGCTAAATTTTTTGATTGTCTTGGAAACCCAAGATTTTGTGCAGATGATCTTCATCACCCAAGATCCTCTGAATGGTGCCCTTCTTTAGACGTAGCCACGTTTATTGATTTCCAATTAAAATTCCCTCTCAAAAAAGACTCACGCAACAAAATGAGAGCGGAATGCCCTCGTCCTCTTCTTCCAAAAAATTCCTGTATAACTCCTGAAATTGACCCTAAAATTATAAAATTTATTGGTTCCCCTGGCTATAAAGTCAAGAAGGGCATGGATCGGGCATGGAAAACATGCCAGGATAAACTTTTAGACTCAGTTGGCCCTATTTCCAAACTTTTTGAAATTTCTGAGCAGGCTGTTTTGGAAAATTCCCCTCTCGATCCCTTTTTAGTTAGGGAATGGGTTCAAAGAATCCTCTCTTTCGTTGGAAATGCTAATTCAGCAATTATTATTGAACGTAGAAAGAACATTCTACGGAAAATTGATCCCAAGATTTGTGACAATGCTACTAATGAAATTGACTCTGATGTTAACGGTCTTCTGTTTGGAGATATTTTCCTTAAAGACCTCAATAATTATATTAATACTTTTTCAAATCTTAATAAAGTCAGAACTTCAGTTCGTAAAATTTTCTATCCTAATAGTTTTTCCGACAGGGCCGGGAAAGGCAGAGGTCGCTTTCCTGGCCGCACAAACTATCAGACAAGACCTCAATTCCAGCAACAACAGTTTCAACAGCCCTTTTATCGATCCTTTCAAGATCCTTCCACCTCACAGTTCTTTCCATCCAGATCCAGACCATGGTTCCAAAGGGGTCAGCGTTCCAGAGCAAGATCTCGTCCCCCTTCAAGTAAGTCCACTTTTTCCCTCTTCTCTTCCTTCTTTCCCAGAAAATCTTGGTGGCAGACTCTCTCTTTTCGTTCAAAATTGGAATTTAATAACTTCAGACCCTTGGATTCTTCAATCAGTCCAAGGTGTTCTGATAGAATTTTCCTCCCCTCCTATTCAGATCTTAAGACCCCGTCCCATCCATTTTTCAATAGAAGATCAAAATCTAGTTCAATCAGAGGTTTTAAGTCTGTTTCAAAAACAAGCTATACAAAAAACAGAATTTTCTCAAAATTTATTCATCAGCAATCTTTTCCTAGTAAAAAAGAAAAACGGACAATTTCGTCCGGTCATAAATTTAAGAGAACTAAACTCCTTTGTTTCTTATCATCATTTCAAGATGGAAGGAATTCATCTGTTAAGAGACTGTCTCAGAGAGAACGATTGGTTAGTCCGATTAGACCTCACAGATGCTTACTTGACAGTTCCTATTGCCCCGGAACATCGAAAATTCCTAACTTTCCACTGGAAAGACCAATTGTGGAGCTTTACTTGCCTTCCTTTTGGTCTTTCTTCAGCTCCTTGGATATTTACAAAATTGTTAAAACCAGTTATGGCCTGGTTGAGACTCAGAGGAGTCCGTTTAATCATTTATTTAGACGACATCCTGATCATGAATCAGAATTTCTATTCTGTACTAGATCATTTATCCCTTACCACCCATCTTCTGGAGAATCTAGGTTTTATTATAAACAAACAGAAATCTGTTTTAACTCCTTCACAATCTCTAATTTTTCTGGGTTTCTCCATAGATACTTCCAAATCTACTCTCAGTCTACCTCCAGACAAAATAAAAAATATCAAGAAAGAAATATCTCGTACCCTCTCAGCTCAATTTGTTCCCATCAGGAATATAGCCAGGATAGTAGGGTTACTTTCATCCTCTATTCAGGCTATATTTCCTGCTCCTCTACATTATCGAGAATTACAA
Organism: Bombina bombina; assembly: GCF_027579735.1. Lineage (NCBI taxonomy): Eukaryota > Metazoa > Chordata > Amphibia > Anura > Bombinatoridae > Bombina > Bombina bombina. Next base: position 831,858,239 of record NC_069499.1, read on the forward strand.
CGACTCAAAATTTGCCATTTACAAAAAGGTTTCTCCTACTCTCACTTAATTCAACTTTCACCAGAAGCCAAGGAGGAACTTTCCTGGTGGCTCTCTCACATGGAAGCATGGAATGGGAGAGCTATTTTTGGCAATTCCCCAGACCTTATCATCGAATCAGACGCCAGCAGATCCGGTTGGGGTGCTCGATGCGGTCCTTCCATCACAGGAGGAAAGTGGTCTCTTTCAGAAAAGAGATTCCATATAAATTGTCTAGAATTATTAGCGGGTTCTTTCGCTGTCAAGAGTTTTGTAAAAAACTCTTCTCCAGTTACCATTCTTCTCCGCATGGACAATATCTCTGCAGTTCGTTATCTGAACCGTTTAGGAGGTACGAAGTCCAGAGACCTATCCAATATTACCAAAGAATTCATTCATTTGTGTTTAGACAGGAATATTTCTGTGAAAGCAGAGTATATTCCGGGTCTCTCAAACACAGCTGCGGACTGGGGTTCCCGTTTTCTGACAGATTTCAGCAACTGGAAACTCGACAGGAAAGTTTTTCTTTCTCTCTCTCATCTCAGAGGTCCTTTCAATTTAGATCTCTTTGCTTGTCGCCTAAATTTTCAAATTCTTCCTTATTTCAGTTGGAGCCCGGATCCAGAAGCAGCTGCAATAGACGCCTTTCTCCAACTCTGGCCTCCTCAAGGAGCATATGCCTTCCCACCCTTCTCGATGATTTCGAGAACGATTTCAGTAGTTCGCAGGGACAAAATTTCTCTCCTGATAATAACTCCACTTTGGCCAACTCAACCGTGGTACCCTTCTCTTCTGGAAATGTCATTCAAACTTCCCATTCTTCTTCCTCATCTTCCTCACTTACTGTCCAACCCAGAAGGAGATTTTCACGAACTCATTCTTCAAGAATCACTCCGTCTCATTGCTTGGTCAATTTCGGGGATTCCTGCCCTCTCGAAGGACTTTCTGAAGGAGCTAAATCTCTCATACAAGAATCTTGGGCCCCAGGCACCCGGAAATCTTACTTTTACGCATGGACAAAATGGTCTCGCTGGTGCTTGGCTAGGAACTTGGATCCCCTTTCAGCTGATTTAAATCATATTATCAATTTCTTGTCCTCCCTTTTTGAATCGGGCTTAGCCTACAGATCTATTAATCTATATAGATCTGCTATTTCGGCTAAACACACTTTATTGAATAATTTTCCTATCGGTCAACATCCTCTCATTTGTAGACTTTTAAAAGCCATTAGACTTAAACGTCCTCCTACTCCCAAATACAATTCTTTCTGGGACGTTGAAAATTTTTTCTCTCTTTTTAAATCTTGGCCTCCCAATAACCTTCTTTCCCTTAAACAACTTTCTGCTAAATTAGCTACCTTATTATGTCTCATTTCTTTTCGTAGGGTTTCTGATGTTGGTGCTTTGGATTTTAATTCTAAAGTTTTTTCTCCTGAAGGAGTTACATTTTTCTTATCTAGAAGAACAAAAACTTTTTCTTCTTCTATTTTCTATCCTTTTTTACCTTCTGAACCTTCCCTTTGTGTGGTTAAATGTCTCAAAGTATATGAATCTAGAACTCTTCCTTTCAGATCTTCATCCACTAATCAACTCTTTATTTCCTTTGTTCTTCCTCATTCTCCTGTCTCTAATACTTCTATTTCCCGCTGGGTGAAGTGGGTTATGAAAGAAGCGGGTATTGATATTTCAATATTTTCTGCTCACTCTGTTAGAGGTTCCGCTGCTTCTAAAGCCTTTCTCAAAGCGGCTCCTTTACAACAAATTTTATTTTCTGCAGATTGGTCCTCGGACTCTATTTTCAAACAGTTTTATTTCAAACCCATTCTTCATCCAGCTAACAATTTATTTATTTAATTTATTTATTTAATATTTACTTTAAACTTGCAAAATAGGAGTCTCTGTGCTTGTAATAAAATTCCGATTATCCTAGCTTGTGAAGGTATAATCTAGATTTTATTAAGGACACAGAGACGAGTATTTTCCCACCTCTACATGTACCCTCCCATTTGTTGTTTTATCATTATTAACATTATGTTTGGTTTCAGTTACCAACTAATCATGAAGACTTATTGAAAAGTGGTTTCATCCCTCTTCATTCGTCTCTACAATCAATCCCTTCAAATCCTCAGAAGTTCTTCTCCAAGTTCAAAGAATCCTGGTTTTCTGCTACATCTCAAAGTTTTGGATTTAAAAGAAGTTTCCTCATGTCCTTTTGGATTGCTATTTTTCTGTTGGTTCTCGTTTTCATGTTGGAACTGGTTTCTGTTATTTGTAATCTCTGGATCTTCAGCTTCAAGCAAGAAAGAGGAAGTTGGGGCTCGTATTGGACAGTTTATGGGAGCTATGATACATCCTATTGGTCCATTTTTTCTGTTTTCACTAAAGTACCCATTTCATTGGCTACTTATGTTCTACATGTTTTATCTGTATTGTTTTAATGTTTTATTCACTTCTGTATCATTACTTTAAAAGGCTGCATTAAGTAGTATAAAGAAAGATATGCAAAATACTCGTCTCTGTGTCCTTAATAAAATCTAGATTATACCTTCACAAGCTAGGATAATCGGAATTATTACCTAAATAATTCCTATTTAAAACTAAATACTTACCTGTAAAAAAACTAAGCTAGCGACAAAATAAATAATAGTTATATTGTAGCTATCTTAGGTTTTATTTTTATTTCACAGGTAAGTTTGTATTTATTTTAACTAGGTAGACTAGTTAGTAAATAGTTATTAACTACTTACTAACTACCTAGCTAAAATAAATACAAAGTTACCTGTAAAATAAAACCTAACCTGCCTTACACTAAAATCTATCATTACATTCAGATAAAATAAATTAAATTAATAAAATACAATTATCTAAATTACAAAAAATTATCAAAAATAAAAACGAATTACTCTTAATCTAATAGCCCTATCAAAATAAAAAAGCCCCCCAAAATAAAAGAAAAACCCTAGCCTACACTAAACTACAATGGCCCTTAAAAGGGTCTTTTGCGGGGCATTGCCCCAAAGAAATCAGCTCTTTTACCTGTAAAAAAAAAATACAAACAACCCCACAACAGTAAAACCCACCCACACAACCAAACCCCCCAAATAAAATTCTATCTAAATAAACCTAAGTTAACCATTGCCCTGAAAAGGGCATTTGGATGGGCATTGCCCTTAAAAGGGAATTTAGCTCTTTTACATTGCCCAAACCCTAAGCTAAAAATAAAACCCACTTAATAAACCCTTAAAAAAACCTAACACTAACCCCGACGATCCACTTACAGTTTTCAAAGACCGGACATCCATCCTCATCCAGACGGCAGAAGTCTTCCTCCAAGCGGGCAGAAGTCCTCATCGAAGCCGGCAGAAGTCTTCATCCAGACGGCATCTTCTATCTTCATCCATCCGGCGCAGAGCGGATCCATCTTCAAGACATCCAGAGCGTAGCATCCTCTTCTTCCGATGGTCGCTGAAGAATGAAGTTTCCCTTTTAGAATGTGAGCTTAATCCTATTGGCTGATTGCAGCAGCCAATAGGATTTTTTCCCCTTTAATTCCTATTGGCTGATAGAATTCTATCAGCCAATCGGAATGTAAGGGACGCCATCTTGGATGACCTCACTTAAAGGGAAACTTCAGGGTTTATTGGGTGGGTTTTATTTTTAGCTTAGAGTTTGGGCAATGTAAAAGAGCTAAATGCTCTTTTAAGGGCAATGCCCATCTAAATGCCCTTTTCAGGGCAATGGTTAGCTTAGGTTTATTTAGATAAAATTTTATTTGGGGGTTTGGTTGTGTGGGTGGTGGGTTTTACTGTTTTTTTTTTACAGGTAAAAGAGCTGATTTATTTGGGGCAATTAGTGTACTTTTTAATAGTTTAATTATGCGTTTTATGCTACAGATTTGTAATGTAAATCTCATAACTACTGACTGTAGATGGCGGTATGAATCTTTTATATCTTATATAGGGTGTACCGCTCACTTTTTGGCCTCACAGCAAAACTTGTAATACCGGCGCTATGGGAGTCCCATTGAAAAAGGACTTTTTTAAAAGTGCGGTACCGACGTTGAGTGACGGCCAAAAAAGGTGTGCAGTTCACCTATTCTGACAAGACTTGTAATAGCGGCATTAGGGAAAAAGCATTGTTATGAAGCATAACGATGCTTTTTCACTCATAACGCCAAACTCGTAATCTAGCTGTCAGTTTGTTAATTGCTGACATGATGTAAGCACCACTGGCGTTCTGGACATCTACAGTATTTAAAATTCTGGTGCACTGAGGATATCTAGCTATGCTTCACATGAACATGCAGAGAAAAATGTTAACACTAAAACAGTGATAACTTTTACTAGAAGCAGTTTTGCCAATACATGTATATTGTAAATATGTTTCTATTCAAAGATGTAATTCATCTATGTGCATTTAAATTTTGACTGCAATGTCCCTTTAAGCTGCTTAGTACATGGAGCCCTATCTCTGAGCCATTAGAGATTGCAGTGTGAAAAGGTAAGTATACATTCTTATAAATACACTGAAAACTCTAAGAAACAGACTTTACTGAGGATTTTTGCATGTTTTTTTGACCTTCACAGAAACATAAGATGTACCAACATGATAGTTAATCATGGCAGCTAATTGATTCTATATTGTTGATGTTTGATTGCAGGTTCTTTTAGTTAAAGAGATAAAAAGGTCAACATTTAAATGTGCATGAGTGCATTTACATTTTAAATAGAAGCGTTTCTGTACCATACTTCCATTAGTAAAAATGCTTCTAGTAAAAATGATTACTGTTTTTCAGAGTCATACGAACAAGCTGTGGATATCCCACACACCAGCATTTAAACACCACACCTTCTCAGAGAGTCAGCAGTTGATTGCAAGACACAAATGTAGTCCTCACTCTCTGAGCAGGCATGGGCCTCTATTTATCAAGGTCTGTCGGACCTGATCCGACAGTGCGGATCAGGTCCGACAGACCTCGCTGAATACGGCGAGCAATACGCTCGCCGTATTCAGCATTGCACCAGCAGCTCACAAGAGCTGCTGGTGCAATGCTGCCCCCTGCAGACTCGCGGCCAATAGGCCACCAGCAGGGGGGTGTCAATCAACCTGATCGTACTCGATCGGGTTGATTTCCGGCGATGTCTGTCCGCATGCTCAGAGCAGGCGGACAGGTTATGGAGCAGCGGTCTTGTGACCGCTGCTTCATAACTGCTGTTTCTAGCGAGCCTACAGGCTCGCCAGAAACACGGGAATATGCCCCATGGTGTTTGAATTCTAATGCTCTAATGAGGTGTAGCGAGGTGTGGCAAATGTGCGTATGCCACTGAAAAAAATAATAACTTTTACTAGAAATGTTTTTGCTAATTTAAGTATATTACACAAAATCAAAATGCATTCATGCAAATTTCAGTTTTGACCTTCCTATAATAAAAAAAACATTAATGATGATCATATTAGTTGTGTACAAATTTAGGGCTAGATTACAAGCACAAAATATTGCTTCTGCACTCAATTTAGTAATACCAGCACACTGCTATTACGAATTAGGTGCAATGCTAATGCAACTTTGCTTTCACATTGCACGGAAGCATTGCGCTCACGAGAGTGCACTTCCATAGGCTCCAATGGAAGCCTTGTTCTCATGCTGTCAGTAGGGGCTAAGTCACGCAGCAAATATAAATATATATGTATATGCTATATACACATATTAATACATAAATATAAATGTATATAAGCATAAACATATATATTTACAGGGAACACACAGTTCCCATAGACCACAATGTAAAGGCACTTTTAACCCCCCTTCACCTGCCATTTTTATACCATAAAAACTGCCCAGTGCAGTCGTTTTTTACGGGAAAAAAATCCTATATTTTTTTCCCATCAAAAACAAAAAAAACAACTTTATTTTGGGAACATTTTGGGCACTTTTAGAAAATTAACCAGAGATCTCGCGTTGGGCACCGTACGTATTATAAGTTAAAAGTAAAACGTTTTTGATCGGGCACTAACCCGACACGCGCAAAAAGCCGAAGTTAGAATATCACGACCACATTAACGTATTCTCCCAAAGAAAAGTAGGGAAAAAACTAACACCCTACTTACACGCAAACCCAATTGCATTTTCTCAAGTGTACTAACCCAACATGAAATATGAATATTTCACATTCAAATGTTCTTCACATATGTTTTATTTATTAATAAATACATATATATATATATATATATATATATATATATGTGTGTGTGTGTGTGTGTGTGTGTGATGGTTTTTGGTACAATATATATCTATGCCTATATATACAGTATATATATATATTTACATATATATATATATAAAAAAATATAAAAATAATTATATATAGGTATCGATATATACAGATATATATAGGAATATCTAATTAAAAATACTTCTTATGTGAAGAACATTTAAATATTTACAGTAAATAAATATAAATATGCTTTTACATGTTTTCAGCTACTTGACTGCAAAGGGCTCCAATGCACTTATATATGTCTATGTGTGTACATATATAGTAATGTTTTTATATGTATACATACATATATATACATATTTTGACATGTTTATGTATGTATCTCTATGTTAAAGCCCTTTTGCAGACCATTCTTTCTAACACCTGAGACCTCGGGGTAGATTTACCAAGCAACGGATGCTGCAAACGGCATCCGATGTTTTCGGCTCACCGGAAACAAGAGTTAAGAAGCAGCGGTCATAAGACTGCTGCTCCTTAACTTGTCCGCCACCTCTTAGGTGGCGGACTGCAATCATCCCTATTAAATACAATCAGGATGATTGACATCCCCTGCTAGAGAACGATTGGCAGCGAATGTACAGGGGGCGGCATTGCACAAACATTTAACCCGAAATGCTTGTGCAACGTTAAATCCTTACAGTGTATGCTGTCGGCATTTAGCGATGCCGAGCGGACATAATTCGGTGCAGAAAATCATGTCAACCCGGCATTTGATAAATCGGCCCCAATATTTCTTTGAGCCCTTAGAACTTTTTTGTGCAATTTATTTAAATTATTTTTATTAGATAGTGTTATTATGAGTGCAACTGTACGTTTTAATGTATTTTTAATGAGTTTTATGACACTTTATTGACTTGCGTAACAGTATTTCCAACTTGTAATATGCGCTACTTCCAAAGCGCATAAACAGCTATGATAAACCCAATATCATTCGCACAACACTTGTAATCTGGCCCAAATTGAGCATACTGAAGAAAGTATACAATGAAAAACATTTTTTTTAACTGTTGAATTAGATACATCCAAAAATAATTCAAAAATCCATATAAAAGGTTTTTTTATAGTAGATTAGAATACCACTGTCAAGTTGAATGAGTCAAATAAAGGTAGTAATAACCAAAACTTGCAAAGTACAATTATCTCAAGGAATATTACAATATGTTTGGATCTCCAGGGACATAATTTGACATAAGGCACCAAAACGTCCTTTAAGATTTACAATATAAACTTATGGTTCATGCTGGTTCCAATGATAATCTCATTTAAAGTTCCTTCAAATTGCTATAATGTGACACCTTTTTAAAAAGTTTAAAATTTCTAACTATATTGTAGACTTTTTTTGTCTTTAAATAAGCTATTTTACAGTTAGTGTATTTTGTAGAGAGTGGTATATTATCTAGACTTTATATATATTTTATAATGGGGCACCTCTTTGTCATTTTCAATAGCCATGGATTTGCACAGCCATATGGAACCAGTAATAACCTTATCTTTGTGGAATTAGTGAATATTATAAAAGTCAGTGCTCCCTTCTGAAAGATAACTAAGAAAAAAGGAAGTGGAGTTAGCAAACCTTGCCTCTATGCTTTGGCATATGTATTATCTGTTTTTGTTTTAGAAGTTTATATATTACATGAGACAAATGTTACTGAACTGCAAATCACTTGATACTGATGTACAGAAGATGTAAGATATGTAGAGAGAGTGTCCTAGATCCTGTCGGTTCACAAAAAAAAAACATTTATATAATTTTAAAAATAGACCCAATGACCATCAAATATCTCATTACCTTTAACAATAGCCACATTAAAGTTGTAATTTAATTGTTCAGATAAAATGTTATATACCTAATAACTTTGATGAAATCTAGATATTTCCTATTAATACTGCTACGTTTCATGCCATTTTGCCTCCGGAAATTGCACTGTATTAAAGAATGGAATAAATAATTGTCTCTGAGTTGTTGTGCGAAGCTGTTTTATAAATATTCCCCTTTTTTACAAATGTGTTTAGTCTGTCAGACATATTTCCTCAGGCATCATATTGTTCTCTGGTTACTTGCACCAGTAACTCCATTTCAAGCTTTACATGCCTCAGATTTAATCATTTTTTTAATATACAATATACTTCCTAGCCACTGATATTCCAGAGGTCACCAGTGTTTTATGTTTGATTTTCTCTTCATTACAGTCTAGAAATAAGATATGATGTTTGTTTAATTTTTAGAAGTGTCTTGTTATACTTGAAAGTCAATATTACATTGGTTTATTTTTGGGCAATATGACATATAATTAAGAAAACTGGGACCTAAGAAACTACATTTCTGACAAATATTAGGACTATTATGATTCTATTTTGAAATCTGACTTGGAGTAAAAGTCATAACTTGAAGTTCTCCCAAATAAGTAGAGTGTTGTCATATGCACTGAGCTCACACAAAGCATAATCAGTGACAGATGGATTTATCTTTTTTTAAGCCCATGTATATGTCTGATTTCTGTGTGTGAGTAATATTTCTCTCCTTCAAATTATGGAAAACAATTGGCATTATATGGGTGTATTGTTATCCAGCAGGACAGATTTGAACTTTTGGAAAATATTATAATATAACAACTATATGAAAAAGAAAATGTATGCTTACCTGATAAATGTATTTCTTTCCGGATATGGTGAGTCCACGGCTTCATCAATTACTGTTGGGAATACCACTCCTGGCCAGCAGGAGGAGGCAAAGAGCACCACAGCAAAGCTGTTAACTATCACTTCCCTTCCCACAACCTCCAGTCATTCGACCGAAGAGAAATGGAGAAAAAAGAAGTAACACAAGGTGTAGAAGTGTCTGAGGTTTATTAAAAAATAACTGCCTTGAAATAAAGGGGCGGAGTCGTGGACTGATAAATTTATCAGGTAAGCATACATTTTCTTTTCTTTCCTAAGATATGGTGAGTCCACGGCTTCATCAGTTACTGTTGGGAACCAATACCCAAGCTAGAGGACACAGATGAATAGGGAGGGACAAGACAGGCAGACCTAAACAGAAGGCACCACCGCTTGAAAAACCTTACTCCCAAAAGACGCCTCGTCCGAGGCAAAAGAATCAAATTTTTAAAATTTTGAAAGAGTATGCAAAGAGAACCAAGATGCGGCCTTGCAAATCTGTTCCACAGAAGCTTCATCTTTGAAAATCCAAAAAGAGGAGACAGCTCTCGTGGAATGAGTCATAATTCTCTCAGAAGGCTGCTGACCAGCAGTCTCATAAGCAAAACGAATTATACTTCTCAACCAGAGAGAAAGAGAAGTAGCAGAAGCTTTCTGACCTTTATGTTTCCCAGAGAAAGAAACAAACAGGGCAGAAGACTGGAAAAAATCCTTAGTCACCTTTAAATAAAATTTGAAAGCATGCACAACCTCCAAGTTGTGCAACAAACGTTCCTTATGAGAGAAGGACTAGGACATAGAGAAGGAACAACAATGTCCTGATTAATATTTCTGTCTGAAACCACTTTAAGAAGGAAACCTAACTTAGTGCGAAGAACCACCTTATCGGCATGAAAGATAAGATAAGGCGAATCACACAAGCAAAAGAGATAGCAATAATAAACAAAACCTTCCAAGATAACAACTAAATATCTATGGAATGCAATGGCTCAAACGGAGCCTGCTGCAAACCTTTAAGAACAAGGTTAAGGTTCCAAGGAGGAGCAACAGACTTAAACACAGGCCTAATTCTGACCAGGGCCAGACAAAAAGATTGCACATCTTGCATGTCCGTCAGACGTCTATGTAGTAAAATTGAAAATGCAGAAATCTGAACCTTCAGGGTACTGACTGACCATCCTTCTCCAGACCTTCCTGGAGAAAAGACGAATTCTAGGAATCCTGACCCTACTCCAAGAGTAACCCTTGGATTCAGACCAATAAAGATATTTATGCCATATCTTATGGAAATCTTTCCAGTAACTGGCATGCGAGCCTGAATCATAGTCTCAATGACCGACTCTAAAGAAAAGAAAAAAAAACACTTAGACAAAACTAAGTGTTCATTCTCCAAGCAGTCAGCTTCAGAGAAATGAGATTTGGATGAAGGAAAAGACCCTGAATCAGAAGGTCCTTCTTCAGAGGCAGTCTCCAAGGTGGGATAGATGCTTCTCCACTAGGTCTGCATACCAGATCCTGCAAGGCCACTCAGGGGCTATTAGAATCACTGACGCTCTCTCCTGTTTGATACGAGCAATGACTCATGGAAGGAGACCAAATGGAGGAAATAGGAATGCAAGTCTGAAATCCCAAGAAAACCGTCAGAACATCTATCAAGGGGTCTGCGGATCACTTGACCATGAACCGAACCTTGGAAGCTTGGCATTCTGCCAAAACGCCCTCATAAGCCAACTCCGGAACCCCCCATTTAAAGGGGGTTTACCTAGAGAACACCTCCGGATGGAGAGCCCACTCCCTGGGATGAAATAACTGTCCGTTCAGAAGTCTGATTCCCAATTGTCCACCCCTGGAAAGTGGATGACAGACAGCAATTGTGAGCTTCTGCCCACTGAACAATCCAAGTCACCTCCTACATGGCTAAGGAACTCTGAGTTCCTCACTGGTGGTTGATGTAAGCCATTAAGATATTGTCCGACTGGAACCAAGCTAAGGACGACTGAGGCCAAGGCATCAGAGCATTTTAAATCGCTCTCAACTCCCTTGTGGTTGATGTAAGACATTAAGATAATATTGTCCGACTGGAACCAAGCTAAGGACGACTGAGGCCGAAAGAAGAGAGCAGACATTCCGAGTCCATAATCCCTGTGCCTTAAACAAGCCCCAGACTGCTTCCCAGCCCAGCAGGTTGGGGTCAGTGGTCACATCACCCAGGAATGTCTACAGAAGCACGCACCCTGAGACAGATACTCCTGAATAAACACTACGAGAGAAAGTCTCTTGTCGACTGATCTAGATCTATCCTCCGAGACAGATCCGATGTTCTCCATTTTATGAAAAATAACAAAGGGAATGATGTCCATGGAACCATCAGACCAATTCCCTCCATACATTAGGTCACTGAAAAGTAAAGGTAAAATAAATTGCAGCTAGATCCAAACTCCCAACCTCCTGGTTGCAAGATGGCTAAGCTATCTTCCAGACCACTAGAGCTTGCTGTTGGCCAGACAGTAGACTGCAGGGAGAAGAAAAGGAATACATCCTTGCTTATCTGACCTCTGTTAGAAATGTTCTCCTAGATAGAGAATCTTTTAAGGTCCCCCAATAAATCACCCTTGTAGATGGACAAGGGAACCCTTCTCCAGATTCATTTCCCATCCATGGGAAAGTAGATTGGAAAAGATCTCTTAAAAGAGAGTTTGCTCGAAGGAAGGATGATCCCTGAACCATATAATATTCAGAAAAGCACCCTTGCAATACCCCAAGACATAAAAGTCTTTCTAGGATGACAAAACTCAGAAACTTGAGAAAATCCTGAATCATGGGAACAACAAATACACATCCTTCAGGTCTATGTTCGGTATGAACAGGCCCTCTTGAACCAAAGGAGAATGGATACTACTTTGAAGGTCAGAACCTGAGAAACTTGAGGTAAATACCTACATCCCATTTCCAGACTGTGACTGGAACTATCACTCTCAGAGAGGAAGGTCCTGAACCCAGTTCAAAGAATGTCTCTCATCATACCTGGGTTGCAGATAAGATGGGAGGAAATCTTAGATTGGATTCCAAAAGACTGACCCTGCAGAAAGAGGAAAAGGAAAACTTTCCTTTAGTCTTACTCTCTTGACGTGTGGTAGAAAAACCTTTTTTCACCTGTAAAGTCAGAGGATAATTTTGCCAGACCAAGTCAAAACAAGTCTCATCCTTGAAATGTGGATTTGGAGGAAACATAAAATATTGAACCTGCAACTGCAGAACTATAACAGCCTAGGCTGTGCCACTAAGTCACAGGTAGGCTTCTCAGCTGACCAAGAGTTCAGTCACAATGCCCAGCGGCTAGCACAGCAAGTCTAAAAAGACAAGGCATTGCTCTAAATTAACAATTAAACTGCCAGCTTCTTATCCATGGATCCATAAAGGAGTAGCTACCCTCCATAGGGATCGAAGTTCTCTGCGCTATAGTAGCAAAGCTCCCTTCTACTTAGGGCACCGTGCATCTTAATGGAGTCAGCGACAGGAAAATCCTTTAAAAGACGGGAGACAGGGAGAAAGATATCCCTAGCTTCTCCTATTCCTGAGAGAATAACCAAGGCACGTCTAGAAACACTTTCTCATAGGAAGGAACATCATAGCAATGATAACGTTCACAAAACTTCCAAAGGTTGACAACGACAGGGGTATCAATGTCGTCCAAGTAGCCAAAACCTCCTTTAACAGTACACGAGGTGTGCAAGCATACATCTAAAGGAGACCACTTCAGCATCAGTTGAAGGAATTTTACTGTCCGAATCTGAGATTTAACCCACAGAAGCTACCGGGGAATTCTTCTCACCAGACTTAGGAGAGAGAGTAACCCGTGTAGCAGAATCCTTACTATCTGAATCTTCAAATGTCCTCTTGCAGTGTTCCTGAAAAAAAGGAAAAGCAGATAAAGCTGCAGTTACCACAGAGGATACCTGAGCTGCAAAATCTGCAGGCAAATAAACTCCTCCAGGAGATTGAGAAGAACCGCAAGGCATGTGATGCCACAGAGGCTTGGGACGTTTAAGGAGAGAGCTGTGGCATTGCCTGAACAGCATTACCCTGAGAAACATGGGGCTCAGACCTATCTGTACATCAATAGCTCTTGCTAAACGTGCAGCACAGAATTCATAGACAAATTAACCAGATAAAAAGTCCTTATAGAGCGAGAGGCCCAAACAAGAATATCTTATATTTTTTTTAAAGATATATTTTAAAATGAGGGACAGAAATGTTTAGCAAAACAACATGGTCCTCAAGAGCCAATAACCATCAGGCCCCACATCCTAGCCTGGAATTACTCCAGGATGATTACTACACAAAAGTGAGATAACGTTATTTTATAAACCCTTAACTTAAGGATTTAAATATGTAATACACCTTGAGCTGGTAAAAGGAACGTTTCTGTCTCAATAAAACGTTATTAATATGTAACATATTGCAAGGAAACATAGCTGCTAATCTTAACTTTTAAAGACATGCAGAAACACGAACGCCCCTCAGTTCCCAGCCGGAGAACGAGGTGGGTTCACATATCCAGACGCAACAAAGCTTAAATGGCGCCGCTCCGATTCTACAGAGAAGAAGAAAGGCAAGGCTATGAATCGGGCAAGGAAAGGAAGCGCATCATTCCACCGAGTATATTTAGCAAGATGTCCAGCATCAAGCTTTGTCAATATAATATGTTCCTAAGGAGTTCCTGCAAGGCTGCCAAATTACAATTGCACCATTCCGCTTCATTTAAAAAAACGGAACACCTGACTAGCCCCATAGTAATCCCCACCATTGTACACATACTATGTAAGACCTAGAGGACTTGCAAAGAACCAATAGTTCAGCCCTAGATGTAGAAAATAAACACAAATACTGAATTAGGGAAGGATGAATGAGCATCAGAACTCCAATAAACAGGAAAAACATTACTAAAATTCTCTAGATACGATTCCTTATCTCCTGAGAATTAAAAAATTAGGGTAGGAAAAAACAAATCCAAATTTTTCTAGCAAAACCTTAAGGTTAAAGATCTGATCTGAGTCACCAATAGGGTATTAACCCCTTCCTCTGTGAAAGAGGTTAACCCCTAAGTCTCCATAACCACATGCAATATAGTGCCTGCTCACTGCCATTAAACATCCTTTAGTAAAGATTTTTTGTCCCACCTTATTAAGTGCAGAGAATCTTTAACCCTTTCAGTGCCAGCCTCCTAGCCCCAGAAGACAAAAGGCACTTACCTGCACATCTAGCTGTCCGGCAGGAAGACAGCTCACACGGTATGAAAGGATGCCACTACTTACAGAGATCTATGAAAAAATAAAGAACAGAGTAAACCTACTCTGACTTTCTATACCAGGCAGCAACATGGTAGGAAAATGCAGCCAAGCCCACTTCACAAGTTCCTGACTACTTAAAAGCCACCACTTCCCTACTGAAGAGAATAACATGTAGTATGGCTAGACCAAATCTTGAGAGGAAAGATCAGAGCAAACCTACCCTTGAATGAAGTGAAATAAATCTTCTTCAGACACCAAAACTTCATATCCTCCATGCACCGAAGGCAAAGAGAATGACTGGGGGTTGTGGGAAGGGAAGTGATACTTAACAGCTTTGCTGTGGTGCTCTTTGCCTCCTCCTGCTGGCCAGGAGTGGTATTCATAACAGTAATTGATGAAGCTGTGGACTCACCATATCTTAAGAAAGAAATATGTTTATTGTCTAAAAATGAAAATTCCATGTAATATTAATTTATAAGACAAACAATTTACAAAGCTCCTAACATCCAATTCACGATGAACTATTAACATGATTTTGTAAATATTATTACCTCTCGTTAATAACTGTGATCCTCCCAGGGATGGGCTTTATAGTTGTCTCTGTAAGACGGGTTGTACTTGAAGAGGTTAGATTTGGGATTTCAGAGGCATAACTTCTACTAAAAAAAAAAAGAAAAAAGAAAAAAAAAATGTATTATTGTGCTATCTCATTAAGGAAAATTTGCCTAAATCAAGAAGAGCAATAATTAAAAGAAATAACTTTTGCTACAGTTGTTAGTTGTTTGGCCCTCATTGCATAATGCATTTATACATACATTTGAACTAACACAAATTATACCTAATTTTTTAGCAGACAAAGCATTTTTACAAAATAACATTAGTTTGCAGAATATCATAATATAGGAAAACACTGACATATGAAATGCAAACAATAATAGCATTTATTGAGTCATAGTAAATTGCGGCACAGGAGTATTTCCTAAATATTTCAAACCCAGACTTTATTGTCCCATCAGCTCACCTTCCTAAGACAGCAAAATGTAGGATTTTATATCTATATTTTTCAGTAACAATTGATATTTGAAGATCAGAAAATAAATGTATTATTTGTGTTACTATGCACCATCTTGTAATATATACAGAAAATAATTAGGTATAAAATGTCTAACCATACAATATTAAATACATTTAAAGTTATACATAATTCTGATTTTCCAGAAAGGTTGATTAACCCATTTTGACAATTTATTTATGCATGTTCCTACCTCTGTCCAAACTGACTAAGTTTAGCAAAATATTTTAAAAGAAGGGAGACTTCTTGGTGGCAACTGTGATAGGCCGTAATACTTGCAATGGGTGACAGATGAATTTTGGGCTAGATTACAAGTGGAGCACTATTTTAACATGCACCCGTAGAAAGGCAAAATTAGTCAACTGCAAACACCCCACAGACATAAAAAGATCCAACGTCCCCAGCACTAAATGAATGAAGGAAACGTGTCTTTATTCAGGCAACTTTCAGTAAGGCAAAGAAGGAAAACACAAGTGAAGTTTCGGGTTATACACCCTTAAAGGACCAGTAAATACAGAAGATTTTCACAATCAACAAAAGCATGATAAAAAGACGTATCATCTTTTTATCATGCTTTTTTTGATTGTGCAAATAGCACTTAGGGGTCTATTTAAGAAGCAGCGGATGCTGCCTCAGACTCACTCCGCTTCAGTTCCGGCTGAAGCAGAAGTTAAGAAGCAGCGGTCCTAAGACCGCTGCTCCTTAACTTGTCCGCCACCTCTGAGGTGGCGGACAGCAATCCGCCCGATCGAACACGATCGGGCTGATTGACACCCCCGTGAATCTGTAGGGGGTGGTATTGCACCAGCAGTTCACAAGAACTGCTCGTGCAATGATAAATGCCGACATCGTGCAATGATAAATCCTATATCGGATCATGTCCGTCCGCACATTAATAAATGGACCCCTTAGTCTGAAATTCAATAGAGTAGTAGATTTATTTCTGAAAAAACTCAGTTATGTCTATTTCCACTCCTACTGTATAATGTGATGGCCATCAGCCAATCACAAATACATATACCTATATTCTGTGAATTCTTGCACATGCTCAGTAGGAGTTGGTGACTCAAAAAGTGTAAATATAAAAAGACTGTGCACATTTTGTTAAAGTAAATTGGAAAGTTGTTTAAAATTGCATGCTCCATCTGAATCATGAAAGTTTTATTTTGACTTGAGTGTCCCTTTAATCATGCTTATCCACAACACCTGTACATTACTCCTTATAGCCAAAGGGACAGTCAATACCAAAATTGTTAATGATTAAAAAGATAGATAACGCCTTTACTACCCAATCCCCAGCTTTGCACAGCCAACATAGTTATATTTTTATATACTTTATAACATTTAAACCTCTAAATTTCTGCCTGTTTCTAAGCCACTACAGACAGCCTCTTATCACAAGCTTTTTTATTAGCTTTTCACAACAGACTGCTAATTTATGTGGGCTATATAGATAACATTGGCTAAAATGCAAGTCAATAGATAATAAATAAATAGCCATTTGATCAGGGGGCTGTCAAAAGAGGCTTAGATACAAGGTAATAACAGAGGTTAAAAGTGTATTAATATAACTGTGTTGGTTATACAAAACTGGGGAATGGGTAATAAAGGGATTATCTATATTTTTAAACAAAACACATTTTGGAGTTGACTGTCCCTTTTACTCTATAATTCCTTACAAAATTCAATAAATACAATACTGCCACCTAGTGGTCAACCTGTTTACACATAAACCACATTTTCATTACTGTCATTATTATTATTATACAGATAGAATGCATCATATATACACAGTTCTTTCAACTTATAGAAACACAGACATTTCTATTTCCCTATTAAGCCCCTTAGGGACCAATGCTTCTAATTTATGGATCCAGAAGGATTCCTTACACCTGTTCAACAGTTCCCTGTTGCCCCCTCTCCTTAATTTACCCACACTGTCAATCACCTGCCACCTCAATTGTGTTATATTGTGTCCTGCTTCTAAAAAGTGGCAGGTGCCTTTCTATCACCACATCTTATAATCGATCTCTGTGTTGGGTGAGCCTGTCTCTAATTTTTCTAACCATCTCTATATAGATTCTAGAGCACAGACATTTTATCATATACACTACAATAAAGGATTCACAGGTGTAATAATCCTTTATCTTAACATTTTTCCATGACAGGGGATACAAAAACTCAGTACCCCTTATCACCGAATAACAACTAGCACACCCTAAACATGGGTAAGTACCCACATTTTAAAGGTAATATGGCTTTGATAACTCTTTTTATTTGTTCCAATATAATCCTTTAAATTAGAGACATGTCTGTAGGCCATCATAGAAGGACTCTGGAAGTAGACAAATGCGTTTCGTTTCGGCCGAATTTAGTTTTCGGCTGAATTCGGAGATTCAAATGCATCCGAATTTCCGAATCAGCACCATAACTTAAATCCCGAAAAATTCCGAAAATTAATAAATCAATCAGTTTTCGA
This sequence comes from Bombina bombina, assembly GCF_027579735.1. Classification (NCBI taxonomy): domain Eukaryota; kingdom Metazoa; phylum Chordata; class Amphibia; order Anura; family Bombinatoridae; genus Bombina; species Bombina bombina. The sequence goes on from NC_069499.1 coordinate 831,876,034, forward strand.
ATTTTCAGATCCACTCTTTATTCATATTCAGAATTTTTCATTGTTCTAATCTAAACGCAGTTCCCCGACATCGCCAACACTAACTAAATCACCAAATAATCCTATTAACCCCTAAATCACCGTTCCCCAACATCGCTGACACTAACTAAACCTATTAACCCCTAAACTGCTGTTCCCAAACATCGCCAAAACTAACTAAACCTATTAACCCCTAAACTGTAGTTACCCGACATCGCCAACACAAACTAAACCTATTAACCCTTAAACTGCAGTTCCCAAACATTGCCGACACAAACTAAACCTATTAACCCCTAAACCGCAGTTCTCAAACATCGCCAACACTAACTAAACCTATTAACCCTTAAACCACAGTTCCCCGACATCGCAGACACTAACTAAACCTATTAACCCCTAAACCGCGGTTCCCAAACATTGCCGACACTAACTAAACCTATTAAACCCTAAACCGCCGGCCCCTACATCGCAACAACCTAAATGAAGCTATATTAACCCCTAAAAAATAATAAACACTACAATTACAAAAAAAAACTACCATTACAAAATTAAACACCCCAAAATAAAAAGAAACTAATATGTAATAAACTACCAAGGGCCCTTAAAAGGGCCTTTTGTAGGGCATTGCCCTAAAGTTAGCAGCTCTTTAGCAAACAAATAAAAACAAACACCCCTAACATTACAACCCCCCACCACCCCAAACCCACAAAATAAAAAAACCTAACCAGAATAAAACTAATCTACCCATTGCCCTGAAAAGGGCATTTGTATGGGCATTGCCCTTAAACGGGCATTCAACTCTTTTTCGGTCCATTAAAATACCTAAAAAAAAAAAAACCACTAACCCCAAAATCAGTACTCACAGTTGATGAAGTCAGGTGAAAGATCTTCATCCATCGCAGGACCGGCATCTTCTTCATCCCTGCGGAGGCGGAGCGGTCCAGGCAGAGGTCCAGGCAGAGGTCCAGACGGAGGTCCATCCATTCAAATCAGCCAATAGGAATGAGAGCTGCTTAAATCCTATTGGCTGTTTTAATCATCCAATAGGATTAAAGCAGCTCTAATTCCTGTTGGCTGATTTTAATGGGGTACCTTGCATTGAATCCTCAGTGTGTGGCAGACAATCGCATGAAGAGGACCTCCACATCGGATCCGCGCATCGACCCCTCCGCCTCCGCAGGGATGAAGAAGATGCTGGTCCCGTGATTGATGAAAATGGAGCCACCTGGATGAAGATGCTTCACCGCTGGGACTTCAACAACTATGAGTACCGATTTTAGGGTTAGTGTTTTGGGGTGTTTTTTTTTTTTTAGATTAGGGCTTTTAATTGGCCGAAAAAGAGCTTAATGCCCTTTTAAGGGCAATTCCCATACAAATGCCCTTTTCAGGGCAATGGGTAGATTAGGTTTTTTTTTAGTTAGGTTTTTTTATTTTGTAGGTTTGGGGGGGTGGGGGTTTGTAATGTTAGGGGGGGTTGTTTTAATTTTTTAGCAAAAGAGCTGTTTAACTTTAGGGCAATGCCCTACAAAAGGCCCTTTTGGTAGTTTATTATAGATTAGGTTTTTTTTATTTAGGGGAGTTTTTAAAAAAAAAACCAAAAACGTGCTATTAGAAAAGTAATAATTTTTATTATTTTGGATAATTTTGTTATTTTTTGTAATGGGATTTTTTTTATTTTTAGGGTGTTTTTTTTTTAGATTAGTATTTTTTTTATTTTTAATGAGCCGAAAAAGAGCTGAATGCCCTTTTCAGGGCAATGGGTAGATAAGGTTTATTTTTATTTTGTGGTTTGTTTTTTTTTGGGGGGGGGTTTGTAATGTTAGGGGTGTTTGTTTTTATTGGTTTGCAAAAGAGCTGTTAACTTTAGGGCAATGCCCTACAAAAGGCCTTTTTAAGGGCTCTTGGTAGTTTATTATAGATTAGGTTTTTTTTATATTGGAGTGTTTTGTTTTTAAAACGGGGTATTAGAATGGTAGTTTTTTTTTTTTTTTTTAATTTTAGTGTTTCTTATTTTTTGTAATTGTAGTATTTATTTTTTTGTAATGTTAGGTGTTTTTTTGTAATGTTAGGTTTTATTAGTGTAAGATTAGGTTTTAATTTTATTTTACAGGTAAGTTTGTATTTATTTTAACTAGGTAGTTAGTAAATAGTTATATTGTAGCTATCTTAGGTTTTATTTTTATTTCACAGGTAAGTTTGTATTTATTTTTAAATAGGTAGTTAATTAATAATTGTAACTTTAATTTAGGTCTATTTTAATTATGTTAAAGATAGGGGGTGTTAAGTTTAGGGGTTAATATAGTTTAATTTTTGTTGTTGCAATGTGGGGGGTGGGGGTTTAGGGGTTAATAGGTTTAGTTAGTGTCAGCTATGTCGGGGAACTGCGGTTTAGGGGTTAATAGGTTAAGTTAGTGTCAGCGATGTTTGGGAACTGCGGTTTAGGGGTTAATAGGTTTAGTTAATGTCGGCGATGTGGGGGGTACAGTTTAGGGGTTAATAGGTTAAGGTAGTTTTAACTTAACATAACTAATTCGCTGAAACAAAAAAAAAAATTCAACATAACTAAACTAATTTGCCGAAACGAAATTATTTATGAAACAAAACAATTTTTTTTAGTGTTGCACATGTCTATCTGGAAGGAATCAATATTATTTTTACAGTTTCTCAGTACATACCAATATTTCTTGATAATTTGTAATATTTCCTTGCTATAATGGCTAAACTGTGTGACACACACCAATCTTTCTTGTTTGTCCTTAACTTTTTTGGAAAAATCTTTCTTGCTCACTTTTAACACTTACAGTTTCTGCCTCTATCAATTTGTTGGGATACCCATGATGTACAGCCATTTCCTTTCATCTAAAATCCACCAAAGAATGCTTTTGACCCTCATCATTTAGCTTTGAGGGAGAGAATTTTTGAATGTAACATGATGGGAACTTTAATAGTGCAGTAAAGTGTTCCTGTCTGTGATTTTTTCTATGTAAATAAATATTCAATGAGTCTGTTATACTATCCTTATATACTACAGTTTCCAAGAAAACAATTCTCTCCATTTAGCTGTTCTAGAAAGGCTAGAAAAGATTTGCTGTTACCCCACCATCTGCCAAATATATCATCGATAAAGTGCCACCATGCCACTTCAAACTGTAAAAATAGATAATTCCCATAGACAAATTTGTCTTTAAATTAACTCATGAAAATATATAATGGGGCCACATTGGATCCTATAGCCTTACCTCTTAACTGCAAATACCATAAATCCATGAATAAAAATACTTCTCGTAAGGGTTTGCAATGTGTCCCTTATATCACTCTCATGTTTAATAGCTGTGTAAAGGATACACACGTCCAACATGTAAAGTATGTATCTTGTACTGCCTAGTGGTAAATCCCTAAATGTTTCTATGAAATCACTGGTTTCTCTTATGTTAGATGTAATATTCATAACCTCTGGTTATACAATTGTATCCAAATACGTGGCTATATGGGTGAACACTGATTCCATCAGAAAACCCTTTAGGCTCCGTGCAAGGAAATTGGCTTCAAAGCAGTCCCAGACAGTTAATGCTAAGAAGAAAGTACACCACTCTCAGCGCTCAAAGCTTAAGGGGGAACAACTTGCATGGACTGGATATAATTTTATTCATATAAATCTAGGAAGATAGGTTAAAATTATACGTACAAAAAACATCAATGATGATTGACACCCCTTGCTAGCCGCCGATTGGGCGGGAATGTGCAGGGGGTGGTATTGCACAAACATTTCACACAAAATGCTTGTGCAATGATAAAAACCTGCTACAGCAGATCATGTCCGCCCGACACATGATAAATCGGCCCCTAAGTCTCATTATTATTATCAATTATTTGTATTGCGCTGCAAAATTCCATAGAATATAGCACTTTATTTTGGTCTTCCAGAAAAACTACTCCATTGCCTACAATTGGTACAAAATGTTAGTGCATGGCTGCTAACTGTCTGGTCAAAATGTTGTTACGTGACACCCATTTTTAACTCCCTGATCTTGTTACCAATAAAATTATACAAGATAGGCCTTTTATTCTACAAAGCCTTGCATGATCAGGGGCAAAGCTATCTAAAATAATTACTGGTGCCCTATGTCCCAACTCGCACTCTTTGATCTACACATGCCCTGGAGCTAAATGTTCCAAGAATTCACTAAAAAAAAGTGAAGCTCACGCTTTTAGCCATGCTGAGCCACCTCTAAGGAACACTCTCTCCAGCATAGTAAACGAAAACAGAAAGAGTCCAATCAGGAGAAAAGCCCTATATAAGTTATTACTATGAAGCAGTCATCACCAATATTGAATTATGTCATGTTTCCCTTTCACTTTGACCTTGAATCTTTTGTTAAGATGAAGGTTAAAATTCTTATAGTTTTTTTTTGTCTTGCATTTTCCAGCTCAGAAGCAATAATATACCCAGAAATATTATGTATGTAACGCAGGTGTTTTTCATATTTATTTAGCGGCTTCACTTATTAATTGGAATTGCTTGGAAATTTAATAAAAAGAAAAAAAAAAAGACCTGAACTGATGCACAGTGTTTTCTTGTGAATTCAAACATTTTGGGAATGGGCTAATGAGCTTTTTAGTGCTATATTCATTTAAACCTACAAACAGAAGAGGAATCATACGAGCTACCAAGCAAAGCTGATATCATTTTTATGTAAAGAATGAAAAAACATTTTATCAGAAATTTCACCTGCAGTCTCAAGTCCTGTTATGGGCTCCTGTGATGTTAGATGTGTTATTGTGGTGGGTATGTGTGTAGGTAGGTGACCCTCTCTTGCTTACATGGATGTTGCTAGCGGGTTACATTACATTGTAGGCTCAGATTGTGATATCACATTGATAATATATTGTAGAATGACTGCTATGGAACTTGAAAAATTGTCACTAGGAGTAATGCTCTTGGGAATGGATGGGTGGGTTTAATCCCTCAGGGAGACTCCCAATTGAGATCCATTTAGTCTGACTGATTATTCTCTTGATGTACTGGGCAGAAACACCAATTTGCTATGGTAATTAGGCCAAAACAATACTGCACTAAGGGCCAGAAGCTAGATCCAAGAAGAATGTTTTCATGCATATTTTCATACAATTCACATCCCTGTAGTTCAAGTCATCAATACATTTTCAGGCAACAGAATACAGAACGAGCCATGGAACAGATTAGCCTGATCATGACAATTCTGTTTGTTTGTTTTTTAAATACAAGTTTGACACTATATGCCTAAAAGCAACAATGTATTAATTGGGCGATGTGTGGCATATTTGACAACGTACACCTTAAAGGGACAGTCTACAATAGAATTTTTATTGTTTTAAAATATAGACAATCCCTTTATTACCCATTTCCCAGTTTTGCATAACCAACACAGTTATATTCATATACTTTTTACCTCTGTGATTACCTTGTATCTAAGCTTCTGCAGACTGCAGACTGCCCCCTCATCACATGACTCTTTATTATATATTGACTTGCATTTAAAGGGACATGACACCCACATTTTTTCTTTTATGATTTAGAAAGAGAATGCAATTTTAAACATCTTTCTAATTTACTTATATTATCTAATTTGTTTTATTATCTTGATATTCTTTGCTGCACATAGAAGCCTCGTGTGATTGGCTCACCATGTGCATTGCTTTTTCTTCAACTAAGGATATCTAAAAAATGAAGCAAAATAAATAATGGAAGTAAATTGTAATGTTGTTTAAATTTCTATTCTCTATCTGAATCATGAAAGAAAGATTTTGGGTTTAGTGGCCCTTTAATACTGTGTTGTGCTAAATCTAAAGTAACTCCCCGGGCATGAACACATTGTTATCTATATGGCCCACATTAACTAGAAGTCTCCTGTTGTGAAAAGCAAATTAAAACACATGTGATTAAGAGGCTGTCTATTGAGCCATTGAAACAGGCAGACATTTAGAGGTTTAAATGTTATAAAGTATAATAATCTAGCAATGTTGGTTGTGCAAAGCTGGGGAATGGATAGTTAAGGCAATATCTATCTTTTTAAACAATAAGAATTTTAGTGTAGACTGTCCCTTTAAATGTATGCTGTATTGAATGATTTTGAACAGATAGTGCCCATATTTCAACTGTTTTCAAAACATTATAAGGTCAGGAAACAGTATGATATTCATGTAGTACCTAATTTTAACCCATATAGGTTATGTTTGATTACCTCTCCCTTCCTGTGACCGTAGTGGTTCTGCTTCCAGTAGAGTATGTCCTGCCTGTCTCATTTGTAGTTGTATCATGTCTGTGTAAAGAAAATTACAAAAAGGTAAAGGAGTTTGCAAAAGAGCTACATTTTATATTTCATGGAAATTAATATCTTTTATTTTTACAGCAAAGATGATTTTGTTCAAAACAATAAAAAAACAACTAATATTTCATTACACAAGTACACATACATGAGATAGTGAAAATACAGGTGGTGTTGACCCAATTTAAATAAAAAATTGAAAAAATGTTCAGATTGAACTGTAGAAAAGTGCAGATGACTCTAAAAAAATATATATGTGAGTTAGGGCTTGAAAAAATAAGTTTTTGTGTGCATTATTTATAATTTTCCATGTACAGGATTTGTTTTGCTGCTTCTATAAGGAGAAGCAGAGAGGAATATGTTAAAAAGCCACAAAAATTTATGAGACAAACAGGGGGCCCCTGTGAGTGGAGCGCACTAGGCAGCTGCCTAGTTTAGCTGACGATCAATCAGCCTGTGAGCATCAGAAAGGGATCACAGAAGATACACTGCCTGGACAAAATATGTTTTTAAGTACTGAAGATTTGAGGATATTATGATTGAGCACATAATGAAGTTTCAAATAAGGGTTTCATTGTACAAGAAATGTGTGCGAGATAATGAGGGTAGACAAAGCTTAGGTAAGAAGAGAAAATAACTAAGGGTAGAACATTTGGAGGGGGGTCAGCATTGCAGTGATTTACATAGTTGCTAGTACATAATTAGCTAAAAGGGAAGATTAAATAAAATATCTAAGCCTTGAAGAAGGGTCTGCAGTAAAAGATGAGCTCAGAGAATCAGGCCTTGTGTTAGGGAAAATAAAACAACACTTTTCTTACATTAATTGCAGTAAATTATATTTCTTATGTCAACCAAGTAGAAGCATTTACCAACAAAATCAGTTGCACATCCAAGCTGGTGAATTAGAACATGGTAACTCTCACTACAGAAGCATTAAAGGGCCACCCTAACTATCCTACTGTGTCCTTGTACTCCAAGTAGTCCAATGACAAAGCTAAAAAGCAAACCTTAAAAGGACATGAAACCCAACTTTTTTCTTTCATGATTAAGAAAGAGAATGCAATTTTAAACAACTTTCTAATTCACTTCTATTATCTACATTGTTTAATTCTCTTGATATCCTTTGTGGAAAAGCATATCTAGATAGGCTCAGTAGCTGCTGATTGGTGGCTGCACATAGATGCCTTGTGATTGGCTCACCCATGTGCATTGCTATTTCTTCAACAAAGGATATCTAAAGAATGATGCAAATTAAATAATAGAAGTAAATTGAAATGTTGTTTAAAATTGTATTCTCTACCTGAATCATGAAAGAAAAAATGTGGGTTTAGTGTCCCTTTAAACACTAACAGGGAGGATTTGGTGAATTCTTCAAATAAATAGTATTTACTGCACTTACAGGGACACTAAACACCTTGTAATTACAATACAGCTAGATTACGAGTTTTGCGTTATGATTGAAAAAGCAGCGTTTATGGCCCATAACGCTTCATTTTCCCTAACGAGTCTTGTCGGTATAGGTGTACCGCACACCTTTTAGCCTGTCAACCAATGTCAGTACCGCACTTTAAAAAAAAGTCCTTTTTCAATGGGACTCCCATAGCACCGGTATTACAAGTTTGCCTGAGAGGCCAAAAAGTGATCGGTACACTCCATAACCACAAGATCTGTAACGCCATCTAAAGTCAGCAGTTATGAGTTTTATGCTACAAAGCTGTAACATAAAACTCATAACTAAAGTGATACAAAGTACACTAACACCCATAAACTACCTATTAACCCCTAAACTGAGGCCCTCCCACATTGCAAACCCTATAATAAATGTATTAACCCCTAATCTGCCACTCCGGACATTGCCACCACTATTAAAATGTATTAACCCCTAATCCACTGCTCCCCGACATTGTTGTCACTATAATAAAGTTATTAACCCCTAAACCACCGCCCTCCTGCATCGCAAACACTATTGAAATATTATTAACCCCTAATCTGCCGTCCGCCCACACCGCCACTATAATAAACCTATTAATTCCTAAACCGCAAGCCCCCCACAACGAGATATACTAAAATAAACTATTAACCCCTAAACCGAAAGCCCCCACAACAAAATATACTATAATAAACCTATTAACCCCTAAACCGCAAGCCCCCCACAATGAAAATACTAAATAAACTATTAACCCCTAAACCTAACGACCCCCTAACTTTATATTAAAATTACAATTTCCCTATCTTAAATTAAATTAAAACTTACCTGTCAAATGAAATAAATTAATTTTAAACTAACAATTAATCTATTATAATTATTAAACTAAAATTAAACTACCAATTAAATTAAACTAAACTAAATATTAAAAAAATCCTAACACTACTCTAAAAATTACAAAAAAAAAACTAAATTACAAAAAAAACCCCACTAAATTACGAAAAATAAGAAACAAATTATCGAAAATAAATAAGAATGACACCTAATCTAATAGCCCTATCAAAATAAAAAAACAACATAATTTATGTAAGAACTTACCTGATAAATTCATTTCTTTCATATTAGCAAGAGTCCATGAGCTAGTGACGTATGGGATATACATTCCTACCAGGAGGGGCAAAGTTTCCCAAACCTCAAAATGCCTATAAATACACCCCTCACCAGACCCACAAATCAGTTTAACGAATAGCCAAGAAGTGGGCTGATTAGAAAAAAGTGCGAAAGCATAAAAAAATAAGGAATTGGAATAATTGTGCTTTATACAAAAAAATCATAACCACCACAAAAAAGGGTGGGCCTCATAGACTCTTGCTAATATGAAAGAAATGAATTTATCAGGTAAGTTCCTTACATAAATTATGTTTTCTTTCAATGTAATTAGCAAGAGTCCATGAGCTAGTGACGTATGGGATAATGACTACCCAAGATGTGGATCTTTCCACGCAAGAGTCACTAGAGAGGGAGGGATTAAAATAAAGACAGCCAATTCCTGCTGAAAATAAATCCACACCCAAAATAAAGTTTAAATGAAAACATAAGCAGAAGATTCAAACTGAAACAGCTGCCTGAAGTACTTTTCTACCAAAAACTGCTTCAGAAGAAGAAAACACATCAAAAATGGTAGAATTTAGTAAAGTTATGCAAAGAAGACCAAGTTGCTGCTTTGCAAATTGATCAACCGAAGCTTCATTCCTAAACGCCCAGGAAGTAGAAACTGACCTAGTAGAATGAGCTGTAATCCTCTGAGGCGGAGTTTTACCCGACTCAACATAGGCATGATGAATTAAAGATTTCAACCAAGATGCCAAAGAAATGGCAGAAGCTTTTCTGGCCTTTTCTAGAACCGGAAAAGATGACAAATAGACTAGAAGTCTTTCGGAAAGTCTTAGTAGCTTCAACATAATATTTCAAAGCTCTAACAACATCCAAAGAATGCAATGATTTCTCCTTAGAATTCTTAGGATTAGGGCATAATGAAGGAACTACAATTTCTCTACTAATGTTGTTGGAAAGAATTCGAAAGAAGTTCGCAACACCGCCTTATCCTGATGAAAAATCAGAAAAGGAGACTCACAAGAAAGAGCAGACAATTCAGAGACTCTTCTGGCAGAAGAGATGGCCAAAAGGAACAAAACTTTCAAGAAAGTAATTTAATGTCCAATGAATGCATAGGTTCAAACGGAGGAGCTTGAAGAGCCCCCAGAACCAAATTCAAACTCCAAGGAGGAGAAATTGACTTAATGACAGGTTTTATACGAACCAAGGCTTGTACAAACAATGAATATCAGGAAGATTAGCAATCTTTCTGTGAAAAAGAACAGAAAGAGCAGAGATTTGACCTTTCAAGGAACTTGCGGACAAACCTTTATCTAAACCATCCTGAAGAAACTGTAAAATTCTCGGAATTCTAAAAGAATGCCAGGGAAAACTGATGAGAAAGACACCAAGAAATATAAGTCTTCCAGACTCTATAATATAATCTCTCTAGATACAGATTTACGAGCCTGTAACATAGTATTAATCACAGAGTCAGAGAAACCTCTTTGACCAAGAATCAAGCGTTCAATCTCCATACCTTTAATTTAAGGATTTGAGATCCTGATGGAAAAAAGGACCTTGCGACAGAAGGTCTGGTCTTAACGGAAGAGTCCACGGTTGGCAAGAGGCCATCCGGACAAGATCTGCATACCAAAACCTGTGAGGCCATGCTGGAGCTACCAGCAGAACAAACGAGCATTCCTTCAGAATCTTGGAGATTACTCTTGGAAGAAGAACTAGAGGGCAGAAGATATAGGCAGGATGATACTTCCCAAGGAAGTGATAATGCATCCACTGCCTCCGCCTGAGGATCCCGGGATCTGGACAGATACCTGGGAAGTTTCTTGTTTAGATGAGAAGCCATCAGATCTATTTCTGGAAGTTCCCACATTTGAACAATCTGAAGAAATACCTCTGGGTGAAGAGACCATTCGCCCGGATGCAACGTTTGGCGACTGAGATAATCCGCTTCCCAATTGTTTATTCCTGGAATATGAACCGAAGAGATTAGACAGGAGCTGGATTCCGCCCAAACCAGAATTCGAGATACTTCTTTCATAGCCAGAGGACTGTGAGTCCCTCCTTGATGATTGATGTATGCCACAGTTGTGACATTGTCTGTCTGAAAACAAATGAACGATTCTCTCTTCAGAAGAGGCCAAGACTGAAGAGCTCTGAAAATTGCACAGAGTTCCAAAATATTGATCGTAATCTCACCTCCTGAGATTCCCAAACCCCTTGTGCTGTCAGAGACCCCCACATAGCTCCCCAACCTGTAAGACTTGCATCTGTTGAAATTACAGTCCAGGTCGGAAGAACAAAAGAAGCCCCCTGAACTAAACGATGGTGATCTGTCCACCACGTCAGAGAGTGTTGTACAATCAGTTTTAAAGATATTAATTGAGATATCTTTGTGTAATCCCTGCACCATTGGTTCAGCATACAGAGCTGAAGAGGTCGCATGTGAAAACGAGCAAAGGGGATCGCGTCCGATGCAGCAGTCATAAGACCTAGAATTTCCATGCATAAGGCTACCGAAGGGAATGATTGTGACTGAAGGTTTCGACAAGCTGAAATCAATTTTAGACGTCTCTTGTCTGTCAAAGACAGAGTCATGGACACTGAATCTATCTGGAAACCCAAAAAGGTTACCCTTGTCTGAGGAATCAATGAACTTTTTAGTGAATTGATCCTCCAACCATGATTTTGAAGAAACAACAAAAGTCGATTCGTATGAAATTCTGCTAAATGTGAAGACTGAGCAAGTACCAAAGATATCGTCCAAATAAGGAAATACCACAATACCCTGTTCTCTGATTACAGATAGAAGGGCACCGAGAACCTTTGTAAAAATTCTTGGAGCTGTTGCTAGGCCAAACGGCAGAGCCACAAACTGGTAATGCTTGTCTAGGAAAGAGAATCTCAGAAACTGATAGTGAGCTGGATGAATCGGAATATGCAGATATGCATCCTGTAAATCTATTGTAGACATATAATGCCCTTGCTGAACAAAAGGCAGGATAGTCCTTACAGTTACCATTTTGAATGTTGGTATCCTTACATTACGATTCAATATTTTTAGATCCAGAACTGGTCTGAAGGAATTCTCCTTCTTTGGTACAATGAAGAGATTCGAATAAAACCCCAGCCCCTGTTCCAGAACTGGAACTGGCATAATTACTCCAGCCAACTCTAGATCTGAAACACATTTCAGAAATGCTTGAGCTTTCGCTGGGTTTACTGGGACACGGGAAAGAAAAAATCTCTTTGCAGGAGGTCTTATCTTGAAACCAATTCTGTACCCTTCTGAAATAATGTTCTGAATCCAAAGATTGTGAACAGAATTGATCCAAATTTCTTTGAAAAAACGTAATCTGCCCCCTACCAGCTGGGCTGGAATGAGGGCCGCGCCTTCATGTGGACTTAGAAGCTGGCTTTGCTTTTCTAGAAGGCTTGGATTTATTCCAGACTGGAGATGGTTTCCAAACTGAAACTGCTCCTGAGGATGAAGGATCAGGCTTTTGTTCTTTGTTGAAACGAAAGGGAACGAAAACGATTATTAGCCCTGTTTTTATACCCTTAGATTTTTTATCCTGTGGTAAAAAAGTTCCTTTCCCACCAGTAACAGTTGAGATAATAGAATCCAACTGAGAACCAAATAATTTATTACCCTGGAAAGAAAGGGAAAGTAGAGTCGATTTAGAAGACATATCAGCATTCCAAGTTTTAAGCCATAAAGCTCTTCTAGCTAAAATAGCTAGAGACATAAACCTGACATCAACTCTGATAATATCAAAAATGGCATCACAGATAAAATTATTAGCATGTTGAAGAAGAATAATAATGTTATGAGAATCATGATCTGTTACTTGTTGCGCTAAAGTTTCCAACCAAAAAGTTGAAGCTGCAGCAACATCCGCCAAAGATATAGCAGGTCTAAGAAGATTACCTGAACACAAATAAGCTTTTCTTAGAAAGGATTCAATTTTCCTATCTAAAGGATCCTTAAAGGAAGTACCATCTGCCGTAGGAATAGTAGTACGTTTAGCAAGGGTAGAGATAGCCCCCATCAACTTTAGGGATTTTGTCCCAAAACTCTAATCTGTCAGACGGCACAGGATATAATTGCTTAAAACGTTTAGAAGGAGTAAATGAATTACCCAAATTATTCCATTCCCTGGAAATTACTTCAGAAATAGCACCAGGAACAGGAAAAACTTCTGGAATAACTACAGGAGATTTAAAGACCTTGTCTAAACGTTTAGATTTAGTATCAAGAGGACCAGAATCCTCAATTTCTAATGCAATTAGGACTTCTTTAAGTAAAGAACGAATAAATTACATTTTAAATAAATATGAAGATTTATCAGCATCAACCTCTGAAACAGAGTCCTCTGAACCAGAAGAATCATTAGAATCAGAATGATGATGTTCATTTAAAAATTCATCTGGATAAAGAGAAGTTTTAAAAGACTTTTTATGTTTACTAGAAGGAGGAATAACAGACATAGCCTTCTTAATAGATTCAGAAACAAAATCTCTTATGTTATCAGGAACACTCTGAACATTAGATGTTGATGGAACTGCAACAGGTAATGGTATTTTACTCAAGGAAATATTTTCTGCATTAACAAGTTTGTCATGACATTTAATACAAACAACAGCTGGAGGAACAGCTACCAAAAGTTTACAGCAGATACACTTAGCTTTGGTAGTTCCAGCACCAGGCAGCGATTTTCCTGAAGTATCTTCTGATTCAGATGCAACATGAGACATCTTGCAATATGTAAGAGAAAAAACAACATATAAAGCAAAATTGATCAAATTCCTTAAATGACAGTTTCAGGAATGGGAAAAAATGCCAAAGAACAAGCTTCTAGCAACCAGAAGCAATGAAAAATGAGACTTAAATAATGTGGAGACAAAAGCGAGGCCCATATTTTTTTAGCGCCAAATAAGACGCCCACATTATTTGGCGCCTAAATGCTTTTGGCGCCAAAAATGACGCCACATCCAGAACGCCGACATTTTTGGCGCAAAAGAACGTAAAAAAATTACGCAACTTCCGGCGACACGTATGACGCCGGAAACAGAAAAGATTTTTTGCGCCAAAAAAGTCTGCGCCAAGAATGACGCAATAAAATGAAGCATTTTCAGCCCCCGCGAGCCTAACAGCCCACAGGGAAAAAGTCAAATTTTTTAAGGTAAGAAAAAATGATTGATCCAAATGCATTATCCCAAATATGAAACTGACTGTCTGAAAATAAGGAATGTTGAACATCCTGAGTCAAGGCAAATAAATGTTTGAATACATATATTTAGAACTTTATAAAAAAAAAGCGCCCAACCATAGCTTAGAGTGTCACAGAAAATAAGACTTACTTACCCCCAGGACACTCGTCTACATGTTGTAGAAAGCCAAACCAGTACTGAAACGAAAATCAGCAGAGGTAATGGTATATATATAAGAGTATATCGTTGATCTGAAAAGGGAGGTAAGAGATGAATCTCTACGACCGATAACAGAGAACCTATGAAATAGACCCCGTAGAAGGAGATCATTGCATTCAAATAGGCAATACTCTCCTCACATCCCTCTGACATTCACTGCACGCTGAGAGGAAAACCGGGCTCCAACCTGTTGCGGAGCGCTATATCAACGTAGAATCTAGCACAAACTTACTTCACCACCTCCATAGGAGGCAAAGTTTGTAAAACTGATTTGTGGGTGTGGTGAGGGGTGTATTTATAGGCATTTTGAGGTTTGGGAAACTTTGCCCCTCCTGGTAGGAATGTATATCCCATACGTCACTAGCTCATGGACTCTTGCTAATTACATGAAAGAAAAATAGCCTACAATAAACTACCAATGGCCCTTAAAGGGCCTTTTGTGTGGCATTGCCCCAAAGATATCAGCTCTTTTACCTAAAAAAAAATACAAACACCCTCACAACAGTAAAACCCACCACCCCCACAACCAACCCCCCAAAATAAAATAACTATCTAAAAAAAACCTAAGCTAACCATTGCCCTGAAAAGGGCATTTGCATGGGCATTGCCCTTAAAATGGCATTTAGCTCTTTTACATGCCCAGACCCTAAACTAAAAATAAAACCCACCCAAAAAATCCTTAAAAAAACCTAACACTAACCTCCGACGATCCACTTACAGTTCTTGAAGTCCCGCTTGAAGGATCCATCCAGCCGGCGAAGTCATCATCCATGCAGCAAGAAGTCTTCATCCAGGCGGCCTCTTCGATCTTCATCCAGCCGGCGAAGTCCTCATCCAGGCGGCAAGAAGTCCTCATCCAGACGGCATCTTGTATCTTCATCCATCCGGAGCGGGTCCATCCTGAAGACATCCGGCGCCTTGCATTCCTATTGGCTGAAAGGTTTCAATCAGCCAATAGGAATTAGAACTGCTAAAATCCTATTGGCTGATCCAATGATTGAAATCTTTCAGCCAATAGGAATCCAAGGGACGCCATCTTGGATTGCATCCCTTGCATTGAAGTTCCAGTTTACCGCGGCGACCATATGAAGAGGATGCTCCACGCCGGATGTCTTCAGGATGGACCCGCTCCATGCCTGCTGGATGAAGATAAAAGATGCCGCCTGGATGAGGACTTTGCCGGCTGGATGAAGATCGAAGATGCCGTCTGGATGAAGACTTCTTGCCGCATGGATGATGCCTTTTCAGGGCAATGGTTAGCTTAGGTTTTTTTAGATAGTTATTTTATTTGGGGGGGTTGGTTGTGGGGGTGGTGGGTTTTACTGTTGGGGGAGTTTGTATTTTTTTTACAGGTAAAAGAGCTGAAATCTTTGGGGCAATGCCCCACAAAAGGCCCTTTTTTTGGGGGGCTTTTTTATTTTTATAGGGCAATTAGATTAGGTGTAATTATTTTTTATTTTTGATAATTTGTTTCTTATTTTTTGTAATTTAGTGTTTGTTTATCATGTAATTTAGTTATTTTTATTTTTAGTAATTTTAGAGTTTATTTTTTTTTGTAGTGTTAGGTTTTAGTGTAAGGCAGGTTAGGTTTTATTTCACAGGTAAGTTTGTATTTATTTTAACTAGGTAGTTAGTAAATAGTTAATCACTATTTACTAACTAGTCTACCTAGTTAAACTAAATACAAACTTACCTGTGAAATAAAAATAAAACCTAAGCTAGCTACAATATAAGTATTAGTTATATTGTAGCTAGCTTAGGTTTTATTTCACTGGTAAGTTTGCATTTAGTTTAAAATAGGTATTATTTAGTTAATAATTATAACTTTAGTTTTTTTAGTTATGTTAAAGTTAGGGGGTGTTAGGCTTAGGGTTACGTTAGGGTTAGGTTTAGGGGTTAATGTATTTATTTAGTGGTAGTGATGTGGGAGGCCAGAGGTTTAGGGGTTAATAACTTTAGTATAGTGGCGGCGACATTGGGAGCGGAAGATTAGAGGTTCATAGTTTTATGTAGGTGGTGGCGATGTTGGGCTGGCAGATTAGGGGTAAATAACATTATGCAGGTAGTGGCCGATTAGGGGTTAATAACATTATGTAGGTGGCGGCGATGTTGGGGGTGGCAGATTAGGGGTGTTTAAACTTGGGGGTTTATGTTAGGGTGTTAGGTTTAAACATTAGTTTTATTTTCCCTATAGACATCAATGGGACTGCGTTACGTAACTTTTCATTCCACGATCGCAGGTGTTAAACATTTTTTTTGCCGGCTCTCCCCATTGATGTCTATGGGGAAATCGTGCACGAGCACATAACAGCAGAGCTTGATTTCAGTGTGGTATGGAGCTCAACGCAACCATATCGCCCGCACAAGCCTGCTTTTTTAAAACTCGTAATATCAGCGCTATAGGGGGTGAAATAACGCTGCTTTTGTGGCGGTCGTTAAAATCCCTATAGCGCTCAAAACTCGTAATCTAGCTGATAGTTTCCTAATGACTTAAAGGGGCATGAAACCCATTGTTTCATTATTCAGTTAGAAAATACCATTTAAAAACAACTTTCTAGTGTATTTCTATCATCACATTTGCTTCATTCTCATGGTAACCTTTGTTGAATGAGCAGCAATGCACTTCTGGCAACAAGCTAAACACAGGTGAGCCCATGACGATATATATGTGCAGCCACCAATCAGCAGATAGCTCCCAGTAATGATTTGCTGCTCCTAAGCTTAGCTAGGTATGATTTTCAAAAAAAGGATACCAAGAAAACAAAGCAAATTAGGTAATAGAATTAATTTGGAAGGTTATTTAAAATGGCATGTTCAGTCTGAATCATGAAAGAAAATGTTTAACTTTACTGTCTCTTATACTAGATGAGTTTGCATTAACATCCACTACTTGCCTTATTTTGTCTTATTTAGAGGAACCAATCTAAATTTGTTACTGGAGTAGACACGACTAGCCAATGTGTTTTTAAACAAAGATGCGTTGTTTTGCAGTTTCATATTTGATTTCTGGGCATTCAGGAAAATGGTTAATACAGAGTTATATCCACCAGCTTGACAGAGTGAATCATTTATTTACTGGCGTATGACTCTCACTCCGGATTGGATGTTTTTATCAGGTGATTTGCCAGTGCAATGAACATCCATCAGTTGCTTTACAAACCTGGGTGAAGATGTCTCAGACGATGAAGACTGTGTTTTCCAGCTGTTCTCAAACCTGTTAAACATCAAACCATTTTAGAAACCTACTATAGCACATTAAAGAAGAACAGTAGACATGACCTGGACAATAGTTACACACAATATGAGTATTTTGTTACCTCATAGCCAATAGAACAAGCTAAAGTAAACAAAGATAAAGTACATCAAATTCAACTGCTGATTAAACAAACATTGGCCCCTTTTCCAATCCACCAGAATTCACACCTCGACTTCCTCAAGTGCCTTACATGATTTTTACAATGATTCAGATTTGAAGCTATACCAATCCAAGGATCGGCTTTAGGTGGGTGCAGTAGGTGCAGCACACACTGGCAGGCCTCGCACTGGCAGTTTGTCTATATAATTTTATTTAAACTTGGCTAATATCCACATGCAGGCTATAGTGCTATGGTGTGTGTGGGCTTTTACACACAGAAGAGGGTGGGCATAGGAGGAGCAGCATTGGCGGTTGTTTCTTTGCAGCCCTGCAAACCTCAAGTGAAGCTGTTATATTTTCTTCTCCTACCTCAGCTTGCTGCCATCTGCTACATTGTCTTCTCTGTTGAAGGGAGACTGCAGAGCAGGAGGTCCCTGGTGCTATGAAAGGGCTGATTCTATCGAGTGGAAGCAGTTGCAGTTTCTTTGCAAAGTTCATATGGAAAGTTTATGTGTGTGTGCGTATGTGATTGTGTGTTTATGATTGTGTGTGTATGAGTGTATGTGAGTGATTGTGTGTGTATAAGAGTGTGTGTGACTGTGTGAATGTGATTGTGTGTGTATGAGAGTGTGTTTGAGTGTGTATGTGATTGTGTGTGAGTGAATGTGATTGTGTGTGTGAGTGTGTGTATTAGAGTGTGTACGAGTGTGTGTGTATGTGATTGTGTGTGTGTATATGAGAGTGTATGTGAGTGTGTGTGATTGTGTATGTATGAGAGTGTGTGTACGTGATTGTGTGTGTAACTGTGTGTGTACGTGATTGTGTGTGTAAGAGTGTGTGTACGTCATTGTGTGTGTGTATGTGATTTTGTATGTATGAGTGTGTGTACGTGATTGTGTGTGTACGTGATTGTGTGTGTACTTGATTTTGTATGTATGAGTGTGTGTGTGTGATTGTGTATATGAGTGTGTGCACGTGATTTTGTATGTATGAGTGTGTGTGATTGTGTATATGAGTGTGTGTACGTGATTGTGTGTGTAAGAGTGTGTGTACGTGATTGTGTATGTATGAGTGTGTGTACGTGATTGTGTGTGTATGAGAGTGTGTGTACGTGATTGTGTGTGTATGAGAGTGTGTGTACGTGATTGTGTGTGTATGAGAGTGTGTGTACATGATTGTGTGTGTGTGTGATTGTGTGTATGAGTGTGTGTATGTGATTGTGTGTGTATGAGAGTGTGTGTACGCGATTGTGTGTGTATGATTGTATGTACGTGATTTTGTATGTATGATTGTGTGTACGTGATTGTGTGTGTAAAAGTGTGTGTACGTGATTGTGTGTGTATGAGTGTGTCTGTACGTGATTGTGTGTGTATGAGTGTGTGTACGCATTTGTGTGTGTACATGATTGTGTGTGTATGAGAGTGTGTGTACATGATTGTGTGTGTGTGATTGTGTGTATGAGTGTGTGTATGTGATTGTGTGTGTATGAGAGTGTGTGTATGTGATTGTGTATGTATGAGTGTGTGTACGTGATTTTGTATGTATGAGTGTGTGTATGTGATTGTGTGTGTAAGAGTGTATGTACGTGATTGTGTGTGTATGAGTGTGTGTATGTGATTGTGTGTATACGTGATTGTGTGTGTGTACGTGATTTTGTATGTATGAGTGTGTGTACGTGATTGTGTGTGTACGTGATTTTGTATGTATGAGTGTGTGTGTGATTGTGTGTATGAGTGTGTGTACGTGATTTTGTATGTATAAGTGTGTGTGTGATTTTGTGTATGAGTGTGTGTACGTGATTTTGTGTGTAAGAGTGTGTGTACGTGATTTTGTGTGTATGAGTATGTGTACGTGATTGTGTGTGTATGAGAGTGTGTGTACGTGATTGTGTGTGTATGAGTGTGTGTACGTGATTTTGTATGTATGAGTGTGTGTACGTGATTGTGTGTGTAAGAGTGTGTGTACATGATTGTGTGTGTATGAGTGTGTGTACGTGATTGTGTGTGTGACTGTGTGTGTGATTGTGTGTATGAGAGTGTGTGTACGTGATTGTGTGTGTATGAGAGTGTGTGTACGTGATTGTGTGTGTACGTGATTTTGTATGTATGAGTGTGTGTACGTGATTGTGTGTGTAAGAGTGTGTGTACATGATTGTGTGTGTATGAGTGTGTGTACGTGATTGTGTGTGTGACTGTGTGTGTGTAAGTGATTATGAGAGTGTGTGTACATGATTGTGTGTGTGACTGTGTGTGTGTACGTGATTATGAGAGTGTGTGTACGTTATTGTGTGTGTGACTGTGTGTGTGATTGTGTGTATGAGAGTGTGTGTACGTGATTGTGTGTGTATGAGAGTGTGTGTACATGATTTTGTGTGTGTGTGATTGTGTGTATGAGTGTGTGTACATGATTGTTTGTGTATGAGAGTGTGGCTCTGCCTCTGTGTGTGAATATATCTCTTTATGTCTTCCTACCTTAACTCCCTGGTGCTATGATAGGGCTGATTTTATCGAGTGGAAACAGTTGCAGTTTCTTTGCAAAGTTCATATGGAAAGTTTATTTGTGTCTGTGTATGCATGAATATTAGGGATTCACCGAAATTTCGGCCGCAGAAACGTTTCGGCCGAAAATGGCATTTTTGGCTAGTTCGGTTTTTAGTTTGTTTGCCTGTTATTTTCTGTAAAATTATTGTGTAGCATGTTTCAAATTTGATGCTAGCCTAGAGCTGCTGTTTAAATTAATTACTTCACTTACTGTTATGCATATAATGAGTTTTCTAGGACTATACTTTATTTGGATAATTGTTAAAAAAAAACCTGTTAAATATGATTCTGTTACATAGAACTAAATAAAGAATAATACAGTATATTGATATTTAATATTGTTTTAAGTAGGGATGCACCAAAATTGTGGTCGCAGAAACATTTTGCCCGAAAATGGCATTATTGTTTTTTACATTTTTTTTTCTTGGTAAAATTATTGTGTAGCATATTATTGTTTTAAGATATTTTTGACCAATTTTAGTGTGTTACTTTCAATAAAAGTGTGGGCTTTTTTTTTATTGGCTTGAAGGTTTTCAATTCAGATTCATTCATTAAATAGTCTAATTATGCAAAAAAAAAAAAACTAAAAAAAAAATATTTGAAAAAAAGAAATTTTTCGGTATCGGTTTCGGTTTTCGGCCAAGTGCATCCTGGATTTTCGGGTTCGGTCCAGAATTTCCATTTCGGTGCATCACTAAATTGAATATGTATGTATGTATGTACGTATGTTTGTGTGTGTATCAGGGGCGTATTTAGGTTTTGTGCTGCCCTAGGCACTCAAAATTCTGCTGCCCCCCACCCCAGGTTTAAGGCCTTTTTTTTAGACATAATATTTTTGGGAAGGGTGTAAAAAATAAAAAAAAAAATTCTTTTTAAGTAGATGTTCACTATATATATGTATATGTATATATATATATATATATATTATATATATATATATATATATATATATATATATATATATATATATATATATATATATATATACTTGGATAAATATGTAATGAATATACAAACTGGCCTTTAAAAGTACTTAAAAAATACAACAGTAGTTATGATAGGTTTAGGAATTGTATCCTAGGGGATAAAGTCACATGATACAATCATAATAAAGTATATACTTGTATTGTTTCTGAATGTATTAAATGCATACAACATATTTTCAGTTGTGTTTTAAGGCACATAGTTGTATAGATTCAGCAATAAATACTTATTCTTTGCATGTATGACAGATAGACAAACAGTAAATGTACAAGTGTTTAGTGACTAATCCGTTTAAGTATTTTAATGCCTAATGAAGATGTATTGAAGGGAGAAAGACATGTGCTGTTTCACAGTGGTCACTGTGTAGTGCACACTGCACTGTGTAGTCTGTGTGAGTCTCAATCACACGGTGGAGCCAGGAAGAATACCGCATTCCCTCTCAGTCCAGGCCAGGCTGCGCAAGTGAGCTCCGCCTCCACTGTCAGCACTTCATGCGCACCCACATAAAATCCCATCGGCCAGCCATTTAAGTCATTAGTAATTGGTTGATTTAGCCACCCGGCCCTGAGTTCAGTAGAGTGGCCCTAGGGACTCAAAATTCTGCTGCCCCTTAAAAATCTGCTATCCTAGGCACCGGCCTTGTTGGCCTATGCCTTAATACGCCCCTGGTGTGTATGCATATGTGTGTGTATGTGTATGAGAGTGTATGTGCATGCCAGTGTGTGTGTGTGTTTAAGGGTGTGTGTGTATATAACACTGTGTATGTGTGTGTGTGTACAAGAGTGTGCGTGAGTGTATGAGTGTGTGTGTGTGTACATGATTGTGTGTGAATGAAAGTATGTGTGTGTGTATGTGATTGTGTGTGTATGAGAGTGTGTGTGAGTGTGTGTGTACGTGTTTGTGTATGTAAGAGAGTGTGTGACTGTGTGTGTACGTGATTGTGTGTGTATGAGAGTATGTGTGTATGAGAGTGTGTACATGATTGTGTGTGTATGAGAGTGTGTGTACATGATTGTGTGTATGAGAATATGAGTGTGTATCAGAGTATGTGTGTATGAGTGTGTATATGAGAGTGTGTATACATGATTGTGTGTATGAGAATATGTGTGTATGAGATGTGTGTATGAGTATGTATATGAGAGTGTGTGTACATGATTGTGTGTGTATGAGAGTGTGTGTACATGATTGTGTGTATGAGAATATGTGTGTATGAGATGTGTGTATGAGTGTGTATATGAGAGTGTGTGTACATGATTGTGTGTGTATGAGAGTGTGGCTCTGCCTCTGTGCGTGAATATGTCTCTCTATCTCTGCCTACCTCAGCTTGCTGCCATCTGAAAAAGATTCACCTCTTATTAGGTAAAAGAATAAGTTAATATTATTTTTAAGTGTATAAGTGTATACAAATAGGCCTAGATTTGGAGTTTGGCGGTAGCCGTGAAAACCAGCGTTAGAGGCTCCTAACGCTGGTTTTAGGCTACCGCCGGTATTTGGAGTCAGTCAAAAAAGGGTCTAACGCTCACTTTTCAGCCGCGACTTTTCCATACCGCAGATCCCCTTACATCAATTGCGTATCCTATCTTTTCAATGGGATCTTTCTAACTCCGGTATTTAGAGTCGTGTCTGAAGTGAGCGTTAGAAATCTAACGACAAAACTCCAGCCGCAGAAAAAAGTCAGTAGTTAAGAGCTTTCTGGGCTAACGCCGGTTCATAAAGCTCTTAACTACTGTGCCCTAAAGTACACTAACACCCATAAACTACCTATGTACCCCTAAACCGAGGCCCCCCCACATCGCCGACACTCGATTAATTTTTTTAACCCCTAATCTGCCGACCGCCACCTACGTTATCCTTATGTACCCCTAATCTGCTGCCCCTAACACTGCCGACCCCTATATTATATTTATCAACCCCTAATCTGCCCCCCACAACGTCGCCGCCAGCTACCTACAATAATTAACCCCTAATCTGCCGACCGCAAAGAGCCGCCACCTACATTATAGCTATGTACCCCTAATCTGCTGCCCCTAACACCGCCGACCCCTATATTATATTTATTAACCCCTAATCTGCCCTCCCTAACATCGCCGACACCTAACTTCATTTATTAGTCCGCACGTCGCCGCCAGCTACATTATAGCTATGTACCCCTAATCTGCTGCCCTAACATCGCCGACCCCTATATTATATTTATTAACCCCTAACCTGCCCCCAACAACGTCGCCGCCAGCTACCTACAATAATTAACCCCTAATCTGCCGACCGCAAAGAGCCGCCACCTACATTATAGCTATGTACCCCTAATCTGCTGCCCCTAACACCGCCGACCCCTATATTATATTTATTAACCCCTAATCTGCCCTCCCTAACATCGCCGACACCTAACTTCATTTATTAGTCCGCACGCCGCCGCCAGCTACATTATAGCTATGTACCCCTAATCTGCTGCCCTAACATCGCCGACCCCTATATTATATTTATTAACCCCTAACCTGCCCCCAACAACGTCGCCGCCACCTACCTACAATAATTAACCCCTAATCTGCCGACCGCAAAGAGCCGCCACCTACATTATAGCTATGTACCCCTAATCTGCTGCTCCTAACACCGCCGACCCCTATATTACATTTATTAACCCCTAATCTGCCCTCCCTAACATCGCCGACACCTAACTTCAATTATTAACCCCTAATCTGCCGACCGAATCTCGCCGCTATTCTAATAAATGTATTAACCCCTAAAGCTAAGTCTAACCCTAACACTAACACCCCCCTAAGCTAAATATATCGGAACAGCCAATAGAATGCGGAACAGCCAATAGAATGCGAGCTCAATCTGATTGGCTGATTGAATCAGCCAATCGGATTGAACTTGATTCTGATTGGCTGATTCCATCAGCCAATCAGAATTTTCCTACCTTAATTCCGATTGGCTGATAGAATCCTATCAGCCAATCGGAATTCGAGGGACGCCATCTTGGATGACGTCCCTTAAAGGAACCGTCATTCGTCGGGAAGAAGATGGGTCCGCGGTGGAGGTCTTCAAGATGGAGCCGGTCCTCATCGGATGAAGATAGAAGATGCCGTTTGGAAGAAGATGGTTGCCTGTCCGGATCTACTCTTCTTCCCAAATAGGATGAAGACTTTGGAGCCTCTTCTGGACTTCTTCATCCGTCGGATGATGGATTTCTAGCCCCCGCTTGGGCTTAGATGAAGATATCGGAGCCAGGACTGATCGGTGTGATACCCGGTGAGGGGAAGACAAGGTAGGAAGATCTTCAGGGGCTTAGTGTTAGGTTTATTTAAGGGGGGTTTGGGTTAGATTAGGGGTATGTGGGTGGTGGGTTGTAATGTTGGGGGGGGGGTATTGTATGTGTTTTTTTACAGGAAAAAGAGCTGAATTTCTTGGGGCATGCCCCGCAAAGGGCCCTGTTCAGGGCTGGTAAGGTAAAAGAGCTTTGAACTTTTGTAATTTAGAATAGGTTAGGGCATTTTTTATTTTGGGGGGCTTTGTTATTTTATTAGGGGGCTTAGAGTAGGTGTAATTAGTTTAAAATTGTTGTAATATTTTTCTTATGTTTGTAAATATTTTTTTATTTTTTGTAACTTAGTTCTTTTTTATTTTTTGTACTTTAGTTAGTTTATTTCATTGTAGTTATTTGTAGGTATTGTATTTAATTAATTTATTGATAGTGTAGTGTTAGGTTTAATTGTAGATAATTGTAGGTATTTTATTTAATTAATTTATTGATAGTGTAGTGTTAGGTTTAATTGTAACTTAGGTTAGGATTTATTTTACAGGTAATTTTGAAATTATTTTAACTATTTTAGCTATTAAATAGTTCTTAACTATTTAATAGCTATTGTACCTGGTTAAAATAAATACAAAGTTACCTGTAAAATAAATATAAATCCTAAAATAGCTATAATATAATTATAATTTATATTGTAGCTATATTAGGATTTATTTTACAGGTAAGTATTTAGCTTTAAATAGGAATAATTTATTTAATAAGAATTAATTAATTTCGTTAGATTTAAATTATATTTAACTTAGGGGGGTGTTAGTGTTATCGTTAGACTTAGCTTTAGGGGTTAATAAATTTATTAGAATAGCGGTGAGCTCCAGTCGGCAGATTAGGGGTTAATGTTTGAAGTTAGGTGTCGGCGATGTTAGGGAGGGCAGATTAGGGGTTAATACTATTTATTATAGGTTTAGTGAGGCTGATTAGGGGTTAATAACTTTATTATAATAGCGGTGCGGTCCGCTCGGCAGATTAGGGGTTAATAAGTGTAGGCAGGTGGAGGTGACGTTGTGGGGGGCAGATTAGGGGTTAATAAATATAATATAGGGGTCGGCGATGTTAGGGCAGCAGATTAGGGGTACATAGGGATAATGTAAGTAGCGGCGGTTTATGGAGCGGCAGATTAGGGGTTAATAATAATATGCAGGGGTCAGCGATAGCGGGGGCGGCATATTAGGGGTTAATAAGTGTAAGGTTAGGGGTGTTTAGACTCGGGGTACATGTTAGAGTGTTAGGTTTAGACGTAGGAAGTGTTTCCCCATAGCAAACAATGGGGCTGCATTAGGAGCTGAACGCGGCTTTTTTGCAGGTGTTAGGTTTTTTTTCAGCTCAAACAGCCCCTTTGTTTTCTATGGGGGAATCGTGCACGAGCACGTTTTTGAAGCTGGCCGCTTCCGTAAGCAGCTCTGGTATCGAGAGTTGCAGTGGCGTTAAATATGCTCTACGCTCCTTTTTTGGAGCCTAACGCAGCCATTCTGTGGACTCTCAATACCAGAGTTATTTTAAAGGTGCGGCCAGAAAAAAGCCAGCGTTAGCTACGCGGGTCGTTACCGACAAAACTCTAAATCTAGCCGATAGTGTTTTACATGTAATGCAAGTGAATAGCAGAAGCATGTATGTACATATCTAAAGGTAAGCTAAAAACAGCTAATATAAATTAAAGGGCCTCGCATCATACTTCGTACCTGGCCTCACAAACTCTAGAGCCGCTGCAAACCAGTCCATTATACAATTCATTGACAAAGCAATCTTTTGTAACACACCTGTACTTGCATGGGGCAGTGTGTGACTGCAGCATTTACCATCCATGAGACAACAGCTTTCCAGCAGCTTTTTTAATGATTTTTTTTTTACTTTTCAAGTTTAACAAACTTGACCACCTGAATCCCCATTTCCTATTTTCCAAAAGTACAGTATTGCTGTTTGCATGGCTTTTTTTTTTTATCTATGGTAACTTTTTTGTTTAAGAAAAAGTTAATAATACAAATCCCAAAATCCAGAATTATTCAGAAATCCATCATTTTTTATTTTTTATTTTATTTTATAAAATGATTAAACATTACAGTCTTCTGTGCCAGCATCTCTGGTTTGTTTGTTTTTGTTCTAAAATTATATATTTATTTATCTTAACTTTCTGTTTACAGTACTGCAGTGTCTTTCTGATGATATTTTGTATAAACAAGTATTAACATTTATATAAAACTACCTTTAGATTGTGTGTATAAGCTGTGTTATGAAACATGAGATATTGTTGTTTACACCTGGTCCCATCGCTCTCCAAGCTCCTATTCTACAGATGCAATCAGGGGCGTATTAAGGCATAGGCCAACGAGGCCGGTGCCTATGTGGCAGATTTTGAGGGGCGGCAGAATTTTGAGTGCCTAGGGCAGCACCAAACCTAAATACGCCACTGGATGCAATCCAAACTATTCCAAAATCCAAACTATCCCAAAATCCAAACTATCCCAAAATCCAAACTTTTTTAGGCCCTAAGTCGTTTGGATAAAGGGTTTTGCACATGTATTGCTAAAGGTAAACTTTTCTTTTGTGTATTTTTTACTTATACTTTGACAACACACTTTTTGGCTTCCATAAAGGTCTACAAAAACCCATATGTGAACATAATTCCTTTTTTGTTTTTTATAGTTTTGTTTAATTAGACCTTTTTGTTATTTCTTATACTAAATTAAAAATTTTAATATTTCAAAAGGATCTTTTAATTGTTTATAAAGATCGAAAAAGAAGCAACAAAAAAAGAAACCAACAACAAAAAATAAAAACAATAAATCCTAAGCCACACAGGAATTCTTATGGATTACAATGGGAGTCATTGATAACACACACTTCCACTTTTTTGTGACTTAGATTGCAATTTTAAACAACTTTCCAATGTATTTTTATTATCTATTTTGCTTTGTTCTCGTTGTATCCTTTGTTGAAAAGCATATCTAGGTAGGCTCGTGAGCAGCCATGCACTATCAAGGCTATCAAGAGAATCAAGCAAATATAATAAAATAAGTAAATTGGAAAGCTGTTTAAAATTCTATACGTATATGTCTATATGTCTGGATCATGTAAGAAAGAATTAGTTTTATGTCACTTTGATATAAAACACCTCACTTCTACTGTATATTCCATAAATCTACCACCGTCTGTAAAGAGGAAAGCCTGCTAATTGCTTCTCAGCCTGTCCCTCTCCATCTTAAAATTATTGCACAGATTATTTCAGTATCAATACACACTCTCATTTTTGTTGGTTAAAAAAAAAAAAGTTAAAAAATATTGCTCAAATTACACTTAAAATGTAAAACCATGAAACTTGAATTACTACTCACTAGAAGCTTCTATAACCTTCTATAAGCTTGTTTCTTATTCTTGTTTTCTTCTTTCTTGTTTTTTGTATTTAAATGTAAAGCCAAAATTAAACTTTCATGATGCAGATAGATCATGACATTTTAAACAAATTTCCAAATTACTTCTGTTATCTTTGTATTCTTGTTGAAGAGCATACCGAGGTAGGCTCAGGAGCTGCAATGCACTTCTATGAGATAGCTTGTAGCTACACATATATAGCTCTTGTGATTGGGTCACCCAATGTTTTCACCTAGCTCCTAGAAGTGCATTGCTGCTCCCGAGTCTATCTTCAACATAAGGTAAGTAGCAAACTTAGGCCTAGATTTGGAGTTTGGCGGTAGATGGGCTGTTAACGCTCCGAGGGCTTTTTTCTGGCCGCACCATAAATTTAACTCTGGTATCGAAAGTTCAAACAAATGCTGCGTTAGGCTCCAAAAAAGGAGCGTAGAGCATTTTTACCGCAAATGCAACTCTCGATACCAGCGGTGCTTACGGACGCGGCCAGCCTCAAAAACGTGCTCGTGCACGATATCCCCATAGGAAACAATGGGGCTGTTTGAGCTGAAAAAAAACCTAACACCTGCAAAAAAGCAGCGTTCAGCTCCTAACGCAGCCCCATTGTTTCCTATGGGGAAACACTTCCTACGTCTGCACCTAACACTCTAACATGTACCCCGAGTCTAAACACCCCTAACCTTACACTTATTAACCCCTAATCTGCCGCTCCCGCTATCGCTGACCCCTGCATATTTTTTTAACCCCTAATCTGCCGCTCCGTAAACCGCCGCAACCTACGTTATCCCTATGTACCCCTAATCTGCTGCCCTAACATCGCCGACCCCTATATTATATTTATTAACCCCTAATCTGCCCCCCACAATGTCGCCTCCACCTGCCTACACTTATTAACCCCTAATCTGCCGCTCCGTAAACCGCCGCAACCTACGTTATCCCTATGTACCCCTAATCTGCTGCCCTAACATCGCCGACCCCTATATTATATTTATTAACCCCTAATCTGCCCCCCACAACGTCGCCGACACCTGCCTACACTTATTAACCCCTAATCTGCCGAGCGGACCGCACCGCTACTATAATAAAGTTAATAACCCCTAACCCGCCTCACTAACCCTATCATAAATAGTATTAACCCCTAATCTGCCCTCCCTAACATCGCCGACACCTAACTTCAATTATTAACCCCTAATCTGACGACCGGAGCTCATCGCTACTATAATAAATGGATTAACCCCTAAAGCTAAGTCTAACCCTAACACTAACACCCCCCTAACTTAAATATAATTTACATCTAACGAAATTAATTAACTCTTATTAAATAACTTATTCCTATTTAAAGCTAAATACTTACCTGTAAAATAAATCCTAATATAGCTACAATATAAATTATAATTATATTATAGCTATTTTAGGATTAATATTTATTTTACAGGCAACTTTGTAATTATTTTAACCAGGTACAATAACTATTTAATAGTTACCTAGTTAAAATAATAACAAATTTACCTGTAAAATAAATCCTAACCTAAGATATAATTAAACCTAACACTACCCTATCAATAAATTAATTAAATAAACTACCTACAATTACCTACAATTAACCTAACACTACACTATCAATAAATTAATTAAACACAATTCCTACAAATAAATACAATTAAATAAACTAGCTAAAGTACAAAAAATAAAAAAGAACTAAGTTACAAAAAATAAAAAAATATTTACAAACATCAGAAAATTATTACAACAATTTTAAACTAATTACACCTACTCTAAGCCCCCTAATAAAATAACAAAGACCCCCAAAATAAAAAATTCCCTACCCTATTCTAAATTAAAAAAGGTAAAAGCTCTTTTACCTTACCAGCCCTGAACAGGGCCCTTTTACGGGGCATGCCCCAAGAATTTCAGCTCTTTTGCCTGTAAAAAAAACACATACAATACCCCCCCCCAACATTACAACCCACCACCCACATACCCCTAATCTAACCCAAACCCCCCTTAAATAAACCTAACACTAAGCCCCTGAAGATCTTCCTACCTTGTCTTCACCACACCGGGTATCACCGATCCGTCCTGGCTCCAACATCTTCATCCAACCCAAGCGGGGGTTGGCGATCCATCATCCGGTGGCTGAAGAGGTCCAGAAGAGGCTCCAAAGTCTTCCTCCTATCCGGCAAGAAGAGGACATCCGGACCGGCAAACATCTTCTCCAAGCGGCATCTTCGATCTTCTTGCATCCGGTGCGGAGCGGGTCCATCTTGAAGCAGGCGACGCGGATCCATCCTCTTCTTCCGTTGTCTCCCGACGAATGACGGTTCCTTTAAGGGACGTCATCCAAGATGGCGTCCCTTGAATTCCGATTGGCTGATAGGATTCTATCAGCCAATCGGAATTAAGGTAGGAATATTCTGATTGGCTGATGGAATCAGCCAATCAGAATCAAGTTCAATCCGATTGGCTGATCCAATCAGCCAATCAGATTGAGCTCGCATTCTATTGGCTGTTCCGATCAGCCAATAGAATGCGAGCTCAATCTGATTGGCTGATTGGATCAGCCAATAGGATTGAACTTGATTCTGATTGGCTGATTCCATCAGCCAATCAGAATATTCCTACCTTAATTCCGATTGGCTGATAGAATCCTATCAGCCAATCGGAATTCAAGGGACGCCATCTTGGATGACGTCCCTTAAAGGAACCGTCATTCGTCGGGAGACAACGGAAGAAGAGGATGGATCCGCGTCGCCTGCTTCAAGATGGACCCGCTCCGCACCGGATGCAAGAAGATCGAAGATGCCGCTTGGAGAAGATGTTTGCCGGTCCGGATGTCCTCTTCTTGCCGGATAGGAGGAAGACTTTGGAGCCTCTTCTGGACCTCTTCAGCCACCGGATGATGGATCGCCAACCCCCGCTTGGGTTGGATGAAGATGTTGGAGCCAGGACGGATCGGTGATACCTGGATGGTGAAGACAAGGTAGGAAGATCTTCAGGGGCTTAGTGTTAGGTTTATTTAAGGGGGGTTTGGGTTAGATTAGGGGTATGTGGGTGGTGGGTTGTAATGTTGGGGGGGGGTATTGTATGTGTTTTTTTTACAGGCAAAAGAGCTGAAATTCTTGGGGCATGCCCCGCAAAGGGCCCTGTTCAGGGCTGGTAAGGTAAAAGAGCTTTTAACTTTTTTAATTTAGAATAGGGTAGGGAATTTTTTATTTTGGGGGTCTTTGTTATTTTATTAGGGGGCTTAGAGTAGGTGTAATTAGTTTAAAATTGTTGTAATAATTTTCTGATGTTTGTAAATATTTTTTTATTTTTTGTAACTTAGTTCTTTTTTATTTTTTGTACTTTAGCTAGTTTATTTAATTGTATTTATTTGTAGGAATTGTGTTTAATTAATTTATTGATAGTGTAGTGTTAGGTTAATTGTAAGTAATTGTAGGTAGTTTATTTAATTAATTTATTGATAGGGTAGTGTTAGGTTTAATTATATCTTAGGTTAGCATTTATTTTACAGGTAAATTTGTTATTATTTTAACTAGGTAACTATTAAATAGCTATTGTACCTGGTTAAAATAATTACAAAGTTGCCTGTAAAATAAATATTAATCCTAAAATAGCTATAATATAATTATAATTTATATTGTAGCTATATTAGGATTTATTTTACAGGTAAGTATTTAGCTTTAAATAGGAATAAGTTATTTAATAAGAGTTAATTAATTTCGTTAGATGTAAATTATATTTAAGTTAGGGGGGTGTTAGTGTTAGGGTTAGACTTAGCTTTAGGGGTTAATCCATTTATTATAGTAGCGATGAGCTCCGGTCGTCAGATTAGGGGTTAATAATTGAAGGTAGGTGTCGGCGATGTTAGGGAGGGCAGATTAGGGGTTAATACTATTTATGATAGGGTTAGTGAGGCGGATTAGGGGTTAATAACTTTATTATAGTAGCGCTCAGGTCCGCTCGGCAGATTAGGGGTTAATAAGTGTAGGCAGGTGTCGGCGACGTTGAGGGGGGCAGATTAGGGGTTAATAAATATAATATAGGGGTCGGCGGTGTTACGGGCAGCAGATTAGGGGTACATAAGGATAACGTAGGTGGCGGCGCTTTGCGGTCGGGAGATTAGGGGTTAATTATTGTAAGTAGCTGGCGGCGACGTTGTGGGGGGCAGGTTAGGGGTTAATAAATGTAATACAGGGGTCGGCGGGGTTAGGGGCAGCAGATTAGGGGTACATAAGTATAACGTAGGTGGCGGTCGGCAGATTAGGGGTTAAAAAATTTAAATCGAGTGGCGGCGATGTGGGGGGACCTCGGTTTAGGGGTACATAGGTAGTTTATGGGTGTTAGTGTACTTTAGGGTACAGTAGTTAAGAGCTTTATGAACCGGCGTTAGCCCAGAAAGCTCTTAACTCCTGCTATTTTCCGGCGGCTGGAGTTTTGTCGTTAGAACTCTAACACTCACTTCAGAAACGACTCTAAATACCAGCGTTAGAAAGATCCCATTGAAAAGATAGGATACGCAATTGACGTAAGGGGATCTGCGGTATGGAAAAGTCGCGGCTGAAAAGTGAGCGTTAGACCCTTTAATCACTGACTCCAAATACCAGCGGTAGCCTAAAACCAGCGTTAGGAGCCTCTAACGCTGGTTTTCAACTCCAAATCTAGGCCTAAGTAAATTTGATAACAGATGTAAATTTGAAAGTTGTTTAAAATCGCATGCTCTATTCGAATTATGAAAGTTTAATTTTGACTTTACTGTCTCTTTATTTAGATTTTTTGGTTATATTGTTTACTATTTTACATCAGTAAAGGACTGGAATAACTTAGAAATATACAAAACTGACATAACATATTTTCTATGAGAATCCTGATGGACAAATGGGGACACAGTTACAAGTCATTGTATCTCTTCAGAAATTGCGGTTCTACTTATAGAATTATGAGAGGTGAAGATATTATGTGCCAGTAAATGTACCTGTTTGCATCTTCATAAAGATAGGCAGCCAAAGATTTGGGGAGGGCATCACTCTTTGGATTTTCATTTTCTTCCTTTTTAATTTCCACCCTTTTGACAAAACAGATTTTTTTTTTACAGCTTTGCATTATTTAGTTAGCACTATTTTTATGTTTTGTACAGACAAGTGGCCAGATCTCAATCCTGTCATAAAAATGGTGCCAATCTAAAAAAATCGATGGCCATTTTTTCATACCAGTTCAATTTAGCGTCTCACTTCAGTTAGTCACAGTAACCAGACTGTTAAAGAGTTATGACACCAACCCCAATAAACCTGAGTTACTAAATAATAAACTAAGTTGTGCACAAGTAACCACAACTTGCAGCACTAAATAAAGTAGATTTGAATAACTGACAAATACACCACAAAAAGACAATGTCATAGCACTTTGAATTCAAAATGAGCATTAGAATATTTTCTGGCAAATTTCAAAGTTAATACAATTTTCCCCCATCCTGTATCATGTGATAGACATCAGCCAATCACAAAATGCATATGCATATATAAAGTGCACATTTGCGAATGCTCAGTAGGAGCTGGAGCCTCAGAAATCGTGCATATAAAAATAATGTGCACA
The DNA here is from genome assembly GCF_027579735.1 of Bombina bombina. Taxonomy (NCBI): domain Eukaryota; kingdom Metazoa; phylum Chordata; class Amphibia; order Anura; family Bombinatoridae; genus Bombina; species Bombina bombina. Next base: position 831,909,473 of record NC_069499.1, read on the forward strand.
TTTTGATAATGGAACTATATTGGAAAAAAAAATTAATTGCATGATTTATCTGAATCCTGAAACTTTAATTTTAATGGCTGTAACAATTTCACTGTATGCAGTGCCTATCACAATTTACTCCAACCCCTACTGCCCGGTTAGAGAACTCTAGGTAAAAACAAACAAATAAAAACAATACAAATGTATGTATTTATTCTCTTAGCTAAAATAAAGTACGCTATTTTTTCTTAATAGGAGCTGAATCTTATCAGTACCTGAGAATTTGAAAATGGTACCAATATTTTTGTTTTAAATATAGACATTAGTATTGATTGTTAATTAGTATTTGAGCCAGAATAATATTTATTGACCATATATATATTACTAATTTTATATGCAAATCAATCAGAATTATATCCATCTAATCAATAACATAGCTGTGTTAGGAAAGGCTTTGAAAAATTTAACGTACACACTGCGATAAAAAGTAAAAGAACTAAAAAAAACAAGGAAAATTCAGGTAGCTGAAAAGAAAATTATTGACTCAGAGCCAACATGTCCGAATTATATCCATCCCAGAAGGAGTTAACGTAAGCTAACTCTAAAACCTGCAGCATCACAAGGACTGGCTTCACGTTACATTATAAGTATATATATTCTTCCCGCTGATGTACTGTTTTACATA